>NC_047040.1:72070307-72379640 GCF_011762595.2 Tursiops truncatus | reverse complement strand
CTCAACTTCTTCCCTAAGCAGACTTATCAGAAAGTTCTTTTCAAATAAGTACTCACTCAGAATATATTTTGGTAAATAAAAAATACAAATTTACATCCAGTTATAAATACGTATGTATCATCTTACATTTGTATAGTGTTTTGGAGTTGGCCACGTACTTTAACAAGCATGATCTGATTTGATCTTGCCAAGAATGCTGGGAGGTAGACAGGATTGTCAAGCCTCCATGTTATAAGTGAGGAAACTGAGGCCCAGAGAGGTTGTGTGTGGCCCAAAGTTAGAGGTAACCAATCAAGAAAAGCAAGATTCATTCCAAGTCTGCTTCTTTTTCTACTACCCTTTGCTGTCAAAGCAATTAGCCAGACACCATCAGCAGCTACCACTTCGGCTTCCTACTGTGTGTGGGATCTGGAGCCGGCCCTAGAGTACTAAAACTTAGTCCCCGCCCTCAGTGGAGAGTTCAGTGAGAAAGGCAGAATTTAGTCAATAAGAAGTGGCATATGCCAATCACCAAATACACCCTACAGGCAGTAAATGCAACAGGCAAAGTGTCCTACACCTTCTAGCACACGAGCAGGCAGGACCTACATGGTATAGTACTGACACCCTGGCAGGAACTGTGAAAGGAGTTTGGGAAATCCAAGACCCTCTAGAAAAGGATGAGCTCCTCCAAGTGGTCTGAACCCCTTGCAGGCACTGACTGAGTTGGTCTCAGCCAACTGTTTTGTCTGGCATGGCTGTACCTGGGCCTTTTCCACCCTTTTCCGTGGTAGACCCCAGCAATGACTCACCTCCTTTTTGTGGCAAATCTTGCCACAAGCTCAGGTGTGCTGACAAACCTGGCCTAGAGCTGCAGATGTCCTTCTGTCAATCCGCCCTCCAGGTCATACACCCATCCATAATTGTTCCTCCTCCTCTGGAACCACTGCTCAGTCTCTCTTGGAATATTGGCGCCCTACCTGTCCCTGTAATTTAAGAGAGCAAAATCCTTGGACAAAGTCTAATCAAAGACTACTTCAGCCAACAAGCATTTATTTAGCACCTAAGAGATGCAAAACATTTATGACCTTGAGTTTGAGCAATCAGTAACCATCAATCAAGTTAATAATTAACCAGACATTGATGTCTATGATTTACCCTGTATGTAGGTGGAGTAGGTGGCCAGTGGAAATTGCCAAAGACTCGTCCAAATTCGCTTTCTGTCAGACCACCTAATTTGGAACTTGCAGGGAAATCTGGGAAGCCTGACACACCTAATTGCTACTACTAAAGAGACTCTTGATGATTCTTTCTGGACCCATTAACAGTATTGTGATATTAGGTGAAAGAAGGTCTCAGAGGGACACCGGAAGGGTATATTTTATGCGGGCAGAGAAAATGGAAAGCCTGAAGCATAAAGCATTGGCCAATAACGACTGGCCTAAGACTGTTTGTGGGAATGTAAATTGATACAGCCACTATGGAGAACAGTATGATAGTTCCTTAAAACACTAAAAATAGAACTACCATATGACCCAGCAATCCCACTACTGGGCATATACCCTGAGAAAACCATAATTCAAAAAGAGTCATGTACCAAAATGTTCATTGCAGCTCTATTTACAATAGCCAGGACATGGAAGCAACCTAAGTGTCCATCTACAGATGAATGGATAAAGAAGATGTGGCACATATATACAATGGAATATTACTCAGCCATAAAAAGAAATGAAATTGAGTTATTTGCAGTGAGGTGGATGGACCTAGAGACTGTCATACAGAGTGAAGTAAGTCAGAAAGAGAAGTACAAATACCGTATTTTAACACATATATATGGAATCTAAAAAAAAAAAAAAATGGTTCTGAGGAACCTAGGGGCAGGACAGGAATAAAGACGCAGACATAGAGAATGGACTTGAGGACACGGGGAGGAGCTAAATAGATAGCTAGCAGGAAGCAGCCACATAGCACAGGGAGATCAGCTCGGTGCTTTGTGTCCCCCTAGAGGGGTGAGTTAGGGAGGGTAGGAGGGAGACACAAGAGGGAGGCGATATGGGGATACATGTATACATATAGCTGATTTACTTTGTTATACAGCAGAAACTAACACGCTATTGTAAAGCAATTATATTCCAATAAAGATGTTAAAAAAAAAAAAAGTCTGGCCTAAGGAATAAACAACACTGAGTGGCCTTGGACAACCAAGGTTTAATGAGGACACCAAGAATCAGGTGAAGGACTATCTAAAAGGCACATGGGGGTAGAAGAAGAGGCACCAGAGAGGAAGTGGCCTCCTCCATGGTTTGGCCCTGGGCCAGCCCTGAGCATAACTAATGGAAGCATGTGGAAAAAGAGACACTGCCTCTCAGTGCCTCCCAGCCTAGCCTTTGCCTGGGAGAGAACAGATGGTGCCAAGGCTGAAATGCTTCAGTGTGCTCTCCCATACTATGCAGATTCCCAAGACTGGAGAGGCAGCTTCTTTGGAGGCTCTCAACCTAATATTTCTCTGAGGCAGCTACTCTGTCAAGAAGACAACACTGTCAGACTTTGAGATGCCACAGCCCCTTGGAATCTTCTGAGTAGAGTGGGATCCTGCTCTAGTTTTCCAATCCATCCGATTCACTAGCCAAATTATTGTGTGTAAAACATGAAGTCTGTGACCAGTCTTCCTTTGGTGGTCTGCCATGTTGTTAATGTGCCAAAAAACAGCTGAGATTAAAGCTTAATGGAGCTGAGGGAAATACTCTGTAATGAGCATTAGTAAGCACCAAGTGTGAAACTATTAGTGGGATTGTTACTGGGATAAATCACCTTCTTAAATGGCATGGGATACTTTGTGGTCCAGAGAGTCCAGCCCTCTGTTCTTGATACTCTGTCAAACCCAGGAAAGCATTCAGTGTTTCAACCAGTTCTCCTGGACATTCTACCCTGTGGCTACTGGAAACCAAAGCTGTATCTATAATGGGAATTTTAAGGACCAAATTTTATAGCTGTTCCACTCTTAAAGTGTAAACATAGTGTGATATTTTAGAACTGGTTAATTTCCCATGACTTTCTATTTTTTGTACTTGTAAATATATGAACCAGTCAACTGGGGACTCATTAATGTTGTAATTTAATATTAGAATTTCAATAATTTTCTTGAAATGTACAAACCATGATTTCCCCTTTTGGCCGTTTTAGTGCGGATGTGTGCTGTGTGAACTTGGTTTAGCTGGAACTACATTTCCCAGAATCCCCTTATGGTTCTGAAATAGAGTTCGCCAAAAGAGGAATTTATGTAAGGTTTAGAAGGCAGGAGAAAATATGGCCATTATTCTCCAAAGGTGACAGACACAGAGGTGCAGGCAAGTTCCAGATTTTCCTCATTCTCTCCCGCTCTGGGTCCAGCTGTTCCCAACTGACAGCGCTGCTGACCAACAGCCCCCCACACCCCCCTTCATGAAGCTTGGCTGCAGACTTTCGGAAGCAATAGTTTTGCAGAAATCACACCTTTCACCAGGTCTTCTTCATGATCCTACTTTGGCAACTGGATGTATCTGGTTTTCCAGATAGATTCCCCTGCAAGTTCCACTCTGTTCACCACACTAACCCTTCAGGGGACAGATTAATGACTTTTCTCTGGTCCTCCAACTCCTCCTTTCAGACCCTCACTTCCCCAGCATCTCCCACCGTTGTGTAATGAGTTGCTACGGCCCTAATATACCTAGTAGTTGTGCTTCCCCGATTAAGCCCTGACTTGAGTACCTTGTCTCACCATGTTAGAGTCAACCAACCAGCCAAAGAGATTTTGCAGAGTTAAGTGTTGCCTCCACACTCATTCCTGCAGAAAGGTGTTCACAGCTAAACTCAATATCCATTAATAATTCTCAGCAGAAGTCAACATGAATTATATAAGGTGACATTCTATGTAAATCCTCTTTCTTATGATGTAAAATGAAGACCTGGCCTTTAAAAGAGCTAAGAAGTTAGTAGTTTTAACTTGTCCTTTGTGGATTCCTAAGATAGTGCTAGGTAGGGTGAGCACCAGCTTTCTGCAAATCTACAGGCCCCAATTTTACCAGCTAGTTCACAACAGTGCACAAAGGAAAAGGAAAAAAGAATTGGAAGCCATGGGTTTTATGCTGTTTAAACGGCAAGGCTCCCGTCTTTAGTCTTGACCTGGGTACAACAACAACAACATAGTAATCATAAATATTTTTCCACCTTCTGAAAGTATATTACACAAGAGATCTCCCAAGCACTAAGACTTCCTTTATTATTCAGATAATTTCACCCTCTTACATACCCCCAAGGGTCTCATTTCAGTCTCTGCCAAAGGCAGCCTCTCTTGATTATCTTGAAAATTCCTCCATGTGCTACAAACAATTCTTATCTGCTTCATTGCTTTCTCTGCACTTTCTTAGGTGCCCAAGAGACCACCCAAGATCCCAATCCTTCATCTGGTGTGACTTGAGAATATTCTGCCATGTGATATTGGGACAAGAGGACCCACACACAGCATCACATACATTGCCAGAATGTCACACACACATATAGAGGAAAATGGTAATTCAAGAAAACGTGATAGGTCGCCAGAGAGGCATCCGCCCATGGTAGAGAGATGTATGCAGTTCAGTGGGCAAGTTAAGGAGCTAGAATAAAAATGATACCAAACAACAAGTAACAGGAAACCTGGGAGAGCTGGCTTCTATCTAGTCCTGACTCTACGCTAACTTGCCGTGCAGCTGTAGGTAAATCACACACATCTGTTGGGGCAGAAAGTGCTAATTTTGCCCCTTTAGAATGTCCACAGTTTATCTGAGCGCATGACAGCCGGGAACAGAGACTCAACTTTCCAGCCTTCTTTGCAGCTAGATGTAGCCAGAGGACCAAGATCTGACCAATGGAATGTAAGAGGAACAATTACATGGAAGTTTCCAGAAATTTCCTTAAGAGAAAACTGAGACTTGTGCCCTTGGCTTTTTCACCCCCTCCTTCCACCCTGTATCTTCGGATGTGGAAATGTTAGAATTCTATCTTGGAACATGAGGACATGAGACATACTTTAGTGACTGTGAAGCCACAAGGGAGAAGTAGCCTGGGTTGCCAATGACTGGGGAGCCTCCACATCAGACTTTCATGTGATAAAAATCTTAATTTCTATGCTGTTTAAGCCACTGTTTTTCAGGTCTCTGTTCGTTAGAGCTAATCTCAACAAATGTATATGTTATTATTTTTTCCATTGCATTTAGATGCTCTTAAAATTAATAAGATAAATATCCAACTGAAATGTTAGTGCATGAGCAATATTTTTGATAGTATGTATATTTTAATCAGTAGAAGCAACTGCTGTTGCAGTTTTTCTAGAGACTTTTGATGTTAAAAAAATCTTTATTCTCAAAAATATTGGGATACTTTGCTCTGGAAGTTGGGAAGAAGTTGGAAGTAAAGAGGAAGGAGCTGGAGTGGAAGAGTCACACTGAAACCACTAGGTGACGTTTCAGGGGCTCCAAGGAGCTCCAGTCATTTATGTCTCAGCACAGAAAGAATTCAGCAAAAGGCAAAGTGATAGATAAGCGATTTATTTGCATATATACAATGGAATATTACTCAGCCATAAAAAGAAACGAAATTGAGTTATTTGTAGTGAGGTGGATGGACCTAGAGTCTGTCATACAGAGTGAAGTAAGTCAGAAGGAGCAAAACAAATACCATATGCTAACACATATATATGGAATCTAAGAAAAAAAAAAAGGTCATGAAGAACCTAAGGGCAGGACAGGAATAAAGACACAGACCTACTAGAGAATGGACTTGACGATATGGGGAGGGGGAAGGGTAAGCTGTGACAAAGTGAGAGAGTGGCATGGACATATATACACTACCAAACGTAAAATAGCTAGTGGGAAGCAGCTGCATAGCACAGGGAGATCAGCTTGGTGCTTTGTGACCACCTAGAAGGGTGGGATAGGGAGGGTGGGAGGGAGGGAGACACAAGAGGGAAGAGATATGGGAACATATGTAAATGTATAGCTGATTCACTTTGTTATAAGGCAGAAACTAACACACCATTGTAAAGCAATTATACTCCAATAAAGAGGTTAAAAAAAAACGATTTATTAGAATAGGACGCTTGTGAGGCCTACAAGTGGGCGGGCAAGAGGGTGCTGAGCCCGGAGAACTTAGTGGGCTACAGTTTTATAATCAAAGGAGGAGTGGGGAGGGGAAAGAGACCACCTTTCCCCTCATTCTTGAGTAGATGTGGCACTTCCGTCATCAGCTCCTCCTCCAGGCTGGGTGGGGGAGTTTTCTTGTTCCCACATAGTCAAGCCAGGACCGTCATGGCACTCTGGAAAAATTACTTCAGGTCTTAGTAAATGAAGGTCTTTCACTTTGAAATGTCACCTTTCCATAAATTATTGTTTTTTATGTGTGGAGAGCGTGTTCTTGGGGTCATTAGCTTCCCGAGCTCAATGGGCAGGATGTGGGTCTCATGCCACCATTGTTTTATTGTTTGGGGGCATGTCTCATGTTTCTGTTGCATGGTTTTGTTGCTAAGCCAGCCTGCTTGGTTTTGTGATTAAGCAAACCTGCTTTTTTTTGAGTGATCATTAACTTACAGGGGTCTCCCATACTTTTTTCTTTACTTACAGTCCCCTAGTGGGATTAACTATTTAATGACCTACTTTGTCCCTTTATCTGTCCCTATCAGCATGAGCTGACTGTTTCCAACCTTGCAAATCCACCTGGTTAACCTACTTGGCATAATTCGGGAAAGAAAAGTGAAAGCAGGTGGAGGGAAACAGCGTATGGCTTCCCCAAATCTCGGTAGGGTAATCGACAGTATTGCTGGGATTTGTCCCCAGGTGTCCCAAGCTGTTTGCTTCACTGGGCCTCTTTACCATGTTTCTCTAGGACTCATGGTGTGAGCTACGCACGTCTTCAGTGATGCGAGGATCTTTGTTTCACTTGTCCCTTTCCTTGCCATCCTCTGTCACTCCATGTCTGCACTTGAGCTAGAATCCTGACAGAGCTCCCTGCTCAAATTTTCTCTAGACTTCTAACCTTTGCTGTCTTCCCCTCTGTTGTTCCTCATGTCATCAGTTTCACTCTCCCAGAGTTATAATCTCCTTCTCTCCCTACCTCTCCTGCCTCTCTGCTAAGATGTGAAATGAGCACATTTTTGTTAGAAAAGAACACCCACTGGTCTGCCATCCCTCCATCAAGGTGTATTAATTACACCCTGATACCATGTCAACTTGGAGGCAGAACACAGACCCTTCACTGATTATCACAGGAACACCATTATTCCAAGCACTTTGACTTTGTTTTTCTGGTCTTTACTGAAGCTTTGTGGGTCACAGAGAGAGGTCAAATCAAGCAGCACATTAGATATTTCTCATCTCCAGTAGCATTGTCACTGGAGTTTTCTCTCCAAGGTTTCCCCATGCAGCTCCCACCCCTCTGGCTTCTCCCTCCTTGATTCTGCCTCCCTACTTCCTACTCCTTTTATGTGAGGAGCATTTGAGCCCATTTTTCACAGCCTGTCTCTGCAGACTCAGATGCCCCAAGGTGCTTAAACAAATACCTGTAAATTGACAGAAATCCTCTTTGGGAGACAGTTTACCCATTTCCTCTTATCACCTGGACCTCACCTTGGGGCCTCACCTTTCTCTCAAGTTTATCACGAGTATTTCTTCCAAACAAATATAATGCCCTTCTCAAGGGGAAATCTACCAGCAGCTAAGAGAATAAAATGTGCTTCTGCCCTATGGATTTCCATGGAACCACTAATCTAACCTTGGTATATCTTCAATTATCAATTCATTTTATATTTTGTTAATTTCATAGGCTCATTGAAAAGAATGCAGTTCTTTCCCTTTTGCTTTATTTTTTCTTAAAATTACTCTTACTCTTCATGGTGAGCATGGCCTACAAGAGTTCTGCATATGCACTTAAAGTCAGGCACACATTATCCTTCTAAAAGTGTACTTCCTCTTAGGTTTTAATATTTGCTAAAGAATATTCGTAAAGAAACTAAATGGACATTTAGCAGAATGGATAATACTGACTTTATCTTAGCAAGTTCAAAATAGGATCAAGTGAGTCTGACCCTTAGCTCTGGGCCTTAAACTACACATATAATTTCTGGCAGATGGATTCCCGTCTATAGCATAAGGAAAAAGCATAATTCCTTAGTAGGGCCTATGCCCATTTCATTTGCCAAGGACAGTCCTGGCATAATTATTATTATAGAAGCCCTTTTCATTCTCAAAAATGTCCTATTTTGGGCAATAATCCATATGGTCCACCTGGGCGAGGCACCCACAATCTGGAGCCCAATGCAATGTCTGCCTGAAGTAGAGGTGGTGCCTGTAGGGCTCAAGAATGTGGGTTCTGGACTTCCCTGGTGGCACAGTGGTAAAGAATCCACCTTCCAATGCAGGGGACACCGGTTCGATCCCTGGTCAGGGAACTAAGATCCCACATGCCGCGGGGCAACTAAGCCCACACGCCACAACTACTGAGCTCGTGCGCCTCAATGAGAGAGCCCGCATGCTGCAAACTACAGAGCCCATGCACCCTGGAGCCTGTGCGCAACAACTAGAGAGAGAAAACCTGCAGGCCACAGCTAGAGAGAAGCCTGCACGCCACAACAAATGATCCCGCATGCCTCAACGAAGACCCCACGTGCGGCAACTAAGACCCGGCACAGCTGGAAGGAAGGAAGGGAGGGAGGGGGGAGGGGAGGAAGGAAGAAAGGAAGGAAGGAAAATAAATATTTTTCTAAAAAAAGAATGTGGGTTCTGGGGTCCAACTGTTTGGAACAAGTTCTGGCTTCCCCACCAGAGTGCCCAAATCAGTTAGGGTTCTTAGCCAAGAGTGCAGAAACTGATGCTGGCCAATTTAGGCAGAGAATGAATTTATTAGGATTGGGGGTGGCTCATCCAACATTGCCAGGAAAGCTGGTGAGCCATGCTCAGGAGCTAGGCCTCTGGGGCAAGATCCAAAATCACAGTGCAGAAGTGGTTTGGTGGTGGAAGCTACCGCCGTGCCCTTGTGCCTCCCCTCGCCCCCCAACTGGCAGCACTGCAAACACCAGGACGCGACCCTGCTGCAGCCAGCACTGCCCTGAGGGCTCTCCACGACTCTGCTTCTTTAGGCGGCAGGCAGCTCCACACAGTGGAGCTCCAGGTCACCCCTTCTTTAGGTCATTTGCACACATCTCTTGAATATTTACTTTTACTTTGCTTCTGTGGAGTCTCATCTACATTGGAGCTCCTGGGTCTCTGATTTTACCATCTGGGATTATTCTGTTCCAATATTTGTAAGAACATTTAAGTTAATGAGCACAAAACAGGCTGTTCCGTAAAGCTATAAACCATCACTATAGATAAAGAAGAAAAGGGTAACGTAAAAATCCTCAATTTAATCTAGAAATATTACAGAGATGTGCTCAGACTTTATTTAGAAAAGCAGTACATACTGATAAAAAGATCGCTAATCCACCCCTAAATCTATCCCCACAGGAGACTCTGATATACCTTGGTTTTTTATGGCTCATATTGAGCAATTTTTCACAGACCCTGTCCAGCTCCTCAGGACAGTGCACAACCTGGGATTTACACGGTAGCCACTGACCTTGCTAAATCAGTAGGTCATTATCTCCGAGTCCTGTGCCTTTGAGCTCTTTGGAGAGGTCATGGGCAGGGAAACACTCCCCAGTCCCATTCAGATTTACCCTACTGAAATAGGCAAAGATGCCCAGGCAGATGAATCTATGGGAAGGCAGAGCACAGAGTCAGCATTAAATGCAGAGGCAGATGCTGTTCACACTGGTCTCTCCAAAGCTGGCGGTCCTGTCCCCAGTGAGCAACCGGAATACTGTCCCTGCTTGCCAAACTACAGAATTAGAGAGCTGAGCCTGGGCTACTGTTGTCCAGTGCATTTAATGGACAATGACGAGATTTGAAGGTGAGTCAGATGTGCTCAGCCCTCAGTCATGCTCTCGGAAGAGGATGTGCTCATTGTGGCAGATGGAATTTCCTGTTTTAATTATAAACCACTAGTGAACTATGTTTGAAACTTCTCAAATAATGAGTCCAGATCTCAATTTTCATTCCACAATTGGATGCTGTGAGAAAATAGGGCAATCATTGTTTCTTCCAGATTTTCATATGCCGAGCCACTGAGGCTTGTGAAAACCAGTAAGAAACTTGTGAAACCAGTAAGAAAGGGAAGGCAGGAATCAAGGCTGAGACACCTATCTGGATCCTAATTCACCTGAGACATAGTATAGGCTCGTTATGCTTCCTTCCTCTGAAGCTTGAAATTTTACAGAAAATAAACGATGACAGTGAGGCTATTTCTGCTAAAAGAAAGGCTATGCCCTTTTTAAAAATCAAAACAGACAACACAGTTTATACGTGAATATGAGTACAGAATGACTGAATTGGAGAAAAAATCTATGTTCGGTATAGTGAATGTCCATGAATAAATCAGAAGTTGACCTCATGGGACTTCAGCTAGCTTGCAGAGCAACTTGTGCAAATTAGAAAAAGGCAGCCCCTTTTGGGGGGCTGAAACCTTGGGGAACATGTCTGTGCATTGAGGCAAAAGAAGGCATGCCCCAGGGTACATGGCGTGGTGAGGGTCATCCCGAGGCCTGAGCCTCAGGTCAGTTTGTTGATGAGCTCTTCTGGTCCTACACTAAAAGCAGAGTGTAGCGGTATAAAGGTGATGGGACTGTAATGGGTTGAATTATATCTTCCCCAAAAGATGTAGATAGTCTAACCCACAGTACCTATGAACGTGACCTAGTCTAACCCACAGTACCTATGAACATGACCTTATTTGAAAGCTGGGTCTTTACCAAATATCAAGTTAACATGAGGTCATTAGGGTGGGCTTTTATCCAGTATGACTGTATCCTTATTAAAAGGGGAAACTTGGACACAGAGATGGAAGCACAGAGAGAAGCCAATGTGAAGATACAGGGAAAAGAAGGTCATCTACAAGTCAAGAACATCCCAGGCCACCAACAGCTAGGAGCGGGGCCTGGAGCAGATCATTCTCTCCCACCTTCAGAGAGACAGAGCGTGGCCCTTCTGACAGCTTGACTTTGGACTTCTGGCCATCGGAATGGTGAGATGATACATCTCTGCTGTTAAACCACCAAGTTTGTGGCACTTTGTTACAGCAGTCTTAGGAACTCCTACAGGGACCAACAGTAGGGCTGCAGCAGAAAACAAAGCCTCTGAGCGTGACCTGGACCAGGAGGCCTGGATTCAACAGAGGCCACAACTTGCCCGAAGTTGACTCCAGGGCTGTGGAAACCATGTAGCTGAAGCCAAAAGTGAGCCTCAGGAAGGGCTGTAGAACTGCAAACCTACAGGGGAGAACGGAGGCCAGCTCTGGAGGGAAAAGCAGGTTGCATGAAAGCCTGGTCAGAGTCACGTGGCTGCCACTCTAGGCCCGTGGGGAGAACTTCAAACAGACACCGCCCCTGTAGCACAGGAGTAAGACAGAAGAGCCAGATCTCAGGCCTACGGAGTAAAGGAGACAGTGCCTAAAGATAGGGCTCGGGGGTTCACATTCAGAGCCAAGAGATTTAAGCCACTCAGAAAGGAAGAAAGAAGTTCCTGACCACAGTCAAAGCAATTGGGCCGAAAGAAAACAGGAACAATGACTTCTTCAAAAATAAAAATGTGTTTATGATATGTTGACTTTACCTCCATAAAAAATAAGATACAGGACTTCCCTGGTGGCACAGTGGTTAAGAATCCGCCTGCCTATGCAAGGGACATGGGTTCGAGCCCTGGTCTGGGGTGATCCCACATGCCGCGGAACAGCTAAGCCTGTGCACTACACTACTGAGCCTGCGCTCTAGAGCCCTCGAGCCACAACTACTGAGCCCACGAGCCACAACTACTGAAGCACACGCACCTAGAGCCCGTGCTCCACAACAAAGAGTAGCCCCCGTGCGCAACAACTAGAAAAAGCCCGCGAGCGTCAATGAAGACCCAACACAGCCAAAAATAAATAAATTTTTAAAAAAATAAACAAGATACAAAATTAAAATGTGTGTTATTCATTATTGGTGGGTCTAGTTTCCTTACTATGAACAGAAACCAATAGAACACCTGAGATTGTTGAAGGATTTTCAGGTCTGGCCAGAGAGGGATACCCCATGTCTGTATGATTACATCACACCAAGACCGTAACTGGCTCTTTTAGGCAGCATTGCTGAATGTTTTATATTTCCTACAGATAAACATCAAGCCATAAATCGCATGTTTGATCCAAGGGAAATACCAAAGCAGTTGCCAGTTCAGAAAAGATAGCTTGATGGCCTAGGAGGGAATTAACTGAGTCTCATATTACATTTGCAAAACATCTAGAACTGAATTGAGCCTGCAAGTGAAAGACAAGCTAGTGTTTCAGAACAAAAATAGAATAATGCATGAACTCTACCCACTCTTGATCACATCTGAGTAGAGGCAGAGGCACTGGGTTTTCCTTTCTGTCATTCTTGCCTTACCCACACATAAATGAACTAGCTAAGTGAGGTATAATCATAGTGTCCCAAATGGATCCATTTTCCTAGAGAGTTTCAAATCATCTCATAACCACATTCAGTTTAAATACGCTTTCCTCGTAACCCATAAAAGGGATGTTACACTCCTCCGCCACACCAAATATGAACATTATCCACGTCTCCAAGTGAGCAAAAGAATTCCCAGATGTTTGTTATTCTGAATCCTCCAATTCGAAGAAAACCCGTGGATCTTTTTTCTTCTGAAGAAACCTGTCTCTGACGCTTAGAGGAAAGGACCACAAATATATCACATATTCTCAACAAAAATGTCTATAAAATCTTTGGAAATACAAATAACAATGGGAATGCTATTTTTCAGCTTACTGTTTCCCATAGCAGCTGAGATCAACGCACGTGGATGTGGCATTTACTTTACCTTATATGACAGCAGTGGAACACTTCCATATGACGCCAAGCAAATAATCTCTGAAGGATGTTACCTGGAGCTTAATTTTATTATCTGCTGGAGAGATTTAAGGGAGGAGGTCAAAGGTCATTTGTTAAATAACATCAGATATTGTTTCACCAGATTAAAAAGAGCTTTACAGGGAGTTCCCTGCTGGCCTAGTGCTTAGGATTCCAGGCTTTCATTGCTATAGCCCAGGTTCAATCCCTGGTCGGGGAACTAAGATCCCACAAGCCACGCAGCACGACCACAAAAAAAAAAAAAAAAAAAAAAAAAAGCCTTACAAAATGTGCAACAACTATATAAGGTCACTGAATCATCCAGTTGGGGAACATTTTAGTCAGTAATTAGACTCAACCACGAATCAGTCTAATCTTAGTGATAAAAATGATCAAAAATACTTAATTGAGCATTTAAAAATCTGTTCTATTGTGTGAAAACACTGAGAGGAAGATACACACATGCAAACCATACACACAACCCAACCCATGATTGCACTAGACTCATTCTATCTACTAATAGGAATTACGGTAATAAAGTGGGAACTGTCACTCGCTCTTGAGGATCTATTATGTCCTGGGTGGGATGCTTAGGCTTTACCTGCACCATTTCCTTTGTCCTTACAACTTTTTAAATTTTTTTAAAAAGAAGACGTTGGGGGTAGGAGTTTATTAATTAATTAATTTATTTTTGCTGTGTTGGGTCTTCTTTTCTGTGCGAGGGCTTTCTCTAGTTGTGGCAAGCGGGGACCGCTCTTCATCGTGGTGCGCGGGCCTCTCACTATCGTGGCCTCTCTTGTTGCGGAGCACAGGCGCCAGACGCGCAGGCTCAGTAGTTGTGGCTCATGGGCCTAGTTGCTCCACGGCATGTGGGATCCTTCCAGACCAGGGCTCGAACCCATGTCGCCTGCATTAGCAGGCAGATTCTCAACCACTGCGCCACCAGGGAAGCCCTGTCCTCACAACTTTTTGAAGCAGATGCTATGATCTCCATTTTACAGAAAAGAAAACCCAGGCACAGGGAAGTACTCACCAAACATCTTACTGTCAAGAACTAGGAAAGGTTTGAAATTTTACCCTACTTGCCAGCTAATGACTTAGTCTGCCCCATTTTCATGCATGCTGGCAGAAGACACAAAACTTCTTGGTCAGAGACAAAGGACTTTATTTTCCTGGCATAGCAGACAGCAGGAGCTTCCTATACACATCAGTTTCCTACTTCACTAGAGTGACCAGCCATCCCAGGCTGTTTGCCCAGGACTGTTTCAGTTTTAGCATTGAAAGTCCTAGGCAAATGAAAACAGTTGGTCACTCTAGTTCCCGTTGTCCCTCAAGTCCAACGAAGGGACTGGGGAGCAGCTGGGGTGTGATGACTCACAGCTGAGGAACCCCAGGCTTAGGAAACCCCCAATCTTACAAGGAAGCTGTTAGTAAACTTGCCCAACTTTTGCCCTAAGAGTGACGTTATTTTTATTATCATGGATAGCAAACAAATCTGCCCAGTGCTTCAGAGGGAGACACTATATCTTCTAAGACTGTTCGCTATACAGACATCCTTGAAAAGATTATCTGATATAGAAGCTGTAACAAGTGAAGAAGTGTGAGAGACTCATAGAGAACTATCTCCCAACACCTATAGCTAATAAGTGAGGGAGGCAGTATTCAAATTCTTCAGCTGTCAAAACCCATGTGCTATCCTGCCTCTTAAATTATTATGCTCAAATTTACAGAGTTAAGGTCAGAAGAGGGTGAGCTTTTCTTTCAGTTGTAGCTTTGAACTCTTAGTTATGATGCCAGAAACTCAGCCTTTGTGCACTAGTGCTGAATTGAATCTCAGAGACAGAGTTTTGGGTGAAGCAGAAAAGAATAGCTTTATTGCTTTGTCAGGCAAAGAGGAACACAGTGAGCTTATGCCCTCAAAAACTGTGTGTCCCAACCCGGGGGATTTGGTGAGGAGTTTTATAGAAATGGTGCAAGGGCGGGATTGCTGATAAGGATCAGGGTGTGTGTTCAGGGCCTGCACTCCTTTAATCTGGTCTCAGGTGGTTTCGGATGAGCTTCTCTGGTTCTCAAGGTTGTCAAACTGTGACCTTCTCTGGAATGAAGAACGCTTCATCAAGTAGTTAACTTCATCAAGTAGCTCCATTTGTTGGGGGTTTTAGTTCTCCAGAAGAGCTCAAAGATATTGTTATGTGTATCCCTTGAGGCAGAACCAGGACCCTGCCCCAAGGCTGCACTGTTGTTTCTTGACTGCTCCTCCCTCATCTCTGCATCCCCCCTCTTCCCTGATTAGCAACTGTTTGAACCTGCCCTTTGGAACTCAGGGAAGGTCATGGATGCTGAAGCTTATTTCCTACAAACAAGAACCGGGGACACAGAAAGGCTTCCATGCACAGGAGCCCCATGGGGTCCTGCTCGGTTTCAGTTATATCAAAAAAAAAAAAATACATGGTATTTTCAATCTTGAGTGAACCTACGGAAAAAAAGTCTGGAGGTATTGCAGAAATGATACTGTAATCCAAAATCAAATTAAATGAGTTGGTTAATCTACTTGACTTCTAAGGGCTCTTCCTGCCCCGAGAGTCTATGATTCTCCTTCCATCCACGTTATTACTACTTGCTGTTTTCTTTCCTCTTGTGGTGATGAATGCCTTACATGAAATTATATCCTTCTGCCTCATTTGGAATCCAGGCAGAATTTCAGCAACAAAGCTGGGATGTATGTTCTGATACCAGAATAATTAAAAAACAAGTTCCATTAGAAAAAGAAAAGCAAATAAGATTATAACATAGGAGCTCACTTTTTCTAAAACAAATTTTCATTTATTGTACAATGGTAGCCACAGCACCAAACAGGTGTGAATTTTTTTAGGCAGACAGAGTTTAAAGTATATTTTTTCTCTAATATTCAGATCAAATTTCCTTTTTCTTTTTTTAACCCAAGGGGCTAGCAGGGGAGGATATTACTGTATGTTTTAAAAGGTTATTTTGATTTCCTTTCTGGGTAGAGCTGGTTCTTCTCTCTATTGCTATCTAAAGATCAAAGAAAGATGAAAAGAAACAGGTAAGCAAACAGAGAACAAAAGACCTGTGATAAGAGAGCTTCTATATTGCCTGAGTGATAGGTTGCACAAAAGTTAAGCAAAGTATGAAAAAGTTGATAGAAACAACTCATCCTTCTAAGAGGTAGCTAGGGATGAAGGTGCCTTTAGGACATGATCATGCCACACAGAAACCACATGGATTAGCTTGTAGGAACAATTATGGTCCCCATTCTGGGACCTCAGGTCTGCTTGGGGACTGTAAAGATTAGCAGTCAGGATCTAGAGGTATTTTCAGTGAAGGGAAATCCCGTACTCTCCCAGAAGATATCTTCAGGAGCCGGATCATCCACCCAAATGCATGCAGCAGAAGCAACACCTTGGGGAGTGGTGTAGCCTTTGGCAGACTAGAGAACATTTGTCCCACCTGAAATGTTCAAAGTCAATTTTAACGAAACTGCCCATAGATTCCCTGCTGGGCCAGTGGTTAGGACTCTGCACTTTCACTGCCAGGGGCCCATGCTCAATTCCTAGTCTGGAAATTGAGATCCTGCAAGCTGTGCGGTGGCACAGCCAAAATGAAATAAAATAAAATAGGCTTTAAAAAACCCTGCCCATATAGTCTCTGAGTTATTTTGGACAGTCAGAGGGCCAAACTGCAGCCCTGCCTCCTAGCCTATCTAGGCACAATGTGCTGGAATTTTAGCAGCAATGAGAAAATGCCCATAAAAAGCTTTGGTCCATACATTTGATGAAATCAAAATATGACTTGCTTATCAAATGCAGTCTGGCTGATGAAATCTTTCAGAACATGGAGTCCATGAGATAGAAAACAATGAAAGGGGTGCTTAGAATGGGGTTGGTTTTCTCTCCAAATGAAGCAACATCTGGCATACTGGGAATGAAACCAGAATGCATTTAGACTGTGCAAGAACATTTAATAACATTTGTTTTCAGTAGGCTTATTTTTAAAAGGAATACTCTTTTGAGACCTCAGGCCTCTGTTTTCTACTCCCCAACACAAGCATGAAGATGCCCCTGCTTGGGAAGCACACGTACACAGCTTTATTGATATTGCCACTGCTAAACTGAATGGGGGTCAGCAAAGGATATTGCTGCTTTTCTGAAGCATTTCCTGCTGGCTTAAAACAGAATGCTGGTGTTTAAGTAGGACCCAGTTACCTCCATGGCTTTGCTGCTGAAACCAGCTCCCCTCCCCTTGCTGACACCAACACTTCATCACAAAACTGTCATTTTATATAAGGTATTCTTTGCATCTTATTTTTTACTTTCTTCCCTCTCTTCTGCCCAATTTTTGACATTTCCATTCTTCATCCACTGTCTTGGCTATTCTCTGACCTTTTCCACAGTTCATAGGCTTAAGATGCTTTTCTTGTCATTTCTATTTTCATGGAATACATACTGGTCACAGAGGAGAACCCTTAAAATTGTCATTTATTACAGTTGTTTGTCATATTGTCTTCCAAGTGTATCAGTAAGATTTTTTGGTGACCTTGGATTGGTGGCCCTCCCTTTCTGAAGTGGAATTCTAGAAGTTGGAGCAGCCAACTTTTCTGCTGTCTGTTACTAGTACCACACAATTAAGATCCGAACACTTCTCATCACTGTCATTCCTGGTATAGCAGTCCCCCCTTATCTGTGGCGGATACATTTCAAGATCCCCAGTGGACGCCTGAAACCAAGGAGAGTACTGATGCTGAAAACTCGGCCTCTGTGCACCAGTGCCAAATCAAATCTCAGAGACAGAGTTTTGGGTGAAGTAGAAAAGAATAGCTTTATTGCTTTGCCAGGCAAAGGGGGACGCAGTGGGCTCGTGCCTCTCAAAAGTGTGTAAGAGTTTGGTGAGGAGTTTTATAGCAGTGGTTCAAGGGCGGGGTTGCTGATAAGGATCAGGGTGTGTGCAGGGCCTGCACTCCTTTAATCTGGCCTCGGGTGGTCTCCTGATGAGCTTCTCGAGGTTATCAAACTGTGATCTTCTCTGGAATAAAGAATGCTAGCATCTTCCATTTGTTGGGGGTTTAATTCTGTAAAGAGCTCAAAGATATTGTTATGTGTATCCCTTGAGGCGGAACCAGGACACTGCCCAAAGGCTGTGCTGTTGTTTCTTGGCCATTCCTCCCTTGTCTCTGCATTTCCTCCACTCCCTGATTAGCAACTGTTTGAAAGGCTTCCCTGCCTAGGAGCCCCACAGGGTCCTGCT
The DNA here is from genome assembly GCF_011762595.2 of Tursiops truncatus. NCBI lineage: Eukaryota > Metazoa > Chordata > Mammalia > Artiodactyla > Delphinidae > Tursiops > Tursiops truncatus. The sequence goes on along the minus strand of NC_047040.1, from coordinate 72,361,414 downwards.
GGGTTTCAGTACTGAACCTTCTATGTACTGTTTTTTTCCTATACACACATGCCTATGATAAAGTTTAATTTATAAATTGGGCACAGCAAGAGATTAACAACAACAATAATAAAATAGAACAATGATAACAATATACTGTAATATAAGTTATGTGAAAGTGGTCTGTGTCAAAATATCTTATTGTACTATACTCATCCTTCTTCTGATTATGTGAGATGATAAAGTACCTATGTGATGAAATGAAGTGAGGTGAATGACGTAGGCACTGTGACGTAGCATTAGGCTGCTTATGACCTGCTGAGCACACATGAGAAGGAGGATCATCTGCTTCTGGTGATCCTGGATCATCGAGCAGTGACACTGTCAATGGTTGGAGATCCTGTGTGGAACAGAGCAGGCCATTGTGAGATTTCATCACACCACTCTATGCATTGTTTCTTTCTGGAATTTTCCATTTAACATTTTCAGACCATGGTTGACTACAGGTAACTGAAACCACAGAAAGTGAAACCACAGATGGGGGGATGACTGTATTCTCAGCATCAGTAACATACGTTTATTTTGTGCCAACCACATGCCATGAGATCTGAATAACAGATTCCACTCTCCTAACCCCCATCCCACCCTCTTCCAAGCACACGCGAAGATAAAAATGCTGATGTTGCAAGTTAGCCTGTGTTAAAATTCATCCACGGGCTGAAGAGACCCAGAATCCAGAGTCAAGATTCTTGTCCCAACTGTTCTGTAGCTTAAAATCCATGACTTTGTATTGCCCACACCTACATGCAGACACAGATTTCAAATAGTATATACCCCAAGCAAAGCAAAGAAAATGAAGGGACTTTTTTTTAAATCTCTGTTTTGTTGTGGTCATCTAAGAAAAAAGGAATTGTTTTAGCATTACCCACCCTGAAAAGGTATTTTATTCAGAAATCAGATTATTGGGTGATATAAGACACTAAATTTATTAATGATATACTATAAAAATTTTAGTATATACATGCGTGTCTTATTTTTGTAATCTCCAACCAAAACTGTTAAAGAGCAGATGATTTTTGGAAAGTAGGTATTCTCTCACAACTTCTCTTCAGGCACAGTTGACATCAAAATTCTATAAGACCCGTCAGTGTCTTCAAATTTTCATCAATTTTTCAATTTCGAAAGCACATCAATTACCACATACACCCACAGCACAATATCCGAGAGAACAGAGCACATGTGCCTCCTTTCTAAGCCTGCCCACACCCCAACCCACACAAGCACACATCTTTTACTGAAGGCAGATTACTGTAGTTTCTTTCATACCCACAAGGAAGGGACAGCCCAAAGCAGGGGCATCTGTGGAAACCTTTCAAAGAAGACACTTTGCTTATAGTTTCATCAGTTTGTCATGTTTCATAAAAGGATTACCATAAGATATGTTTAGAAAAGTCATTTTTTATGGTTAAAAAGGAATTAACTAATAGGATTAAGAGCATTGTAAAAAAAATTCATAAAATAAGATTATTCACAGTTGTGTTCCTATTACTTTATTTTTTAAATTTTTATTTTGTATTGGAGCATAGTTGATTAACAGTGTTGTGATAGTTTCAGGTGTATTGAAAGTGATTCAGTTATACATATACGTGTATCTATTCTTTTTTCAAATTCTTTTCCCATATAGTTTATTACAGAATATTGAGCAGCGTTCCCTGTGCTTTACAGTAGGTCCTTGTTAGTTATCTATTGTAAACATAGTAGTGTGTATCTGTTAATCCAAAATTTCCAATTTATCCCTTCCCCTAACTTTCCCCCTTGGGAACTGTAAGTTTGTTTTCTATGTCTGTGAGTCTGCTTCTGTTTTGTAAATAAGTTCATTTGTATCATTTTTTTAGATTCCACCTATAAGCAATATCATATGATATTTGTCTTTCTCTGTCTGCCTTACTTCACTTAGTATGATAATCTCTAGGTCCATCCATGTTGCTGCAAATGACATTATTTCATTCTTTTTAATGGCTGAGTAATATTCCATTGTATATATGTATAATACCACATCTTCTTTATCCATTCATCTGTCGATAGACATTTAGGTTGCTTCCATGTCTTGCCTATTGTAAACAGCGCTGCCATGAACACTGGGGTGCATGTATCCCTTCAAACCATGTTTTCTCCGAATATATGCCCAGGAGTGGGATTGCTGGATTATATGGTAGCTCTATTTTTAGTTTTTTAAGGAACCTCCATACTGTTCTCCATAGTGGCTGTACAGATTACATTCCACCAACAAGGTAGGAGGGTTCCCTTTTCTGCACACCCTCTCCAACATTTACTATTTGTAGGTTTTTTGATGATGGAGATTCTGACTGGTGTGAGGTGGTACCTCATTGTAGTTTTGATTTGCATTTCTCTAATTATTAGGAGTGTTGAGCATCTTTTCATGTGCCTCTTAGCCATCTGTATGTCTTCTTTGGAGAAACGTCTATTTAGGTCTTCTGCCCTTTTTTTTTTCCTTAAGTACAAAGATGTAATTTTATTCTTGCAATAATATGAATACTGTTCAACATGTAGGGCTTTTTCCTCCCTTTTTAAGTTGAATTTCATTCTGAACATCTAATATTGACAAGCATCAAGCTATTTTAATCAGGTTACTTTTTACGTTTATAAAAGTGGTACAAATGTCTCTGAATACCGCTCCAGAGATACTGACCCACACTTAGCATCTAATATTAGTCTCTTAAAAGTCCCAAAGATCTTAATAACATGTCTGCTCAGTACAACAAGGCAAACAACTACCTGACTCCTCTTTAGGTTCATATCACATAACGAGGCAAGACAGATGGAATAACATTCCTGGCACTCTAGGGAAAGCACAATACAGGAACAGGGTATGAGGGTTTCTGGGTCCCTGCCACTGTCTCACATGCCTCTTTCATCTTCTGTTTTCCTTCCCAGGCACGACAGGGCTCCTTTGATGGAAGGCAAGATGGCTGCCATCCCTTCTGCCAATTGTTTGATTGAGTTGCTTTTTGGATATTGAGCTGCCTGAGCTGTTTGTAAATTTTTGAGATTAATCCCTTGTGCTTCTCATCATTTGCAAATATTTTCTCCCATATTGTGGTTGTCTTTTCATTTTGTTTATGGTTTCCTTTGCTGTACAAAAGCTGTTGAGTTTAATTAGGTCCCATTAGTTTATTTTTGTTTTTATTTCCATTACTCTAGGAGATGGCTTGGAAAAGATTTTGCTGCTATTTATGTCAAAGAATGTTCCGCCTATGTTTTCCTCTAAAAGTTTTATAGTACCCAGTCTTACATTTAGCTCTTTAATCCATTTTGAGTTTATTTTTATGTATGGTGTTAAAGAATGTTCTAATTTCATTTTTTTACATGTAGCTTTTCAGTTTTCCCAGCACCATTTATTGAAGAGACTCTTTCCTCCATTGTATATTCTTACTTCCTCTGTCATAGATTAATTGACCATAGGTGTGTGGGCTTATTTCTGGGCTTTCTATCCTGTTGCATTGATCTATATTTCAATTTTTGTGCCAGTACCGTACTATTTTGATGACTGTAGCTTTGTAGTATAGTCTGAAGTCAGGGAGCCTGATTCCTCCAGCTCCATTTTTCTTTCTCAAGTTTGCTTTGACTATTCGGGGCCTTTTGTGTCTTCATACTCTATTACTTTATTTGAATAATAAAGAATTATCTCTTACCCAAGATGACCACAAAGTTGATATTCACTTAATCTAAACATGTAAGTACTTAGAAACAGATATTATAGAATGGCTTTGAGAAAAGTAATTTTCCGTTGAGAAACCATATGGGTTAATTGTCTTTGAAGAAACGCGATTTTAAAAGTAGCATAAAACAGAGAAATTTGATTGCCTTTAAACAAGTACTTCTTGAGGACCTACAGATTGGTTCAAATCTAGGATACAATGAAATTTCATTCATCAACCCACAGAGCATTATGAATGGGGAGAGTGGGATGATTTCAGGAACATCTCATGGACTGATGGGATCATGGAAGGCTGGGGGTCAACCAAAGCAGGGGGCTGTAGAGAGAAAGGAAAGTGAAAGCTCAGAGGCAAGGAAGACAGGGTAAGCAACAGGCACTTAGAAACTGAAAGCCACTGTGATCACAGCTGAGACCTGGGACATCAAGTCCTCCTGGGAAGACATCTTCCAAGCCCCCTAACCTTTTATTAATATTTTAGAGGTAGCTGGCAGAAACAGTTTTAAAAGTGAGAGGTAATAAGTGAGATGAAGACATTTTTATTCCAAGTCAAATGAAAAGGAAAAGAAGGTATAAAAATGCCTGAAACCCAAATACATTTCGTTCAACACAGTGAGCCAGCCTATAGGTCCCACAAATACCTGAATGTAAAACTAAATGGAACTTGGACCAAAAGAACACAGTTTCATTCTGAGCCTTTCACCATGTTAAACGTGAAAGCTCCCCACGTCTCGTATTCTCTCCTCCCAAAATGAAAGTGTGGGTTTCTCCTTTGGCACTTCATTTTCTATAGAGACACAAGTTTTGTTTTCAGGATCTAATACAGTTCTTTAAAAGCAGAATGTCAGCGAAAGTGACACCAACCTCAACATTGCACAAAGAGAGACAACCAGACTTCACGTGCCTCTTGACATGATTCAGGAGGAAGTGCATGATAACCCTCGTGAAGTATACTTGCCAAAATAATAATAATAAACCTATATCAGATCAAGCCTCTAGATCTAAACACCAGTTTACAGGAAAACATGGTAAACAGCAAAATGCAAATCCAACAAAATCCAGAATGTGGCACGTTCTGCAGGACTACAGACCCGGCTTCTTCAACAAATAAGTGCAAGAAAAAAGTCAAGGGAGGGGAACCTATAGATTTAAAAAGGACTTAACAGACATACATCAACCAAATGCAATGTGTGTTGTGGTTTGAGCAAACCATCTATAGGAAAAACTTTACAAGAGAATCAGGCAGATTTGAACACTGACTAAATATCTGATGTAATTAAAGAATGACTATTGATTTTGTTTAGGAGACCTAATAGTAATATTTTAAAATAATAGAAATCATTATGTTGAAATTATATAACACCAGGGATTTTTCCATCTAAATAGTCCAAGGGGCAGGGGAATGTGTATGTGTGTGTGGGAGGGTGGGCATGGGGGGAGGTTACAGTTGAAATAAGATTGGCCATATGTTGATGATTGCTGAAGCTGGGTAATGGGTGCATGGTCATTTGTTGTGCTATTCTCTTTTTCTATCTATGTTTGAAAATATCAGTAATAAAAAGGTTTTATTTAATGACTAAAAATAATTTTCTCTAGAGGAGACTTTTGACATATACATCAATAATATCTATGTATTTTCTAATTTATACAAGAAAATTATCAAAGTATTGCTTGCTATACTCATAACAACATGTAAAACCTTCTAAAAAGCAATAAGAAAAATGACCAAAATATCAACAAACCAACAGAAGAATCAACATAATTTATGAACAAACAAGTCACAACATAGAAAATACCAGTCAGTCTTAAACATTAACAGATGTTTGATCTCACTCATACTAAGAGAAATGCAGATTAAAAAAAATCAAATACTATATTTCACCTCTCAACCTGACAGAGATCAAAAGTGGGCCTATTGGCAAGACCGTGGGAGAAAAGGCACTCATATATTTCTGGTGGGAATTGCCCTCTGACTTTTATGGAAGGCAATTTGGCAATATCAGTATTACAAATGCATGTACCTTTTGATACAGAAGCTACTTGCAGGAATTTATCTTACAGATAAACTGGCATACACAGGCAAAGTTGCATTTGTACAAGATTATTCACTGTAACATTATTTGGAATAATAATGGTTAGAAGCAACTTAAATCTTCATCAGAAAGGTACCAGTTAAATAAATTCTGATTCATCCAAAAAGTGGAAGGCTATAAAAATCACTAAATAATAGCAGAGATTTTATGTCTAATTAGGGAACTATCTTCAAGATACACTGCAAGTGAAAAATGTTAGGTACACGGTATATGTACCTATTGCCATATGTGTTATAGAAATAAATAAATATATATATATATATATATATATAATTTTTTCTAAATGTATAAAATGGCTTAGGAAAACTGATAGCCTTGGTTGCTCTCAGAGACCTGGGGGTGGGGGTGGGCAGGGATAGGGGACGAAAGGCATATAGATTCACTATATACCCTTTTGTATCTTTTGAGTTTTGAATTACGGGGATGTGTTACTTGTTCAATAAGTAAAAGTGTAAAAGTTTTTGGAGGTGTTAAGTTAGATGACTAATTTGTAGGAGACCTAAGACAGGACTTTGTCAATAAAGAGACACACAATAAATATTTACTTGAGTGGGTGGTTTTTTTCTGAACAGTAGGATGGGACTTACAGAGCAGAGGGGCCCGTCGCATGACTGAAGGGTCTCAGAATTCATGTGAAGGGATTCCCAGGCTCAGAAATCCACTCCTTACCCTGTGTGGCACGAAGAGAAGGCCCCCGTAGGCAAGTATGTCTCAGCCCTTTAAGCCAAAGGACCAAGTGAACATTTTCTCCATAAAGTCACCCCCATTCCCCACTTCCCACCTAGAGCACATTTAATGGGGAAACAGCAGGAAAATACTAAATGAAATCAAAAGAGAAAACAAAACACTAAAACTAATCCAGACTAAAGAAAAAAATTACAGCAGTGTCTATGAATTTCCAGCTCTAGTTTTCCCTGTAACAGGAAAGGCAGGGAGGGCCTTGGGCAGGAGGGGAGGGATGCCATCAGCAGAGCAGATACAGTCAAACACTGGCCCACAGAAGCCTGGTGGCTGGCAACCCCACAAGACATCTCTTTCCCATGGCCAGTCTGGCCACAGTTAGAACTTCTTTCAGAATCTTTGGTACCTGGAACTTTTTAACACATGGAAGGACCACTCATCCCTGTGATGTATAACCTATTACTAGCATCTGCTGCTCAGAGAGTAATGCTGCTCTCGGGCTGTTTGCTTACCCCAGTGTGGGATACAGATTCCCAGTAGGACTTTTCAGATGCTTGATGGTCATGTCAAGCACCTGAACAATAATAAAGATTAGGCCAACAGTGGATCAGTAGAAGCTTCCAATCATTTCTCTGCCATTTAGTAATATTTAACAACTAATTTGCCCCTCTTTATCTCTTTTCATGGCCTTTTCCCACCTATAAAATGGGCTAACTACATTTTTACCTTTTTGGAATTGGGGAAATTTGGGGGTTGCAGAAATAGGTGTTTTCACTTATCTACTCAAGTGTGCTTCTATAAACAAGTCACTATTATTGTCTTCTTATGAAGACTATCTGCCTCTTTGCTCTAACACCTACCACTAAAACTTCAAGGCCCAAGGCAAAAAGAAGGATACTCTTCACTGTTTACGTCATTATCAAGGTCGACTCACTCCAGATCTATGCCTCTATGCCATCCTGTACACAGAGCCAAGACTTGTTTTGTTGCTGGGGAAATCCCCCATCTGCAAAGGTGTGTGTCCGTGTGACAATTCAGAAGAAAGATCTCTACATACATCTCAATTATTCATGGATTCTTTGTTTCGGGTCTGACAAGTAGAGAGAGAAAACAGCAAGTTTAGCACTAAAGAATACCAGGAATTAAAAATGTGCCTGGAGGAGAGGAAAAGCCCAGTGTTTTGGAGAGAGAGGGGAGAGGGAGCCATGCTACTTCTTAAAAACAGACAAAGGAAGCTGGTAAGCCCAGGCAGGCACTGGAAGCCCAGAGACATCTTTCAAAACAGGGGACAGGGCCTCTAGCAGAGGGCTTCCCGCTAAAACACGCTCTCACGTGAAAGTCACAGGCCTCCTGGTTAGCTTTCTTGCTGATCATGCCTGGGGATTAGATGCAGTATGTAACTAATATTAAAAGAAAAAGAAGTAAAATACAAACATGAGGGCTTCCCTGGTGGCGCAGTGGTTGAGAGTCCGCCTGCCAATGCAGGGGACACGGGTTTGTGCCCCGGTCCGGGAAGATCCCACATGCCGCGGAGTGGCTGGGCCCGTGAGCCATGGCCGCTGAGCCTGCGCGTCCGGAGCCTGTGCTCCGCAACGGGAGAGGCCACAACAGTGAGAGGCCCGCGTACCACAAAAAACAAACAAACAAACATGAGATACAGACTACAAAGCTTCAAGTGCTTGAAGAAGATAAAATAATGGCTCCCCACACACAAATTAAAAGAAGAAAGTACTCTACGATGAAAGTGTTGTATAATCTTAAAATATTATTAATGTCTTTAGTGTTATATTGTCCTTTCATTTCAAAAAGACAGAAAGCTCTCTGGCAACCTCAGCATCCTGAGAAGCCATTTCACTAGGCTTTTAGCATTACGAAGCATAATCCCAAATACTTTGGTCCTAGCATGAACTACTCTCTCCCTGCAGCTAATTAGACTAATGCCTCTCTTAAAATGAGGTTTACAAGCCCATTTAAAGGGTAATATATTGCTTTCCTTGGATGAGACTTTCATCCTAATGGAGGCTCTAGTATATCCCCAAAGTAAATAATCCGACTCACCTCACTGTGTGCAAAACAGGGCTGGACTTTCAGTGACTAATATAAGACAGAGCAAGGAAGCCCCACCCCCTGAGAGGGCTACCCCGTGGGGTACACACGCACCAAGGGAGTCAGGATTGCGACTCTGGGCTTCCTATTCCTGGGGAAGCAGATGGTGGCAGAGTGGGGAGGAACGTGCTAGAAGGGGCCACCCAGGAGGAAAACCACGGTGGCCTCATTTTTCCTTCTCCCCCTCCTCTATGGATGTTTCTACAGTAAAACAGTTGTTTGTCTCATTAGAGGTCATGCTGTCTTTTATATATCCTCATTTATAGTCATGTTATTAACGTATACATATTTTCCATGTTGGGGTAAAAGGAACAACAAAAGTTAGCCTACCACCTATTACTCCATGAGGCTCATGTTTAATGTGTAGGGTTGGGAGGAGAATAGAGGACGCCCTGTGGATTCTAATCAATTCTTCCGTTTCCTCCTTTATTTCTCTTTCACCGTCACCTCCTGAACACCATCACTCCCGTCGCTTAGATCAGAGTTTTCCTACTTGGGTTTCAAGAGCACGACCTCTAAGAGTTGTTATTCAGAGCCGTGCGAACAAAGGTTTCATAATGAAAACAACTCTGAAAATGTTGCCTACTAACTCCCCCTATGGAGGTTCACAACATATGTCTACTCTTGAAGGCTTTGCATATGAATGAGGTGAAAAGGAAAGTTCTTTGATAGGACATCATGGTTAAATAAAGCAGCATGTGCTCAGAAGAAGTCTTCCTCGCTTGGGCATGCATTATGTTTTAGCCCCATCAGTTGGGCTGTCCTCCGTACAGACTCTCCTAAGAGGTGGTTGGCTTTTGATGTCCTCCTTGCCATCTGTAACCTGTAGAAGCAGAGGGTAATCAGTGAGATCTGGGTGACAGTCACATGTCTAGCTTTTATGCTACAGCTATTCTAAACAGTAGCCACAAGCCACATGTAGCTATTTATATTTAAATTATTTTAATTAAAATTAAAAATTCAGTTCCTCAGTTGCATCAGCCACATTTCATGTGCTCACATCACATGTGGCTTGTGGCTACCCTTTTGGTCAGAGCAGATACAGAAATTTCTACTGAACCTTGCTGCTATAACCCTTGTCAATCATCAAAGCAATCCTCTTAGCCTTCTTCTCACCTCACCTTCTACATCCCCCATGAGACCGTGAGATTCTCTGAAAACAAGGAAAGAGTTGTGTTACCTCTGAAACCCAGCTGCTAGTCCAGGGCACTGCAGGGAAGGCCACTCACAGAATATTTGCCTATGACGTGGATGATCCCTTCTCTTTGCTCCCATAGCATGTACCTACCTTGGTCAATGCTATAGCATACTTTTTCCCAAAAAAACAATTTAATTGATTTCTACTGATTTTAAAAACAATACAGAAAAACTGAGAAAAGATAGTAAAAATCAACAGGTAATACTCTCACCTACAGACAACCACTCAACATTTTGGAGTATTCTCATTCATTTATTTAACAAATAGATATTTTTATTTACTGAGGTATAATTTGCATACAGTAAAATTCACCATTGTCGTGTGATGTATGTATGATGTATGATGAATGTAACCACCACTATAATCAAGATACAGAACATTTCTATCAACCCCCAAAAGTCCCCTCCTGCTTCTTTATGATGACACCTCTCTCCTCACCCCCTCCTCTGGCAGTCACTGGTCTGATTTCTGTTCTGTAATTTTGACTTTTCAAGTCATATAAATAGACTTGTATACGTGGCTTTTTTAGTCTCCTTTCACTTAGCACAATGCTTCTGAGATTCACCCATGTTGTTGCAAATATCTGTTCATTTCTTTTTATTGCTGAGTAGTATTTTATTCTATGGATATACCACCGTTTATCCATTTTACATTTGATGGACTTTGGGGTTGTTTCTATCTCTGGGTAATTATAGAATAGAGCTGTTATAAACATTTGCACACAGGTTTTTATGTGTACGTATGTTTTCATTTCTCTTAGGAAAATTCCTAGGAATTAGATTGTTAGTCATGTACTAAGTATATGTTTAATTTTATGCGAAATACCAGACTTCCAAAGTGGCTTTACCAATTTGCATTCCCATCAGCCGTGTTTGAGAGTTCTAGTTGCTCTGCATCTTCACCAGCACGTTGTATTTTCCAATTTTTTTAGTTGAGCCATTCTAATATGAATACATATGTGGTGTAGCTCATTGTGGTTTTAATTTGCATTTCCTTAATAGTTAATGATGTTGAGCAACTTTTTATGTGCTCACACGTTGTCAATATCTCTATTTGTGGAGTTTCTGTTTAAATCTTTTTCCCATTTTTTTTTTTTTTTTTTTTTTGGCGGTACTCGTGCCTCTCACTGTTGGGGCCTCTCCTGTTGCGGAGCACAGGCTCCGGACGCGCAGGCTCAGCGGCCATGGCCCACGGGCCCAGCCGCTCCGCAGCATGTGGGATCTTCCCAGACCAGGGCACGAACCTGTGTCCCCTGCATCGGCAGGCAGACTTTCAACCACTGCGCCACCAGGGAAGCCCCTTTTTCCCATTTTTATATTGGCTTGTTCTCTTTGTATTGAGTTGTAAGAGTTCTTTATATATTCTAGATGCCAGTACTTGTCAGAAATATGCTCTACCAATATTTTCTCCCAGTTTGGGGCTGGTCTTCATTTTCTTAATAATGCCTTTTGAAGAGTGGAAGTTTTTAATTGTGTTGAAGAACAAAGAGACATTTCTAAGCACCTGCCTTTTGCTGAACTTTGATAGCACTGGAGATACAATAATGCCTAAGCTTGCATTTGTACTTTTTCTCTTTAACAAAGCAGGCATCTCTTGGTTTATAGCCTGCTTTTTCACTGTCTTATCATGAATATTTTTCACAACATTAAATATTATTCAAAAACACAATTTGTAATGAGTACATAGTACTCTCATGGCTATATCTTAATTAATTTAACTATCCCTCTCTATTTAGGGGTGTTTATGTGGACTCCAATCAATACTAAAAAGAAAATAAAAGAGAGAGAGAAATGTATGATTACCATCCCTTGCAGAAATCTCTGTGCACATCCCCAATTTTACTTTCTTAGTATAGATGCTTGACATTGCAAAGACTGAGACAAAGGCATCACACTTTGTTTTATAATTGCCTCCTCAGAAAAACAACTGATGTCTTGAAGCAAAGATCTTGTCTTGCCCTCCTTGTCACGTGAGTATATGACAAAACCTGTCACATTGTAGGTGCACCATACAAACTCGATGGATAAATAGTTAGAAAAAGAATTCCACTGAGCTTGATCCTTTCCCCTTCCTCCTGGGAAAGGAAGAGTCCCCTTAGCTGTCTACCTTGACTTCTCAGATGAAGGGAATAATAAGAAAGTTTTCTTCTAAGAGGAAACTTGCCCCCAATATGTAGGTTCCCAGAAAATCTAGATGACAAGCCCTGTTGCTGCTCAGCAAAGCCCTGAAGGGACCCCGCCCCCAGCCCATATAAAGCCAGGGTGCAGTGGGGCAGCCGCACTCAGCCTCCAGAGCGCCGGCACTGACCCTGGCCCTGGCACGCGCTATGGCAAGTGAAGTGCAAGTCCAGCTCTCCGCATTGAAAGGGGGGCATCCTCCTGCAGGTAGGCTGCCCACCTGCCCTCTGTCCTGCAGACAGCAAGACCCCCTCAGCTGCTGTTGCCCGTCCTTCCACAGAGGTGCCCCAACAGAGCAGAGGCTCTCAACCTCCCCTTGTTCCTTTAACTTCCTCCAACCTGAGTTCCTCCTGTCTTTGATCCTTTTAGGCTTCTGTGTAAAAATCACCTGGGGATTTGTCAGGCCCGGTTGAATGAAAACCTAATTCTATGTGGGAGTACAAGGGATTGGGCGCTGGTGGAAAGGAGCAGGTGGTGAGCTTGGACCTTCCCTCCCTGGCTGCAGGTTAGCAGCGACCCATTCACACCTGGAAGGTAATTTACTGCCATGGAAACATTCCTCCCTAGAGGTCCCAGCTTTCGGACTCAGTCTCCCGGAGATGCCTGTACGTCATCCGACTTCATACCCAGCCAATCCAACCTCCACACTGAAGAGAGCAACCCAATTTTTCTCTCCCTTCTCAGGCTCTGGGGTCGGGCAGTGTGATCAGTAGTGTCTTTTGTCTGTCACCAAGCTGAGGAGCACTTTTTAATAAGGACACTAGTGTGGGAGGGGTTGACTGGAAAAGGTAGTTATCAAGGCATTTTGCAAAGCATCTACAGTTCTTTTCTTTTTGTAAAAAAGGTATGCTATTTATATCCACTCCCTGGAATATGGAAATTAGTTTTATTGTACTTAACCATATGTTCATATAGATTGGCTGAGGCATGCAGGCCTATTTTTAGCTGATTTGATGCTCTTTTAACTGCCTTTCTTCTTTTTTCTTTAAGAAATATCTCAGCAACTTGACCTCTTTGTTCTTGCCTTTCTCCATTAACAAAATTCATTTACTGGTATCATTCTTTGGCTCCTCTGAGCCAAGATTATTTCAGTCATCTTGCTGCAGAGGATGATGGCAGGTATAAACTTCACAAAGCATCGAAAACTGACACAAGGTTCAGTGGCTTTCTGGTGAGCAGCCCAGCCAAAGTCAGAATTGTTACTGCTAATTCCGAGTTTCCACTTCTCAGCACCCTGTCCTGGCCTCCTGTGGCAGACTCCTGACTTTTTATGTTTGTCATTGGATTTAGGAATATTTAACATTATCTATATTTAAAATTAATGATGCTAAATAATGATCAAGAACTATCGATGCAAATTATTAGAAGTTTCTACACAAGGACAAAAGAAAACGCCATTCTCTTCCCGCCACAATCCTTCATTAAACAGTTCAGCTAACACTTGATTTGCTAAATGACGTTTATACACAAAGATCACAGGGATAAACTTCACCAAGTGAAAGTTTGAATGAAACCACCAGGAACTTTCTGTCTCCGCCACTAATGATTGCTAATTACTCTGTGTACATAGCCCACCGTGAGGCCATCAAGCATGTCACAATGCCTCTGGTATGACAATTAATTATTATGAACTGTGACACTACAGATAAGAGATTGGGGATAATTAGAATGGAGATGAAGGAAGACTTTTGCCTCCCCACTGAGAACAAGGGAGCAAAGAAGCCTCATCCTTCAGCTTGTCTCGCTATATATTTTAAGTCTGAACCAGATAGCTACTGTACAAAATTGTATTTATAGAACAAAAATAATTCATTGCCAGAATTCCATTAAATTTCACCTGATTTTTATAGGCAATGGACAGGTCCATGAAAGTAGGACACAGACATGATGAAAGGTCTGTGAAAGGTCTGACGTGGCCTTTGGAATCAGACAGTCCTGGATTTAAACCCCGCTTCCCTTCCACTTCTCTGAGCCTCAGTTTTCTCATCTCTAAAGCAGGCGGTAATAAATAACATTGATAGTGTAAGGTTGTTATGACTATTAAAGGAGATAATCTATGTAAGGTACCCAGCACATGAATGTGAACCCCTGTAAAATGCAGGCCTAGTAAAACACGTAGCCATCAAAAGAAATGATTCTCCTCAATTGCAAGACCTCCTGATGTTTGCAGGCTGCATTCGGCACTACTGCAGTCATCGGAGCAGAAGAAAACTGCAGTGGGAAAGATACATATGCCTGCTCCATCACGGTTAAAAGTGAAACCGCTCCAAAGTCAGCCAGCTGTAACTTTCCCACCTACACAGGGGGTGCTTAGTGGTTTTTCTTTTATGTATATTAATATAACATATTGTACCTCTGTGGATCCTGGCTATAAATTTATGCTGTAAAACAAGACTACATTAAACATGAGGCGGCCTGGGCTCTAGGAAGCTTAGCTTTTCTGCTAAGGATTTTCTGCTGCTTTGGTTTGCCTCGCTCTCAGTTTTTAAGAACTCCATTACGTGAACAGTCAAAAATGTGTGAGTAGAAGGTAATCCGAGGAGACCGAGTACATATGTGATGAACCAGAAAAAGCAGCAGTTCATGAGTTTTTGTATATTCCTTGCACTTTAATTTGTTTTAAGGCAAATGAGTCAGAGCCATCAAAGGGGTCACCACTGAGAACCCCCAGAGAGAATCCATTTTCTGGCTCATTAAAGAGACGGAAGTTTGGGGAGTGTATCCCCCAGGGTGAAACTAATGCAGAAAATGGGGAGGAAATCATAGCTGCAGAAGGGTTAGTATGGTTTTTTAAAAAGCAAACACCAGAGGCTTAATTCTCTCAACTCCAGTCTGCTCATGTCAACTTCTGGGAGTTGATCTGTGAGGTTCAACAGAGAGGTTACGAGACCCACTACCCCACAGGTCACAGGGACAGGGGTTTGATGACAAGAACGGCTGCCATTCACTCAATCCTGTGTGACTGGCACTGCACAGAGCCTTCTAGACACAGCGCCAGTACTGCAGACTGATGATGAACCCTCATCCTTGTTTCACAGAGGAGCAAACTGAAAGTCAGCAAGGTCGAGGGACGCGCCCAGTGCCCCATAGCTGGTGAGAAGGGGCAGAGACGTGACAGTAAAGTGGGCCCAGGTCAAGCCCTCTCCCTCTGAAGCCCTCTCTCCTTGCTTTTCCTGATGAGAGTCTTTTGTCTTGACTGACAGTTTAGAATATGCCAAAAACTCAACGGTGAATGCAAAGTAAGCGTTTTGCAAACATCTAACCTTTTAATTAAAATCTTCAAATGAACGTTCTAAGTCACAAGGCAGAGTTTGCCCAAACCTCTGTGGTGGTCAGCTTTTTCACACACATTCTCCACTGATTAATGAGGGAAAGAAGCTCTTGCACAGTGTTTGGTAGAGGGTAGTCAAGATAAAGAAAGATAAGCCTGCAAGAAAAATTGTGCGATATAGCATTCTAAACTCAAGAGTCAACTTTCGAAAAGTTATAAACTACAAAAGCGGCCACAAAATTATACCTCTTACTCAGAGATAGGAAAGCAAAGTTTCATTTTCTCCACATCAATGTAGATTTTCTAACGAAACTATCCAAAACATCTCTCTCTTACATTTTAAAATCTCTCGTTCATTTTGCGTATTGAAAGGACCTAAACATGGAATTATGTGATTACACATTTTTTAAAATAAATTTATTTATTTATTTTTGGCTGCGTTGGGTCTTCGTTGCTGCACGCGGGCTTTCTCTAGTTGCGGTGAGCGGGAGCTACTCTTCTTTGTGGTGTGTGGGCTTCTTATTGCGGTGGCTTCTCGTTGCAGAGCATGGGCTCTAGGCACACGGGCTTCAGTAGTTGTGGCATGCGGGCTCCACAGTTGTGGCTCGCGGGCTCTAGAGTGCAGGCTCAGTAGTTGTGGTGCACGGGCTTAGTTGGTCCGAAGCATGTGGCTCTTCCCGGACTAGGGCTCGAGCCCATGTCCCCTGCACTGGCAGGCAGATTCTTAACCACTGGGCCACCAGGAAAGTCCTTTACATTCCCTTTACATTTCTTTTGGGATTTGTTTCTCTGAGTACACTATATTCTTTCAAAAGGGAGGGACATGATAGATTTTCTTTTGTAGGTAGGTGGGAAGAGTTAGAATCATAGTAAAGACCTTACAATAAAAATCATCTAGTTCAACTTCTACCAAATTCCCCAAAATCCTTCTAAAATATTCATGGCAGATACACTTCTTTTCTTTACTTTAACACACTAAGGGACCAGAGATATACTATTGTACTACGCAATCTTCTTCACTTTGATTAACACAGTTATATGTAGCCAGACTCTGCCTTTCTGGAACTTTCATTCTTTGCTTTCCATTCTCTCCTCTGGAAAAACATAAATATAAATAATAATAACTACTAATTATTAAGTGCCTACCATGTGCCAGCTGCTTATGTCACCTCTATTCCCTAGGACAACCTAAACAAACAGTATTATTCCCTTTTGAAGGATGCAGAAACTGAGCCTCAGAGGAGTTTATCTTGCCCAAGGTCACAGGGCACAGGAGGGGGTAGAGCTTTCTGACCCTAGATAACATTTCCTTACCAGTAAATCCTTCCTCCTCCACAAGACAGCCCCTAAACTCCTTGAAGATGGTACCATAAGCTTCCCTTGAGTCTTTGCTTCCTCAGAAGCCATCTTTCCAGTTTTCCCAGTTCCTTGTCTGACACGGCTCCTTCTCCACTCTGGTTGCTCTCATCTGGACATTCTCTAAATTGTCTGTGCTCTTTCAAGTGAGTGGCACAGAGCTCAACATTTCAAAGGTCTTCTCACTTTTAACTATTGCTTATTTTAACTATAACAAGTGTGCTTCTATAGTTGGCTATAATAACCAGTGGAAGAAAACGTGCAAAAACAAAAGCATCAGAGAAAACAAAAGGAACACTAATAAGAAAGTAATTACAGCACTCCATGTTTTAAAAGCATTTGTCACAAGGAGGATGAAAGATACTGCTGGGAGAGCTACTGAAGGCTCAAGCTCTAGGTCTAGACCTATTGTGATTTGATTCCTCTTGGTAGAAGAGGCTATGAACCACATCACTCCTCATACAGTGGCACACCCTTCTCAAGCAGTCTTCCAGAAAAAGCCACCCCTTGGTTTATTTCATCTCTGTATTCCAGGGCTATTCAGAAGGTGTTTCCACATTATTTCATTTCTGTTGCTGATTATTTTGTATGCCTTTTTTTCGTGTGTGTGTGTGTGTGTGTGTGTGTGTGTGTGTGTGTGTGAATTTAAAGCAGACCATGTATGAAAACAGGACTTTTTTCCTGGACTGTATCTAATATTACAGAATTCTAGTGAGACACCTTTATAATCAATAAAAAAAAACTTGGTGATTCAAAATGACCAAGTGGAGTTTATTCCATGAACACAAGAATGGTTTGATAGTAAATATTCATTAATATATATTTATAAAATTTTTATTTATTAATATAATTAACCTGATTAAGGTGAAAAACCATATTATATACATGATGATAAAAAGGCATTGGATAAAATTCAACATGTGTTTGTAATTTTTTAAGCCCAATGAAACAGTAATAGAAAGATATTTCCTTAATATGATGAAAGAAATATATTTGAATATACATTATATATATTGTAAATATGTGTGTGTGTATATCCAACTAAGTATATACATCATACTTAATGGGAAAACAGTAAAGCAATCCATTAAAAATTAGGATGACAAAAAAAAAAAATTAGGATGACAAAGATGTCCATCATCACCACTATTTAATATTATTCTAGAGAAAGTAATATTATAATTATTTGCAGATTATATAAATTTTTTTTACCTGGGAAACCTAAGGGAGTCAACAAAAATATTATAAATAATAAGAGAATTCAATAAGATCTGGGTATAAAATCAATGATATTAATATAAGAACAACAATCTGTGAAAGCTATAATGGAAGAGTAGACCGTCTCTACAACTACAACAGCAGCAACAAAGACAAAATACTTAAGGAATAAACCTAGCAATAAATGTGTAAGATTTATGTGAACAAGTTACTGAGGGACCCAAAAGAAAATGTAGAAAATGGAAAAGCGTACCATGTTCTTAAATAGAGAGCAACCAGGAATATAAAGATGCGAATTTTCCCTTTAAAAAAAAATCTATAAATCTAAAGCAAGACCATTAAAAAACTACCAGCAGGATTTTTTGGAGGAAATTGACAAACTGATTCAAAATTTCATGTGGAAAAATAAATAAGAATAGCTAATAAAATTCTGCAAAGAAAATGTAGCAAAGAAGGACTATCAAAATTAAAATATGTTAGGGACTTCCCTGGTGGTCCAGTGGTTAAGACTCCGCACTTCCACTGCAGGGGGCATGGGTTCGATCCCTGGTCAGGGAACTAAGATCCCACATGATGCATGGTGTGGCCAAAAAAAAATTATTTTTAATATGTTATAAAGCTACAATCATTAAAATAAAGTTGTAATGGCATATAAACAGAGATATTAATGGAACAGAAGTCCAACAGGACAAATGGACCAAAAATGTGAACAGTTTATAAAAGAAAATACAACTGGCTTCTGAAACACAGAAATAAGCTCAACTTTTAATAAAATATTAGAAAGGCAAATTACCTTTCTTTTTCTTATTGGTTGATGAAGCCAAACATTTTCTAGTTCTCACTGTTGCTTGAGATATAGGGAAACAATCACTGTCATTGTGGCTGGTGAGATTGTAAACTGGTGCAACCACTGTGAAGGGTGACTTGGCAAGATTTAGCAAAATTTCAAATGCACATACTCTTAAGAATTAACAAGATCACTTCTAGGAATTTATCCCATGGATATACTTGCACTTGTGCAAAATTATGTATATGCAAAGGATATTCATTGCAGCATTGTTTGTGATAGCAATGGATTAGAAACATCTAAAATGTCCAGCGGTTGGAAATTGGTTAAGTAAACACAGAATGTTCATATAAAGAAATTTTAAAGCAGATGTTACAAAGAAAGACATTCTCTCTCTATATATATCGATAGGGAACTTACTCCAAAGTACATGACTGAATGAAAAGTATAAACAAACAAGATGTAGAACAATGTATGCTGCCATTTAAAAAAATATATAGGTATGTGTATAGAATGTCTATCGATGAATACATAGGGACTTGTTATCGTTAGCAGTATCTAGGGAGATGAACTGGAGGCTTAAAAATAATGGTAGAAGGGAGACTGCAGACCTTTCCATGATTTTTGAATTGTGTGCCTTATGCATGTACTATTACATAATCAAAAAATTAATTAATAATAATTTTAAAAGAAAAATGATAAAGTCAATTCACGAGGGCATTGAGAAATAGGTTTTCCTATTTTTCACTCTATTGGAGCCAGTTTTAGAAAATTGCCAATCTGACATTTCCATAAAAAGAATTAACAGGTTCAAACAAATCAACGTCCATTTAGCTTTTTCTCATTTGAGCTTGTCAGATTTCAGATGTGCAAATTTCCTGGGAACAGAAAAAAGTATTTGCTTTGACTTGCAATCTGAAATGGGCTGCTCCTTTTCAAAAGTTGATTTCATCTGACATTGTTAAACACTCGAATTGCTGTTAGGTCATCTGTAGCCTAATTAACACTAATTGATCTCTTGAATGGCAGGATTATTAATGCAGTTTAATTACTCATTAGAACATCTGAGCTCCTCCAACATCGGAGGTTTGGGGTCTGGAATGGAAGGTGGGCATCTGGTGGGATCAGAAGCATCTCTCTTGAATTAAATGCCTGTTACCACCACATGCCCTGACTTTTGGCTCATTCTTCAATCTAGCTTTTGAAAGCTTTGGTTGAAAAAAAATTTTGCAAGCCTTGCACTTTAATCTTGTGGGAAAACAGAAGGGTCACATTGGAATTGTCGGTTGCTGTCATGAAGAATGTAACTGGTTTGCTAATAAGAAAAAATGTTTTTCAGTAAAATGCCTCAGGGAATAAATTGTTATCTCCTCCCCAAATCGAAGGTGTAAACACCTCTGCCTTTTTTAGCCTCAGGTCCCCCTCTCCGAACACAGACAAGCAAAAACCTTAGCCCTTCTCTCCTTCCCACCTTGTTTGCCCAAAATATTTTTTCTTCTGTTATGCTAGTTCAGGGTACCTTTTGATTATGTTGTTTTAGATTAAAGTTTAGCTCTTCAAAAAGTTCTGAAATTCTTCAAATCTACAGTAAATTCATACCTTGAATAACAAAGCAAACTTTCTCTTGCTGCCCTAAATATGACTCCCTTGTTGATGCTTATTTGTTTATAGTGAAAGCTGGAGGAAAGCGAATTTCCAAAAAACAAGAAATTGGCCTCTTGGAGAGACACACCAAGAAAACGGGATTCGAGAAAACAAGGTAGGGGACTGCTTAATTTCTTTTCCTTCTTCATCTTGATTTTTAAGCGACCCTACTGCCAGAAGTCAGAGGCTTCGCTGGATCTTAGGACAAACCAAGGTTCCCTAGGCACTTACTAACCAGAGTTAGAGGCAGCTGGCATGGTGGGGTGGGGTAGGGGTGGGGGTCAGCATGGGAGAGGGGGTTAGCTACCCTCTGGAGGACTCTCTCTGCCCATCCTCCTCTTCCCTGCAGCCAGTGCAACTGCCTCCTGCTTAAAAAGCAAGATCCTGAATGCAAGGTCCAAAAAGCAAGGTCTTGAATGAGTCCAAACAGGACTCACATCCCTGTATCTTATTTTCACCTTAGCCTTTAAAGTACTGTCCCTAAGCTGGCCTTGTGTTTGTAATATGCTTTCTGCTGAAGCAAATCTGAATTAAAAATAAATGTGCTTTTATTTTAAATTCCTCACTCAATCATTTAGAAAATAATGGCCACTGTATTTGGCACATCTGGAAGGAATTTGGATATGGAGGTTGTTTTCTCCCTGCTCCTTCCGCAGTAACCTTGACACACTGCACCTTTCTCAGAGCTAAGCAGAGAGCCGTGGGCTGGATCTCATATACAAATGGCCCAGCCCCTCTATGCCTTGGGTAAGAAAAATAGTGCCTTCAAAAAGAAGTGAACATGTGAAAATAGCTCCTCCAAGTAGAGGCGCTTCAGAGCCTATTTCAGGATGGTTTCCATAGGTGAGCTCATGAGTGACTCAAAAGGAGTGAAATAGAGGATGCTCAGATACATCCTTAAGAGTTAAAATGGTAACAGTCTCAGAAAGAAAGTGTGGAGGGAAATAGGCTATGGAATTTCTCGGGGCTTTTTCTTTCTGTATAAAATTACTTTTTAGATCACTTTAAAAGTTTTCTTCTCAATTTCTGGGAAGGAAATTTTTTGAGGATTTTTCTACTTTAAAATGAAATACTCTGGGCTTCCCTGGTGGCACAGTGGTTAAGAATCCTCCTGCCAATGCAGGGGACATGGGTTCGAGCCCTTGTCCGGGAAGATCCCACATGCCGTGGAGCAGCTAAGCCCGTGTGCCACAACTACTGAGCCTGCACTCTACAGCCCCCGAGCCACAACTACTGAAGCCCACGTGCCTAGAACCCACAAGCCACAACTACTGAAGCCCGTGCACCACAATCACTGAAGCCCACATGCCTAGAGCCCGTGCTCCGCAACAAGAGAAGCCACCGCAATGAGAAGCCTGTGCACCGCAATGAAGAGTAGCCCCCGCTCCCCACAACTAGAGAAAAGCCCATGCACAGCAACAAAGACCCAACAAAGACCCAACACAGCCAAAAATAAAATAAGTAATAGTAATAAAATATAATAAAATTAAAATATAAGAATTAAATTTTTAAAAAATGAAATACTCTATCCAAAATATATAAAGAACTCATACAACCCAGTAGCAGGAACGCAAACAAGCCAGTTTAAAACTGTGCAGAAGATTTAAATAGACATTTTTCCAAAGAAGATATACAGATAGCCAACAGGTACATGAAAATGTGCTCAACATTATTAATCATCAGGGAAATGCAAATCAAAACTACAATGAAATATCACCTTACATCTGTCAGAATGGCTATTAACAAAAAGTCAAGAAATACCAAGCTGTGTCAAGGACTTGGGAAAAAGGGAACCTCTGTGCACTGATAGCTTGTAATACACATTGGTACAGCCACTGTGGAAAGCAGTATGGAGTGTCCTCAAAACATTACAACTACAACTACCATGTGATCCAGCAATTCCAATTCTGAGTATTTGTCTGAAGAAAATGAAACCCTAACTTGAAAAGATACATGCACCTCCACATTTACTGCAGCATTATTACAGTAGCCAAGACATGGAAGCAACCCAGGTGTCCATCGACAGATGAATGGATAAAAAAATGTGATATACACACACACACACACACACACACATACATACAGAGGAATACTGTTCAGCCATAAAAAAGAAGGAAATCCTGCCACTTGTAACAACGTGGATGGACACTGAGGGCATTATATTAAGTGAAATAAGTCAGAGAAAGACAGTGCCATATGATCTCTCTTGTATATGGAATCTAAGAAGAAAAATAAACAGGACAACAACAGCAAAAACTTGAGCTCATAGGTGCAGAGAGCAGATTAGTGGTTGCCAAAGATCGGGGGAGAGGGGATTGGTGTCTGGGGTAGAAAATGGGTGAAAGAGATCAAGAGGCACAAACTTAGAATTATAAAATAATTAAGCCCTGGGAATGAAATTATAGCATGATGACTATAGTTAATGATACCATATTGTATATCTGTAAGTTACTAAGAGAGTACAGCTTAGAACTTCTCATTATAAGAAAAAACATTTAACTATGTATGGTGAGGGATGTTAACTAGACTTATTGTGGTGCTCATTTTGCAGTATATACAAATATCAAATCATTATGTTGTACACCTGAAACTAATGTAATATTGTATGTCAGCTATAACTCAATTTTTTTTTTTTTTTTTTTTTTTGCGGTACACGGGCCTCTCACTGCTCTGGCCTCTCCCATTGCGGAGCACAGGCTCCGGAGGCGCAGGCTCAGTGGCCATGGCTCACGGGCCCAGCCGCTCCGCGGCACGTGGGATCTTCCTGGACCGGGGCACGAACCTGTGTCCCGTGCATCGGCAGGTGGACTCTCAACCACTGCGCCACCGGGGAAGCCCTATAGCTCAATTTTTAAAAATTTGCCCCTTTGGCATTAAGCTTTTGTTTCTTCTGAATCAGAAAATAACTATCGCATAATTAAAGCAAAGCTATAAGTCCTCAAGGGTGGGA
Organism: Tursiops truncatus; assembly: GCF_011762595.2. Classification (NCBI taxonomy): domain Eukaryota; kingdom Metazoa; phylum Chordata; class Mammalia; order Artiodactyla; family Delphinidae; genus Tursiops; species Tursiops truncatus. Next base: position 72,338,218 of record NC_047040.1, on the reverse strand, counting down.
GTCACATATTATTTATCTCCTGACCCAGCATCTAGGACAGTTCCTAGAACAGAGAAAGCACTCTGTAAATGACGTCACACTGTCATTGAATTGTCATTGAATTGCCAGCTGGTTAACTTCAGAAACCTATCCTGCTACTAAAACCTGACTCAAGTGTAAGCCCTGTTTAGTGTGACACCGGTAAACACGCCTGGGCCAGGGGCTCAGGAGCTAGAGTCATAGCTTGGAAATGACCTTCTAGTTGACAGCCATGGACAAGTCATCCGTTTCTTTGCACCTCAGCAAAAGGGACTTACTGTTAATTCTAACATCAGGTGAACACTGCAGGAAGAGGAGCTGCCTAGAGAGTCATAAAGTGCTGATTGGAACCCTCTTAAAAAAAATTCAGGGCTTCCTTGGTGGCGCAGTGGTTGAGAGTCCGCCTGCCGATGCAGGGGACGCGGGTTCATGCCCTGGTCCGGGAAGATACCACGTGCTGCAGAGCGCCTGGGCCCGTGAGCCATGGTCACTGAGCCTGTGCGTCCGGAGCCTGTGTTCCACAACGGGAGAGGCCACAACAGTGAGAGGCCCGCGTACCGCAAAAAAAAAAAAAAAAAAAAAAAAAAAAAAAAAAAAATCAATTGTTTTCTAATAGTCATTAAAAGATGGGAATTGGACCACTACAGAACTTAAAACAGCAGAAAAATAGCTCTTTTGTCCTGTTTACCAGGGATAGATATAGGTATGTGGAAGCTGAATCTTACAGAATTGGGGGACCATTTTAAGGAAAAATAATACAAAATTACAGATATGAAATGGCTAGGGTCCCTCCCAGGGCCTTGAAAGGAGACTGTGCAGTGAGAGGCCCTGAAGCTTCCCTAGCTCCCCCATGAGTCACCTCTGCTCTTTATATCTGCTTTGTGAGCGTTTCCATGGATAGGATTTCCTCCTTTTTGTGGACAAACACCTCCTTATATCTTCTAGGAGAATAGCTTTTGAAAAATATAGCGTAGAAAATAAATTTCTAAGCATCATCAATCTGTGTCCATACCCCAATAACTTCTACGAACCAACACAAACCATCCAGAAAAAAGCATGGCAAGCGCAGAGTTCCCTTCAAGAAATTGCACTGTAAGCTCAGCCCTGATTGAAACTCTCCCAGCAAATAACTTGGCCCGAGAAAAGAAGCCAGACACAAAAGAGTACCTGCTGTGTGGTCCATTTTATGATATACAAATAAAGTCAAAACTAATATATGGGGCTGTAAGTCAGGGTAGTGATTATTCTTAGGGGCAACTGGTTTGACTACTGTTACAAGTTTGTGAATGTTCACCAGCCTGTACGTCGATAACATGTGCACCTTTCCGCATGTATGCTGTACTTGGATGAAAAGTTTAAAAATATTAATTATACTAAGTTGGCCTGCAAAGCTTGTTGTAGTACATGGGCATACAGAGTAGGACTTTGTTTGTGTGTGTGTGTGTCTTCCAGAAGTAGCCAAGCAGAATGAAAGCTTACAGGCCAAGTAGAAAACCCCCTGTAAAAATGGCTTAGCCTCTTTAGTGGGAAAGTTTCCATTTCTATGTGAAGTTTCTTTTCATCTTCACAGTGCCATTGCAAATGCTGCCAAAATACAGACGATGGATGCCCTGAACGATACGCTGGGGAAGGTGAGCTGTGGGGGAGGTGCATCACGTGACGCTCCCAGCCGATCAGGCTGCATGGGTGAATGAGCTGATGACCACTGGGGTGTTTTCCAACTCAGAGGTTTGATGTCCTTGTGAAAGAATCTGCTCTCAGTTCAAGGAACACGAAGTGGTTTTGATGAGAAAAGCTGATGCTCCCAAATTCCTAGTGTCTATTTAATAAATCATTTCAAAAATAAGATAGTAAATTAAGCAAGAATCATGATGCCAAATTGGCAGAACTTGACGTTGCCATCCCAAATATTTATTGGAAACGCTGGCCTGTTGTTATAAAAAAAGGCAGCCTATGTATTGGGAATTCAGCCCTTTTTGAACTTCCTCCCCACCACTGCACTCCCAACAGGAAATGTTTGATTTGAGGCCAGGGTGGGTGGTGGAGGGTTGCCCATTTGGGGGCTGGAGGAAGCCTGGGCACTGGCTGACTTTATCTAGTAAAGTCTGTTTATGAAGGTGGTTGACCATTGCTATTTTTATTTCCGTATCTTGAATTCTTTCTAAGTAGCTCCGGAAACTCAGAAAATTCTTCCCACGTAGACAGTGGTTTAGTTTTGGATTCAATCTTTTGTTTTTAAATGTTGTAAGTGAGCTGAGTGAGGGTCCTTATTCTACTTCCAGAGGGCGGGTGCATTGAATTCAGGCATTGAAGGACCACTCTTTCTGCTGCCCCCATATATATTGAAGAGACAGGACTGGGCCGGTGTCCTTTGCAGAAGGAAGACTTGCTGTTATTACCAAAATCAGGGGTCTGAAAAAGATTAGAGTAGAAACTGTGCAGCTAGACTTCTGAGACCCCTGTTTAGCACTGGCTTCTCCACTTGCTACCTCTAAGGTCTAGAGCAAGTTACTGATCCCGTGCCTCTGATTCATCATTTGTAAAATGAAGATAAGGAAGAGGATATATATACTTCAGATGGCTGTTGAGTGGAATCGATGAGGTTCACACACAGGAAGTTCTTAGAACAGTGCCCGACACAGAGCAACCTGCCTGCATTCTCTGCTCTAATTAGTAACATCTGTTTCATGGCAATGAAAAGAAAAGGTGTGTCTGAAGCCCGTGAGGCAAGTAGTATCAGGCAAGATCTTAATGAAAGACGAAAGCTACAGAGCCTTCTCACGTAGGGGGGCTTGGTTCTCCCATCAGATAGATCGGAAGGGGTGCGGTCATAAGTGACTCTTTGCCTTCCTGACTTTAGAAGAAGGGCAGGGAAGGATGATGACCTGCCACGCACATTCTCCGGCCCCTGCCCACTAAACGCTTCTTCCTCAGGGGCAATAGAATGTCCACAGTAAGTAGAGCTAAGTGGAATAGATATATTCCTCTAGAATATATGTTAACCCAAAATAAAATGTTTAAAGAGAGTGGTCAGTAAAGGTTGATGATGCTGTACTTTAGATATGATGCCAGAGCCTTTATTGTTTTTTATAGACACATGTGCATATGTCTATGACATAAAGGTTCTTTCCCTTTCATATTGTTCTTTCATATCACTTCTGAATCTCAAAGATAAACAGAAGAATCAAATAACAACAACAATAAGTTGTATTTAGAAATCATAAGAAAATATTGAGTTGGTGTGCTGTTACAAATATTTTTAACAGCAATTGTATCTATTTTTTTTTAAAAGCCGCTTTAACACTTAGCTCCATGTCTACTGGCGTAGGTCTATGGCTAAGACTGCATAGATTACTGGTTAGAACAGGTTCTGGCATTCTGGCGTCGGATATCAGGTGCCTGGGTCCTATGCTGACTCCGTCACTTGCTAGATGTGTGTCTTTGGGCAGGTTTCTTCACTTCTCTGTGCTTCTGTTTCCTCATATGTAAATGAGAATGTGGTTTATAGTATCCACTTCACAAAGATGTTGTGAGAATAAAATGAAGGTATAGAACATGTGCAAAGGACTCAGCACAGAGCCGGACACAGTTAGCCTGCAGTAAGTGTTAGCTTCTATTCCCAGGGAGATATCCTATAGGGCATCACTTGGAATCCAGGCAAAGGATAAGAGACCAGCAATAAAATCAAGTCCCAAGATTACCATAAGTCACTGTCTTGAATATGGAAGTTGGTGGGATCCACATGGTCCCTTACAGCTAAGAAAAATCTTCCCTGAATCCATAATTCAACCTGAAGCATAATAGGATTTCATAATAAAAAAGGTCAACCTGGGGTGGAAAGACCAATGCCTTTTAAGAAATAGATCTGCTGAGATCAGTGGTTGCCAGAGAGTGGGAGGAGGGGTTGACCACAAAGTGACAGGAGGGTATTTTGGGGGGTGAAGGAACGGTTCTATATGTTGACTGAGGTGGTGGTCACAGATGGTATGCACTTGTGAAAACCCATAGAACTAAACACTAAAGAGGGTATCTATTTTACTGTAGATAAATTATACCTTAATTTTTTAATGAAAAGAAATGCATAACTAGCAGCAACGAAGACAACGCAGCCAAAAATAAATAAATAAATAAATTTAATTTTAAAAAAAGAAATGCATAACTATACAGCCTAATATAAAAAAATAAGACATATAAAATATAGAGATTTAGGGTTTCCCTGGTGGCGCAGTGGTTAAGAATCCACCTGCCAATGCAGGGGACACGGGTTCGAGCCCTGGCCCAGGAAGATTCCACATGCCACGGAGCAACTAAGCCCATGCGCCACAGCTACTGAGCCTGTGCTCTGGAGCACACTAGCCACAACTACTGAGCCCGCGGGCCACAGCTACTGAAGCCTGCGCGCTCTACGGCCCGTGCTCCACAATGGGAAGCCACCTCAATGAGAAGCCACCACAATGAGAAGCCCACGCACGACAAGGAAGAGTAGAACCTGCTCTCCACAACTAGAGAAAGCCCGTGCTCAGCAACGAAGACCCAGCACAGCCAAAAATAAATAAAATAAATTTATTTTTTTTAAAAAATAATATATATAGAGAGAGAGATAGATATCTGATGATAAATTTTCATCTGCATTGCAATGATTTTCCCAACAATATATATTGTCATGAAGATCTAACAATATATAACTGGCCAGAAGAAATATAGTAGCAGAAATGAGGGTCATAGCCTCTGCATTTATTAACATTCCTTCATGCCCTCAGCTAGAATTATGTCTAGTTCCTAGAACCCATGTTAATTTTCATACCAGTTTAAGAACTTAGAGTCCAAAACAGTGAGTTATAGCCCTATTCATAGGAGCTCAGCAACCATTCAATCATGGCAGGAAATTTCTATCCATATGCCAATCATGTCTGGATACCCTACTTTAAAGCCAACCAAGGGTTTAAGATTTGGGAGATTGGAAAACAATTCCCAAGAGGTTGGAATTGGACAAATCTAAGTGGGAAGCAGCCTAACATTTTCCCTCCCACTCTTTCCCCCACTCATCTCCACACAGACTTCACTCCCCACTACCTTTCAAGGTAGGTAGGACCCTCCCTTCTTCTCTAGTCAGTCTTTCTCACCTCTTCCAGCCCTAAATACTGAGAGAATTCATGTTGCCCACTGACGGGCCACATCATGTGTTTATTCCTGCAGAAGAAGGGTTGTATAACCCCAAAGCTCTCTAAGATAAAAATCTAGGAGACCTGGTCTTAGACAAAGTTCCATCGACCCCTTAGAGTCACATAGCTCCCCTGAGATCTACGATTGCTTGTTTACTTAATTATTTTAAGGCAAGGAATGAGAGAGAATGATACTGCCAAATATATTCATTCTCTGGATAGTTACAGAAGTTAAGTTTGGCAATAGTTGTGAAGCTTCTCCCAACATAAGAGTATCCAGTTAAACCATTAGTAACGGGGCTGGGTTATAGTGCAGACGGGGGTGGAATGTTGAAGCCTAGTTAAATTGGGGCCACTTTTCAAGCTGCCAGCTATGTCACCAGGGTCAAAGTTAGTGAGACTATGTGGAATGGGATCCTGGAGGAAAGGAAGCTATCAAAGGCATCTGCAAATCTAAAAAGGTTTCTCTTGTTCTGTGTAGGATGATCCTTGAATTTCATTGACTCAAGCTGAATGTTTTGTTTTAAGCACTTTGCTTAACGGGGTGTGGAAATCTAAGTGCCAACGTTCACGTTGGAAGTTAACACCCTTCAAAGATGAATGGAAGGGCTGCCAGTCTTCTAATACCACCTGACTTCAGGCTCTAAAACAAAACCTGCCACTGACTTTTTAATTTCTAGAATTTCTTTCATAGCTCTAATCATAAAGACTTTTACCGTACTTCTTTGACTTTTTCTCTGAAACGAAAAATGTAGGCTCTGAGGTCACAACTACCCAAAATGAAGGTAAATTCTCAATGTGGAAGTTTCTATTGATCTGCTTTTCAAGTTCAATATTTTGCCCCTTATGGGATGGAGCCACAGCCAGGAAGAATCCTTACACGTATCCTTCTTTCTCTTGTGGGGTTAACCTAGATTCTTTTACCCTAATGAGTCAGACAAACACCTTTCATTCTACAAACCCTATCATTTTACAAAGATTAACGATGAAAAATCCAAAGTGTCCCCAAAGTTAAGATGTCAGACTAAAGCACAGGTTGTAGGTTAGAAACCTATTCCTACTTACTTCCGGTCTGGACTTGAATATAAAATGTTCCTATCTCCATTGGTTTAAAATCTACAGGAAAGAATCAGGGCATTTAATGATTGACTATTATTTACAGTTCCATCATCTGAAGGTAGACCCTTTGTAGACTCTCCACCCACAACCCCCAAGTCTTTCTATATTAGGATGCTCCTGACTGAGGGGGTGGGGTGTTTGAGAAAGAGAACTTGACTCTCTGGTTGTATTTTCACCTGTCCCTATAAAGCCCTTACCCTCCGCAACTTGTACGTTTGTAATTTAATAATTATGGGCAGTTTATCTAAGGCTCTTATCCTTGTCGGAATTGTTTCCACTATTTTCTCAATCCTGTTGATTTTTTCCCCCCTAATTTTGCCAGACCAGTTCACAGATGGCCAACAGCCCCCCGGCGCAGTCTCCCATTCATTCTGATCTGCGGCATTCCTCTTTTGAGACGCAGTTGAGCAGAGCTTTTGCAACCTCAGTTAAATGCCTTAGTTGAAAGGTAGCCCCTAACACTTGTGCATTCCTGGTGAGAATGTAAAATGGTGTAGCCACTATAGAAAACAATATGGCAGTTCCTCAAAAAATTAACTATTGAATTACTGTATGATCTAACGATTTTACCTCTGAATGTATAGCCAAAAGAATTAAAAGCAGAAATTTGAAGAGATATTGGTGCAACAGTATTCATAGCAACGTTATTCACAATAGTTAAAAGATGGAAGCTACCCAAGTGTCCATCAGCATGTGAATGGATAAACAAAATGTGGTCTATGTACATGCAATGGAATATTATTCAACCTTAAAAAGGAAGGAAATTCTGACACATACTACAACATGGATAAATCTTGAAGACATTATGTTAAATGAAATCAGCCAGACACAAAAGGACAAGTATTACATGCTTTCACATTTATGAGATACATGAAGTAGTCAAATTCATGGAGAGAGAAGGTAGGGTGGTGGTTACCAAAGGCTGGCAGAGGAGGTAATGAGGAATTATTCTTTAATGGGTACAGAGTTTCAGTTTGGTATGATGAAAAAGTTCTGGAGATGGATGGTAGTGATGGCTATACAACAATGTAAGTGTATGTATTGCTGCTAACCTGTGTATTTAAAAATTGTTGAAATGGTAAATTTTATGTTTTATGTATTTTATTGCAATTTTTTAAATGATCAATATTGTAGCCCCTGAATTGCGGAGATAACCCTGGAAATGATCAAATAATGAGTTAGTGCCAAATTAAGCAATAAGTGTATCCTCACGCACCGTTCTCCTCTCCCCTTTCCTTTCCCACCTCCACCCATCATCACTCTGACACCTTAAGAGCAACAATCAACACTGTGGTTTTCTCTCTTCTTTCTCACCTTGTCATCTTGCCCCATCCATCTCACCTTGGCTAATTGCCCAGATTTCTGTTATATCAGAATTATTTGTTCATTTCCTTTCTCACCCCCCTTTACCTTACATTTGACTTTAAGTAACTTGCCAAGTAGGTCTTCCTACCTGTAATCTCTTGAATGTGATTTAGAGCTAACCTGAAATAATCCATCTGTTTTAGTTGACACTAAAGACACCTAGTCTGGAAGAAAACTACTGAAGCCAATGACCTCTTAAGTTTCCTTCTGGTTCTAACGTTAAAAGAAAAACGAAACAAAACACTCTGCCCTTACCACACTATAAAATGTATGTCATGTGGCCCAATGATATCTGATCTGACAAAAAAATAAATCAGCAGCTCTTTTGTTAGATTGTAAAGTAATACTTATAACCAATACCTCAATTATGTTTCTTCCTTTCTACTAGAATGCCAGCATAGACCGTCCTTGGGTTTAATTATTACATAACTTTTACCTTCTCTCTTTTTTTTTTTTTTGGGGGGGGGGGTTTGCTACCTTCTCATTGTAAAAGAAAACTTTTAGAGAAACAAAGGCAAAGTAAAGAAAAAGACTAGGAATTGCCCATAATTCTACCCCTCAGAGATAATCATTGTTAACACTTCAGTGTATATTCTTCCAGTATGTTTAATTTTTTTAAGACCAAGAAGAAAGAACTTTCTGGAGCCAAGTTTCACATGAAAGGGAATGCTGTGTGTTCAGAGCTCAGGGACATTTGAGAAGTGATGTAAGGCACATATGTTTTCCCTGGCTTAGAAGAGCCCAAACAAACCATAAACAGTGATGTTTGGGGTCATGAACAGTTTATCTCCCCTTTTATTTGAGTGTCAAGGCAAGGGCATCTAAGTTCAATAGTGATAAATTAAATTCCTGGTGAGCTGAGGCATCCCTTCCTTGCTGGCTAGGGAAGGTGTTCTTAGGTACCTTTATACTGAATTAGTGGGCTTGAAAACCAAGAACTGGAATGGAACCGAAAGGCCTCTGGGTCCAAATTCTCCTCCTAGGAAAACTATGCCTGAAAGACTTGCAACATTGGGCATCCTTTCCATCTTAAGCTGTCCTTAATGTAAATTCCATAAGGTCTCTTGGTTCCATATGAAATTCCTCTTATTGTCAAAGTCTCAGTCTGTGTTAATTTAAATCTATTTAAGCTCATTTCCTCATAGATGTCTTCTGCAGAGATGACCAGTGAGAACTTTTGTTACCTGAAGCTAATAAGTCATTCCTCAGCCTTCTCTTTACCAGACTGTTTATTTGAGCCTTATAAAATGGCCAGTTTCACATACTTCAACCTAAAAATCCCCTAACTTCTTTCAGAGGTTCTTTATTTCTGATCTTCTGACATCTGAGGCGTTCTTCCTCCCCACCCCAGGACCTTCTTCAGTGTCCCCATAGCCTTCTTAGCATATAGTGTTTCGTATATGCATAGTAGTACCAGATTAAATTCTAATATTGGAGGACTGATGAAGATATTTCTACCTTTAAAAATGTCACTTCAAAACATATATATATATATATAAAATTTATATAATACCTTATATATAATATATTTTATAATTTTAAAAACTTAGAAACACACTAATGAGGGAAAACCCAGGTTAACAAGTATATCCATGGATACAGAGCTAGAGGTGGTATGGAAAAAAGAGATACTATCAAAGAAGTAAACAAAACTGTGAAATTCCTCTGACCAGCTGTTTTGTTTTCTACTACTTTAATGCTTTATGACCCAAAAGATCCAATATGCTCATTTTTTTCTTTCCTCCTCACCTTTAGCTCAGCCATAAATTTCCAGCAATAATGCACATGACACATCAAAAACCCAGACCTGCTCTGGAGAAGGTCACTCCACTGAAAAGGATCTACATTATTCAGCAGCCTCGAAAATGTTAATCTGGGATGTAAAACACAGCCGTCTAGCCAACTGCCTCTAATATCTGAGAGCTTAGCAAAAAGGACCGACTTTCCACAGGCCTAGTGCACTTTCTTGGTAAATAAAACAGCTTTTATATCTTCTCTTCTGACTTTAGGTAATAAAGCATCTGAAATTGCAAATCCAGTTCATTCCTGGGCCTCATTTCGGTCCTAGTCAGGATCCCATTGATGTTTACGTGTGCAATTTTGTTGAATAAGTGGAGAATCTAGAATACTGGACTACCGACTCCACCTCCCTGGATAAGCTCTTTTCTCCTTGATGTGGACCGAGTGGTTCCACCCACAGTGAGTTCTCCCTGAAGGCAAAGGTTAGAAAGCGGTACACTGAGCCTTGCAAAGGCCAACGTTCTATGCAAACGTAAGGAGTGATTCTTCTCAGTGTGTTTGTATAACATGCTCAAGTTTTCACTTGAGGTGAAATGTCTTTTCCAGTTTCCCACATAAATACATAGTTTGTTTTGAAGGTTTGGTGAGGGAAAATGAAAGTATTAGGTTTATTACAGACATATTCTCTTCTGCAAAGCAATCAGGTCAGAAAGTAGAATTCTAGTTTCAAGGGGAGATTTACTCAGGGCCTCCCACAAAGTTGATGCTCTAGAACTGAGGGGCCCTGATGCTACAGGACATTGTGGTTGGGGTATAGAAGTTGGTTTTAACTGGAGGTGGAGGTGAGAGGGAAACCTGCTGTAGCTCTTCTACCCTACCACACACACACACACACACACACACACACACACTTCATATGCTCACAGGTGACTAGCCAAGAGCATCCTCAGGTGACAGTAGGGGACAACCACATTTTTCTTCCCACAGAAGTTAGATGCCACTCATAGTTCCACCATTCTGCACCTCTAACTAATAATGCTATCCAACAGTCAGCATTTCTCTCTACCCAAGGAAGGGGTCAGCACTCCAGCCCATCATTTTACAGGTTGACAGCCCTTGGAGTATGACCTGATGCCAAGACTTTCTCTGATTCCTGGAAATCCAAAGGCACCTGGCGAAGGTCCAGTGGTCATGATGTTGCACCCCACCTCCTCTCCTGAATTGTTTGGCTCTTTTCAGGATTAAGAGAACTGTTTGAGACAATATCCAGCTTCAGTCAGCGCCAGCATGAATCAATAAGGCAGTTAGTCCTGACCACCCCACGCTGGCTTAGCTCAGTTCCCAGTCCTCTGGGACTATTGTCAGAAATATTCCAAAAAGGGAAATGTTGCAAGGCAAATAAATGCACAGAAGTTCAAGGTCAGCCATCACTTCCCAGGGGACAGTAGCAAAGTATAAGCCAGATGGTGGGTACTAGGTATAACATTGGACTGTGATAAGGAAAACTGGGGTTCTATTTCTGACACTTACTAGGTCATAAACCTCAAGCAAGCCACTCAACCTTTCTGATCCTTGTCATACAAGCATAAGAACATCTGACCCCTCAGTTGAACCCTCGGAGTAGCATAATGGGAAGAAGACAAAAGGGACACAGGGATTTGTAATAAGTCATTTAAAGGGTATTGAGAGCAAGGTGATACCAGGATGATGGTCCTAGAAGCCACCAGAACTGTAGTAGTTGCAGAGAACTATGAGAGATGATATAAGCTGAACCTAGAATAGGAAAGCTGAAGATTTGGGCTAGATGACAGCAGGGAGGAAACTGGGGAGGACGATAAGACACATGGGAAGCAAAGATGGCAGCACTGCTCCATTTGCCTTTCCAGAGGGTGATATGAGGGCCAACCACCCCAAGGAAATGCAAAGAGAAAAGGACGACATTCTCTGTGTCCTGAGACAGAAGGTGAATTGCAGGGGAAGAGAGGCTGCTCAGAATGACACCAGGCAGCGAGGACCTGCACATTAACCTAGGCCCACAATTGCAGTCACTTGAATCACCGAATCATAGGAAGAAGTTTGATGTGAACTCCAGATCTGAAAGGAAACTGGAATTATCTTGGAGACTGTCTTCGAATGACTGGAAATATCTTGAAGAAGAACCAGGCTGATAAGAGAAATTTGTGGTGATAGGGCTGCGCACGTAGAAAGCCAAAGGGGCTATTCCCTCTCCCTCCTGGGGAATGCAGCCCTGCACCAGGGGGCTGTGACCCCACGCAGTTAGAAGCCCCTATATGTGGTCACAGACCCAGCAAAAGCCAGGACTTTGGGGGAGGGGGCATCCGTCAGTGAAGGGCTGGGGGTTTACTGACAGGTAATTTAGTTCATTCCTCCTCAGTTCAACAGGCTGTATCCTAGGCACTACCAAGATGAGTAAGACACTAGCCCTTGCCCACCAGGAGCTCTTAGGCCAAAGGGAAGTTGGCAAGCCAACAAACCAATATGGAAAGTTTAGAAATGGCTCAGTGGGGGGCGAGGGATGTGCTGGGGATGAGGTCATGTACAGGAAAAAAAAATGTGCTAGCTGTGGAGATCAATGACTCCCATGCAGATCTTTAATAAACAGACTTTAATTGAGCTTTTTATTTTGGAAATTTCAAACTTACAAAAACGTTCAGTGAATATCATACCAAACTGTCAGGTACCCATCACAGAACTTCAACAATGCAGCCAATCTTGTTTATCCGTAACACCCCCCTCCACCTCCCACTGCCACTTTTTCTCCCTCTTCCCTCTTTTCTTCTGGATTATTTTAGAGCAAATCCCAAACCTTAAATAATTTCATCTAGAAATACTTCAGTATGTCACCCCAAGAGATAAGTGCTCATGTGTACATGAGTGTGCACTCACACTCTCTCTTTTTCTCTCTCTCTCTGTCTCTGTCTCTCTCTAAATTGAATTTTACAAATATGGTGGAGCAAAAGGGAGTATTTATGTAAACCATCCAAGAATCTTTCACCATAAAAAGGAGACTGGCTAGCCACAAGAGCCAGAAACCAAAACTAAAACACTACAGAGAGAGAGCAAGAGAGAGAATGCTGAGACAGGAACAGCCACAGAAATGACTGCTGTGGAATTTGAGAAAACAGTGAGAAGTGGAACTTCTGGAGGGAAGGTAGAAAATTAAGATAACATGCAGTTGTCAGGGGTTAACAAGAGGTACAGGAAGGAAGCACTAGGGAAATTAGTTCTTGTTGAGGAAGAGGATAAAGAGAACACTTAAACATAGCTAGTTCTGAGGTCACTCAGATTAAAAAAAAAAAACAGTATGATAGGAGTAAAGGAGGGTAAATAAATGGCAGTAAAAATTAAAGTCGATTTATTCAACAAACATCGATCAAGTTCCTCCTGTGAGATAGGCTTTCTTTAGTTGGAACCCAAGTCCAAAGAGGCTATGGCATTTGTACATATTATGTTTTAAAATGAATGTCTAGGGCTTCCCTGGTGGCGCAGTGGTTAAGAATCTGCCTACTAATGCAGGGGACACAGGTTCAAGCTCTGGTCCGGGAAGATCCCACATGCCATGGAGCAAATAAACCTGTGTGCCACAACTACTGAGCCTGTACTCTAGAGCCCACAAGCCACAACTACTGAGCCCATGTGCCACAACTACTGAGCCCACGTGCCACAACTACTGAAGCTGGCACGCCTAGAGCCCGTGCTCTGCAACAAGAGAAGCCACTGCAGTGAGAAGTCCGCGCACCGCAACGAAGAGTAGCCCCCGCTCGCTGCAACTAGAGAAAGGCCACGCGCAGCAACGAAGACCCAATGCAGCCAAAAATTAATTAATTAATTAAAAAAGAAAATGAATGTCTAGATGTCAGCAGGAACTACCACTCCCTTCAAGTAAGATTAGCTCAGGTGCCCATCCTGCCTCTACTGGATGTTCAAAGCCCTCCCCATGGTGTCTGTGAGCCTCTAGGGGGTTACATTGTCATGGTCACTTCTGATTTCCAATAGATTTGTTCATTACTTGCTGTCCCCATATCCTACCACCCTACTCTTGGCTTGGGACTTAGCCCTTTTCCACGATAAGCCTTACCAAAGATTTGGCATAGATTTACATCACAGGAACCAGACAGCTTCCTATAGAGTATTAGATAGCCCCACTCACTTCTCACTCTCCCGCAACCTGGATTTTGTTCACTGCTCATTGCACCCTTGGCAGTCTCCTATTCCTCACTCTATCTTCCTGGATGCTTTCCTCTCTCCCACTCCCCCTTTCCTCACTCTTCTCCTCTCCCCCTCCTCCTGATTTCTATTCCATCCCAAATCAGCAATTAGTATTTCTGTAGTTGTCTCGACTCCAGAAAAACTACGTCCTTACCCCCAAATCATCTCGCTGCCTCCAGCAAGTCTGACATCAACTCTCAGGAGGTCAACATTTTCATCCAGATACAATAGAATGGATGAATGATCAATCAATTAATTAGTTAATTAGAAAAATCAAAGTGACAGAGAACCTGAGCCAAGAAAAATGAAGCGCCAAAGGAAAGAGGAAAACTTGCAAAGGAAACATTAGAAGACTAAAAGAAAACCCACACATACACACACACACACATACACACACATACACACACATACATGACTAAGGTAAGCAGCGCTTTAACTAAATGAGTACAGTATTTCATGAAATCCTCACAACAATCATGAGGGATGGTAGCTATCATCCCATTTTATAGATGAGAAAAATAAGTCTCATGGAAGTTAAGAGATTCCCCAAGGTTTTATAGCTTGTTAAGTGGTGGAACGTCTCTGGGAATCTTGTCATCTCAAATCTAGCACTGTCTCCATTACCCCATAAGAACACAGGCTGGAGCTAAAGCTTAGAAATCTCCACAAAGAGAGGATCTGAATGTAACTTGGGCTTAAGAAATAGAGCTGAATTTGAAGAGAGAAATCGGTGTATGAAAGGACTGCTTGGGGACGGATCAAGTTCCTCAGTGGGAGAAGAGCCACCTAAGTTCAGATTTCCAGATTTTTGTTTAAAAGTTTGAAAGGTCATGGAAGTCAACCAGGTTGGGAGAAAAGATACAGTTTTTAGATCTGAACCCTCAAAAGAAAGAATGAAAGCTGAAAAAGGAAAATGTGCACAGGATGCCTCTCCGGTGTGCAGAAAAGGCATGAGGCTGGGGGAGATGCCACATGCATCTTGGGAAAGGAGCTGGGGCAGTGGATAAACAAAAGGTGACCCCTTCAGTGAAGTATTTATCAGCCCATAAGAGGTAGATACGGAGATGTGAATGTCTTCTATAAGAGCTTTCCAAATCAATCTGAATAATTGCAAAAGCGTATTTGGATGACCTGTGTGCCCACTTTATCAGCAGGTGTTAAACAAGACCTCAGGCACAAGTTTGCGCCGGTGTTTTCAACCTCAGTATCACTGGGGTCAATCATATCACTACTATAATTATCAGAGACCTATGAGAAAAGAAAAAAAAAAAGGAAGCCTTACCACATAAATGTTCATCGTGAACAAAAGTTTTAGGATAGTCTGAGAAGAAGAGAATGTGAGAGAATTAATTTTCGTAGGCTTGCTAAAGTCAAGAAACTACCCACACTAGCCAGAACCATATCTGTATTAAAACAGCGATTTATCATAAATAAAATAATTTAGATCAATACTGTAGGTCAAGAGAATTTTTCTTTTTTTAAAAGAAAAATTATTTCTTTTAAAAAAAGAATTATTCAAGTTTAAATTATTCAAGTTTAATTGAATAATTGAATAACTTGAATTAATTATTCAAGTTTAAAAATTACTAGATTGGAGAGAGAGAGATTTATTTAGCTGTCCATGCTAGCTAGCCATCTGAATGTAGTAGACTTGAGTATCACAAGCAAAAATGCTAGAGGTCATAACATTGAAGTGAAAGATGTTATCACTTCTATTCATGCAATGATTGAGGTTGAAATTAATTTCTTAAAACATAGGGAATTGGGTAGAGAAGTGAAGAACCAAAGTAGTGCTTCCCTTTAAAGATTTCAGAAAAGTGAAACATTTTTTAATGACATAAAGAGAGCGCTCCAAAGAAATACAGCCAAAGATTTTCAAGAGTAAAATAGATATTGTCACAAAGGCATTTAAGGGAGAGCACAGACAGCTAAAATCAAGGTAAAGACACCGGGGCAGGAACAGTGAAATCAAAGAATAGATAAAACAGAATGGAGACGATGAGAGCAGAAAAAGGTCACAGAAGAACAAAACTACTCCCTCTGAAAGCTAAAGAAGAGAGATGATTGCTGCAAGATTAAAATGGGCAGAATAAGGCACCGAAAGAGAGTCTAGAGATAATGGAAGGGTTTAACCAAACTCATCAAGTGTAAGGAAAGATTGAGCGATGAGCTTGGCTGTGGGCTGATGAAGAAACAAGCCATCTGACAGAGGATATCATGGGTCAAGTGGTTCTAAGGGAGGCAGATTTTGAAGCAAGGACACACTTCTGGGTCTGGCCGACATGCTGCTCAGTTCTTCCAAGCTTTTAAAAACCTAGCCAACTGCACTTTTCCACAGCATACACTTGAGAGGAAGGTGAAGTGACCTGTACAGTGAAACAAGGAGCCAGTGATCATTTAAAAAGGAAAGAGGGCAGATGTTGGGAACTAGACACCACTCTCTTTATAAGGACAGAATAGGGAACATAGGGACTTCCCTGGTGGCACAGTGGTTAAGAATATGCTTGCCAATGCAGGGGACACGGGTTTGATTCCTGGTCTGGGAAGATCCCACATGCCGCGGAGCAACTAAGTCCATGTGCCACAGTTACTGAGCCTGCACTCTAGAGCCCACGAGCCATGACTACTGAGCTTGCATGGCACAACTACTGAAGCCCGCATGCCTAGAGGCTGTGCTCTGCAACAAGAGAAGCCACCACAATAAGAAGCCCACGCACTGGAATGAAGAGTAGCCCCTGCTCACCACAACTAGAGAAAGCCCACGCACAGCAACAAAGACCCAACACAGCCAGAAATAAATAAATAAATAATAAATTAATTTAAAAAAAACGAATAGGAGGCTTTTGTAGGAAATTTTCCATTGCATAGCAGAATGCTCAACAAAGTAAAAAAAATTTTTCAGCCATTATTTCTACAAATAAAATTTATGCCCCTCTCTCTCTCTTCTCCTTCTGGGAGTCCTATAATGCAAATGTTAGTCTGTTTGATGTTGTCCCATATGTTCCTTAAGCTATCTTCAATTTTTTTAATTCTTTTTTTAAAATAAATAAATTTATTTATTTATTTTTGGCTGCATTGGGTCTTCGTTGCTGTGCACAGGCTTTCTCTAGTTGCGGCGAGGGGGGCTACTCTTCATTGCAATGCATAGGCTTCTCATTGTGGTGGCTTCTCTTGTTGAGGAGCATGGGCTCTAGGCATGCCAGCTTCAGTAGTTGTGGCACACGGGATCAGTAGTCGTGGCTCGTGGGCTCTAGAGTGCAGGCTCAGTAATTGTGGTGCATGGGCTTAGTTGCTCCGTGGCATGTGGGATCTACCCGGACCAGGGCTTGAACCCGTGTCCCCTGCATTGGCAGGCAGATTCTTAACCACTGTGCCACCAGAGAAGTCCCTAAATTCTTTTTTCTATTTGCTACTTTGATTGGGTGGGTTCCATGCCTTGTCTTCAAGTTCACTGATTTGTTCTTCTTCATCTAATCTGCTTTTGAACCCCTCTAGTGTATTTTTCAGTTCTATTATTGTCTTCTCCAGCTCTGTGACTTCAATTGGTACTGTCTTATATTTTCCATCTCTTTGTTCCATCACTGTGTTCTTTCATTCTTCTCCCCAGTTCAGTGAGCAATTTTATGACCATTACTTTGAACCCTTTATCAGATAAATGACATCTGTTTCATTAAGGTTTTTTTTCTGAGGTTTTATCTTGTTCTTTCCTTTGGGAAATATTCTTCTGTTCCTTCATTTTGCTTGACTCTCTGTTTTGGTTTCTATGCAGTAGATAAAGAAACCACCTCTTCCAGTCTTGAGGGAGTGGACTCCTGTAGGAGATGAATCTTGTCATTCACCCCTCCCCTAGCTCATTGTTGTCTCTCAGACTTTGGTAATTATTTAAGCAGCCTGTTATATTTTCAGTAGCTCCCAGTAATTGAGGATGTGCCGAGACTTCAGTGTTCAAGAGGGGAGGCTCTCAGCACCTAGATTCAGGCTGATTGAAAGCCAGACTTGCAGTGAGCAGCTTTTAAAAGTATACAAGGGGGCTTCCCTGGTGGCGCAGTGGTTGAGAGTCCACCTGCCGATGCAGGGGACACGGGTTCATGCCCCGGTCCGGGAAGATCCCACATGCCGTGGAGCGGCTGGGCCCGTGAGCCATGGCCGCTGAGCCTGCACGTCCGGAGCCTGTGCTCCGCAACGGGAGAGGCCCCAACAGTGAGAGGCCCATGTACCACAAAAAAAAAAAGTATACAAAATATGCAATCCTGTAGGACCACAAGCATAAGCCCTGCTGGCCACCACAGACGGGCAATCTGGACGTATCCTCTGGGCAGCAGTCATGAATATAGGGGCTCCAGACAAGTATATAAGTTCTTCTCTGGACGATACCAGCAAGCTGGAGTGAGGCCAAGATCACATCTACAGCCTACATTCCTTGAGAGCAGCTCTGTAGGCTACTAGATATGTGCCCAACACAAAGCCTGCCCCTCAGGCCAGAGCTCCAGCACAGGCAAAGAGGCCTCCTTCACAGAAGGATGGTGGGGAGTGACCCAGTCTGCTGTCTGTACAGTATATCCTGCGGGTAGCAGCCTGCCAAGAATCATCACTCCAGTTCCTGCAGGACCCAGGAACGCAAGCCCCTCTGGCCACCAGAGCAAGGCAATCAAGGTGCATTCCCTGGGCAATTACCACAAAACCTGGGGCAACAGACATAAAAACCAGGGTGCCAGATGCATGCAAATTTCCCCTTTAGGGAAGGAACACTGGTGCTTTGAAGCATAACGGAGGGAGAGTGCAAAGATAGCACTTTCCTCTAAGGTCTCTGGGAAGGATTAGAGTCAACCCCTAGATGCATGTTTAATTAGAAGCCTGACCCTCAGGCCACAGCTATTATAATTACCTAACAGGTATCCTTCACAGGAAGACCAAACTCCTGCGTCTGGGTCTGTGTCCATGAAGACATGAGAGTACCTAGTATAGGCAGGGAAATGGCAAACAACTCAGTGCCACTAGAATTCAAGGCAGGGAATAGCAGAAGATGTGGCTGGAAAGGGGGGGCTCTTGTATGGTCTGCCAAGGAGGTGGGACTTGACTCTGGGTGGTTGTTACAGGAAGAAGCTTTGGCATGTTTGCCTTTTAGAAGGCTCATCTTCCTCTTGACTTTGATATGGAGGGTGGTTTGGAGGAGGGGATCAATCCATAGGCAGAGAGACATAAGGGTGGAGAGGAGGAAGCATATTTGAAAAAGGTTTGGACAACAAACTCTGTAGGGTTGGATGGTTATTGGTTGTGGGTGGGAGGAGGCCAGGAAGACCCATGGGTTCTGAGTTGCGTGACTCAGGGAATGGTGGTTCCATTAAATGAAACAGGGAAACACAGAAGGAGGAGGGAGACAGTGATGAGTTCTTTTTGGGTCACGTTGAATTGAAGATAGCAGCAGGTGACTGTGACTGATGATCAGAGGAGAGTTCTGATGTTAGAGCTATAGATTTGGGCATTGTATTAGGGTCCCGAGGCTGCTGTAACCACTTACCACAAAGCTAATGGCTTAAAACCATACAACTTTTTTCTTACAGTTTTAGCAGTCAGAGGTCTAAAATCAGTCTGGCTGGGCTAAAGTCAAGGTGTCAGCAGGGCTGGTTCCTTCTGGCGGCTCTAGGAGAGAATACTTTCCTTGCCTATCCTGCTTCTAGAGGCCACCTACATTTCTTGGCTAGAGGCCACCTACATTTCTTGGCCCCTCCTCCATCTTCAAAGCCACAAGTGTGGCATCTTGCTTCAGTGTGTGTGGCATCACATTGGTTTCTTCTGCTATAGTCAAGTCTCCCTCTGCCTCCCTTTTATAAGGATACTTGTGATTACACTGGGTCCACACAGATAATCCAGGATAATCTTTGCATCACAAGATCCTTAACTTAATCACATCTGCAAAGTCCCTTTTGCCAAAAAAGGTAACATTCACAAGTTCCAAAGGTTAGAACCTGGATATATTGGGGGGCAGTTATTCAGCCTACTGTATGTGTTGTTGGCATTAAGTTCACGAGAGTGTGTACAATCAATGGGATGGATGTGTATGGAGAGAAGAGCATTAGATCAAGAAGAGAGCACTGGGAACATCAAAGTTAAAGGAGTGAATGTTGGAAGAAGGAACCCAAAGGAGATGGAGAAGGAAGTCTGACCAAGAAGGGCAGTACCAGGAAAGAGCTAGTGTCAGGGAGACGGGAGAGCCTGGAGTAATAGGGAGGAGGGAGTAGTCAAGAGCTGCAGGTGAAGCTGGATAAACCATGTGGAGGTCCCTGGGTATCTTCTCCATCAGTGGAGTACAGGGATAGAAAA
Source organism: Tursiops truncatus (assembly GCF_011762595.2). NCBI lineage: Eukaryota > Metazoa > Chordata > Mammalia > Artiodactyla > Delphinidae > Tursiops > Tursiops truncatus. The sequence goes on along the minus strand of NC_047040.1, from coordinate 72,318,263 downwards.
CAGATGGCAGTGGATAGTAGTAATGGGCAATAAGGAAAGGTGGGGACGAAGTGAGAGGGTAGCACTGACATATATACACTACTAAATGTGAAATAGCTAGTGGGAAGCTGCTGCATAGCACAGGGAGATCAGCTCGGTGCTTTGTGACCACCTAGAGGGGTGGGTTAGGGAGGGTGGGAGGGAGACGCAAGAGGGAAGGGATATGGGGATATATGTATACGTATAGCTAACTCACTTTGTTATAAAGCAGAAATGAACACACCATTGTAAAGCAATTATATTCCAATAAAGACATTAAAAAGAAAAAGAGAGTGAGAGAAGGAAAAACTGATGGCAGCCAGAAAGCAGTGCAGACTCAGTGGAAGTTATTTTGTTTTATTTTACTTTGTTTCTAAAATGATTTGAGTCTGGAGTATGCTTGTGGCCTGAACAGAAAGAGCCCAAAGATGGGAGAGGCTAAATATTTGTGCAAGAGTGGGAATACCTGATAGAATGAGGTCCCAAAATAGGCTGAAGGATATGAACTCCAAGAGCACAGATAAACAAAATTTGAAATAGGCCTATCCTTTGATCCAGCTTCTAGGAATTTATCTTACAAAAAAAATCTTATGAAAATGCTTACATAAGAGGAAAAAATGTACAAGATTCTTCAAAGGCAGAAGATGTACAAGAGTGTTCAAGGCAACATTGCTTATAACAGGGAAAACTGGAAACAACTTACTTGTCTATCAGCAAAGGATTAGTTAAGCTCTGGAGTTGAGAATAGCTTTAAAATCTTAGAGTGGAAAGGTTTCCCTGTGTATGATATGATTTACAGACATCATAAAGAAAGGCATTACAGAATAGATAATAAAATATACAGTTTCTATAGACCCCATAATCAAGTAGATACTTGAAAAAAAAACATTTCTAGTCTACCTAATATATAAAGAATTCCTTCAAATGCATTTTTAAATGACAGCCTAACAGGAAAATGGTCAAAAGCTATAAACTAGCATTTCAGAGAAAAAAATCAAATAGCTAATAAATATATATTTTTTGTAATCAATGTCATTAGAGATGAGAGATATGCAATGAGATACCATCATTTTGTCTATAAGATCAACAAAAATTAGATTGTTATCTGTTGTTGGTAAGTTTATGGAGAAAAGGACATTCTCAAACAGGGTTGATGGAATTTAAATATATACAAGTTTTATAGAGAAATTTGGTAGTATTTATCAAAATATTTAATGTACCTGACTTTTAACTTAGCAATTCCACTTCTAAGAATCTATCTTATAGAAATACTCTATACATACGCAAGAAATTATGAACAAGTATGTGTTTTACTGGTTCATACATTTGTACTTGCCTGGAATGGTGAAAATTTGGACATGACCTGAATGTCCAATACAAGAAGAGCAGCTAAATACATCTGTAACACGTGTATAATGGAATACTGAGCAGCTATTCAAAAGAAAGAATTAGATCTAGATGTAGTAAATTATATGGAAGTAGGTTTATAATATTTAAGTAAACAAGCAAAAATAAAATAGCTTAATTCAAGGTATAGCATGATTCCATTTTTGGAAACAAAAACTATTTCTGGGCTTCCCTGGTGGCGCAGTGGTTGAGAGTCCGCCTGCCGATGCAGGGGACATGGGTTCGTGCCCCGGTCCGGGAGGATCCCACGTGCCGCGGAGCGGCTGGGCCCGTGAGCCATGGCCGCTGAGCCGGCGCGTCCGGAGCCTGTGCTCCGCAACGGGAGAGGCCACAACAGTGAGAGGCCCACGTACTGCAAAAAAAAAAAAAAAAAAAAAGGGCATGAGGGAAGTTTTTTTGGGGTGATGGAAATGTTCCATATCTCAACTATGGTGATGGTTCCACAACCATATGCGTTTGTACATTTTAGGCTACAAAACGTGAATTTTACTGTATGTGAATTATACTCCAGTAAATCTGACTTTTTTAAAAGTTCATAAAGATTCCCAGCAAGTTGTTAATAATAGTTACCCCTTGGAGAATGGGACTGGGGAATATGGGAAGGGAAGCATCTTTAACTTTTTATACTCTGTATAATTTGGATTATTTTTAGTACGCATACACTACTTTTGGAATTTTGGAAAGGGTTTGAATAAGATGGCATACGCAAACAATGGAACACTATACAGCTATTAGAAGCAGATTTACATGTACTGACACATAAAGGCATTCACAAGCACTGTTAAGTAGAGAAACACAAATTACACAAAAATATACAATCATAGTTTTGGAAAAATACAATACAATTTTGTGTATACATATATGTTTAGGTATATATGAGGATGTGTATGTCTCTGTGCGTGTGTGCGCATGTGCACAAACCAGGATTTCGTCCAAATATTTAACAGTAATTTAACAGTATTTACTTTTGAGGAGTAGGATCATTGTGGGTTTGTGGAGGGGACTACTTTTATTTTTAACTGTGGCTGAATGGTTATGAGGGTACATCATTTCTATAATTATAAAAAACATTATGTTTTTAAAATAACATAACTGAAGAGGTTGCTTCATCTAAAAGGAGGACTGTCCATTCTCTGAGAGTGGAAGCAAGATATGGACAGTTATAGAAAACTTTGTAGGTTGGACAGCAGATAGAAGAGTCAGTAACTTTGGTCTCAGTTTTGTCAATAAAATAGGTTATCTGATGAGAGTGCAGGGGAACAAATGTTGGGGAGGGTAGGGAGTTTAAGAAAAATGCAAAGATCTGGAATAAGTTTTTTTGTTTGTTTGTTTGGTTTTTTGCGGTACGCGGGCCTCTCACTGTTGTGGCCTCTCCCGTTGCAGAGCACAGGCTCCGGACGCGCAGGCTCAGCGGCCATGGCTCACGGGCCTAGCCGCTCCGCGGCATGTGGGATCCTCCCAGACCGGGACACGAACCCGTGTCCCCTGCATCGGCAGGCAGACTCTTAACCACTGCACCACCAGGGAAGCCCCTGGAATAAGTTTTAAGAGGTATGATGGGGAAGGACATTGACGGTAAATGAAAACGATTGTCGAGGATGGAGGTTACAAATGCCCTTAGGGGCTGGGCCATAAGGTGAGTGTGGTAGGGACCAAGAGGGGGCTTCAGCAAACTGGGGCAGTCAGGATTATCCAAAATGGGTCCTGGTGACTGTCACAGCCCAGTGTCACCAAGACCCCAAGAGAAGGCAGAAATATAACTTTTTAGATGATGTCATCCAATCGAAAATATTGGCAACTAGTTACATGCTGCTTCAAATGCTGTCCAGGCCAAACAAAACCTGACAGCCCATGGCAGGGGGTGTTTGTATGTGCGTGTGTGTGTTTTGTTGTTTTTCCCGGACTTTTTATAGCTGAACATCTTTTTTTTTTTTTTTAATTATTTATTTTTATTTTTGGCTGTGTGGGTCTTTGTTTCTGTGTGAGGGCTTTCTCTAGTTGCGGTGGGCGGGGTCCACTCTTCATTGGGGTGCGCGGGCTTCTCACTGTGGTAGCTTCTCTTGTTGTGGAGCACGGGCTCTAGGCACATGGGCTTCAGTAGTTGTGGCACGTGGGCTCAGTAGTTGCGGCTCGTGGGGTCTAGAGCCCAGGCTCAGTAGTTGTGGCACACGGGCTTAGTTGCTCTGCGGCATGTGGGATCTTCCCGGACCAGGGCTCGAACCCGTGTCCCCTGAATTGGCAGGAGGATTCTTAACCACTGCGCCACCAAGGAAGTCCCTCTTTATACTTTTTGAATTACATCTAGGACAAGGGCACCGTAGTTTTTTCAGCACCTAGGTCATCTAATCTGGCCCTGATTTTCAGGTGAGTAACTGCGATCCCATCTGGATGAGCTAAGAAACAAAAGGTGCTGACAACAAGAAGACAATAAAAGGCTCAAGGGTTCAGGGTCTCCATGGGGTCAGTGACCTGGCATGGTAGGAGGGAGGCGGTAAGGAAGGTTGTGGTCAGAGTCCCTTGAGGGCAGGCTCTAGTCTGTGGCCACGGAGGTCGGTGATTAAGTGAAGCTGGAGAAGGGAACAAGATTACTGATAAAATCACCAAGGTTGTAGGATAGAGAAGATGACCATGAGTCAGGAGCCAGTCTCAGGGAAAGCCAGAGAGCGTCCCAACGCTGAGCAGATGCCAGATGCAGTCGGTTCAGTGACTATAACCTGTCAGCCACACGTTTCTATAACTGGACCTTCATCTAATGCAGCCCCATAGGCAAGTTACATTGAATAATGGGCTTACACGGAATGCTGATATAATTACACATTGATTAATAACACTGGTTATGTTTCTCATTTGTCAGATTTTAGCATATGCAATAGTAACTCTTTATACTGCTTACTTTGTCTCCTCTTAAACACATAAACTTCTCCTTCCCAATTTTTCAGTTGACAAAGGAAATATATTCTGAAATTTTTGGTTTTAAGCAGCTAAAGTTGGACCCCAGCTGCCAGGGGAGACTGCTCTGTGCATTTTTACTTGACATTCAAAATGAGGTTGCAGAGAAAGCATTTTATTCAACATAAATGCTGCTCTTTTTTTTTTTTTTTTTCTTAAGTCTCCAGAGAAAAATTACTACCCGGGAATGTTTTTTTTTTTTAAACTTGTTTTCATTTTCCCTGTGCCAGACTAAGTATTCCTGAGAGAAAACAGACCTTTTCAAGGAATCCAGACTCAGTGCCACGATATCCAATTCTGAGTGAATTAACATTTTTTTCCCACCGATATAAGTAGAAAACAGACTATAAGAGAACCTGTTGACTCCTAGTTAATCTTTAGTTCTGCAACAGCATTAGGCTGTCATTTCTCCTTAACGATTTAAGTATCTGATACTAAGCTTTCTTGTCAAATAAACGAAAAGTCTGGTTTTATTCTGTCTTGAGGTTTGTAGCTAAATATTTATCTCTGGTCTGAAGAAAGAGGGGGAAATCCAGTTGGTCGTAGTAGAATGAATTTCTGCACACATCCTCAGAAACTACGCAAGATGGTGACACAATTACTGCCACTTTAAGTGCTTGGATCTGCCGAGTAAGGGAGGTTCTTTTTGTCTTCCCAACAATGTTCACTTACTTTAATTTTTATTTTACTTTGCTAATCAAGACTTCTGTAAGATCTGAGGCTGCACTGGATCTAATTTAGGAATTTGTGGGGTGCAGGGAGTCCTTTGAAAATGAAAGCAAACAGTTTATGTCCTTGATGTGATGGAGTAAGTGCTCAATTACCCATGTAGATAGAGAGGGGATATTTAGGAAAATATAATATAATATATGATATACAAATCCTTTTTATTTAATGTGAACTCTTGTCCAGATATATCACACAGCACTGTGACTGCAAATTGCTCACAGGGTCTGGAGGGAGATATTGCCAGACTTGCCTCCCTATCTCCTTGCAATATTCAGAACTGGTAGAGAGGGGTCTTTTGTGGTATGGAAACTCTTCAGAATTCTGAGACAGAAGCAGAAGTTGGAGTGATATGTTTGTTTGTTTTTAAAAATTTTTATTTATTTATTTAATTTTTTCTTTTTGGCTGTGTTGGGTCTTCGTTTCTGTGCGAGGGCTTTCTCTAGTTGTGGTGAGCGGGGACCACTCTTCATCGCGGTGCGCGGGCCTCTCACTGTTGTGGCCTCTCCCGTTGTGGAGCACAGGCTCCGGACGCGCAGGCTCAGCAGTCGTGGCTCACGGGCCCAGCCGCTCCGCGGCATGTGGGATCTTCCCAGACCGGGGCACAAACCCGTGTCCCCTGCATCGGCAGGCGGACTGTCAACCACTGCGCCACCAGGGAAGCCCCCAAACAGGACAATTTTTGGAATATTTAGCATTCCAAGTCTTTGCCCTCTAAATGCCAGTAGCACCCTCACCACTAAGCATTATAACAATCAAAACACACTCCTACAAACTTCCTTCTGATCCTTAGGGAGGTGGGATTAGCAGAAAACTCAGGCAGGCCCCTGATTCATCTGTTCCCTCTCAGGGCCTCAGGGAGCAATTGTTTAATGTTTCCTTTAGGTCACGCAGTCTCTATTCAGCAATTAGGATGCCTGATCAATACAAAAATTGAAATTCTGGTGGATTTAGGGCTCTGCTGGAGAAATCTGCCATGGGGTCAACTTCCCCCTTATCCCCCTCAGGGCCCCAGTTTGCTAACTCGAGTGGGGAAGGATCAGGGAAAGGGGGTCAGAGAGGTTCCCAAGTTTCTTGCTGATGGCGTGATCACAACTGACTTTTCCTTTTGTGGGTTTTTCGGAGAGTCCCGTCACTGGGAATTTCTGGTACAACTCTCAGGAAGTATGGAATGCATTCCATTCTCAAGGCAATTCTCCCGCCATCCCTGCCATGGCACTCTCCCCCAGCCTGCCAGCCCCCAGTTCACCTCCCTCTGGGGTAAAGTGTCATGGGTCAAGGAGCTGCTTCTCCATTTCTGCAAATCATGTGGCCTCCACTTGGAATGTCACATCTATGGCATCTTTGTACCTAGTTGACACTTCCATTGCAACATTCTATTGTGAGAAGGAATTAAGAGAATTATTTCAAAACAAATCAATAGAGCTGATTCTTCAATGACTAGAGAACCTCTGGGTCTCTGAGTTTTCACAACATTGTGAAGTACATACAATTCATTTTTATAATCCAATACCTCTTCAAGCTGAATGTTGAAGATAATACTTAAAATGCTGCTTGTCTGGAAGAGTGTTTAGGAAGTTTTTTTTCCTTCCCATTAAAATGCTGTTTTTCTCTTTTCCACTAAATCTTAAAAGCTCTTATTCCTGCTGCTTTATATTCCAGTCCCTTCAAAATGGAGGTTTGGGACCCACAGAAAAATTCTCATTGTTGTTCTTTTCTTTTTTTACTTTAAGGAATATCTGGAACACAGAGGAGTGACTGACTCAAATATGATGAAAATATAATGACCTGTTTCATAGTAACTACTAGTGCGTGTAGCACTTCCCAGCTTACAAAGTGTCATTATGTAGGTTTTCTCCTTTGATCCTTATGAGGCAAGGATGAGGCAGGTCCCATTTTACAGATGAAATAAGTGAGAAAGACAAATACTGTATGCTAACACATATATTTGGAATTTAAGAAAAAAAAATGTCATGAAGAACCTAGGGGTGAGACAGGAATAAAGACACAGACCTACTAGAGAATAGACTTGAGGATATGGGGAGGGGGAAGGGTAAGCTGTGACAAAGCGAGAGAGAGGCATGGACATATATACACTACCAAACATAAGGTAGATAGCTAGTGGGAAGCAGCCGCATAGCACAGGGAGAGCAGCTCGGTGATTTGTGACTGCCTGGAGGGGTGGGATAGGGAGGGTGGGTGGGAGGGAGATGCAAGAGGGAAGAGATATGGGAACATATGTATATGTATAACTGATTCACTTTGTTATAAAAAAAAAAAAAGATAGGCCCCTGTCTGTCATACCTTAGATTAAGAGGTATGTCCTTGGATTAAGAAGTCATCTTCCATGATGGAAAAGAATCTGAAAAAGAGTGTGTATATGTAGCTGAGTCACTTTGTTGTACACCTTGGAACATTGTAAATCAGCTGTACTTCAATTTAAAAAATAAAAAAGAAGTCATCTTCCAGTTAAAAAAAAGTATATATGTACATGTATATAGGTATATGGCATATAAAACACGCATGTATAGGTCATTTAAAAATCATATATGTAATCAATTCTAAATACAGTCTTAGTTTCATTCTTTCATTCTATTATTGTTAGAGATGAGATTTGCATAAAGGGGTAAATGTGCATTAAGAAAACAATGTCTGCTAAATTTGCGTTTTCTCCCTGGTAGTCTGTCCTGTTGCATTTCTGATAAACCATGGTTGTCATGCGTTTAATGAATTTTCTTATGGCGAGCTAGCATCTCTTTGTTTAAAACTACTCACCGCTTTCAGTTGGGACTGGCTGTTGATCACAGCTTTGGTACAGCAGAAGACTTGTGTCCAATCCCTTCATCCCTTCCTGCTATTTTGAAATGGACTATTAGGTCTGTCACTTAGACAATTAGATAAATAATAACTGTTGGGTTTATTGTTAAAAAGAAAGTGAAGCCTAGGCAGAAAAGAAGGGAGAACTAACATTTAGTGAGTACTGTTATGTCCTAGGTGGTTTTGTATACATTTATCATCTCATTTAGTGTCCTTAGTGAACATAGAGGATAGGTATTACCATCGTCTCCAGGAAACTGAGGCTCAGAAAAATTGTTACCCAAACTCACACAGCCAGTACGTTTGCTTTTTGCTGTACCATATATTTAATCTTCTCTCCTTTTTTTTAAAAATTAATTTATTTATTGTTGGCTGTGTTGTTTCTTCCTTGCTGCACACAGGCTTTCTCTAGTTGCTGCGAGTGGGGGCTACTCTTCATTGCGGTGCGTGGGCTTCTCATTGCGGTGGCTTCTCTTGTTGCGGAGCACAGGCTCTAGGCGCACGGGCTTCAGTAGTTGTGGCATGCGGGCTCAGTAGTTGCGGATCACGGGCTCTACAGCAACAGGCTCAGTTGCTCTGAAGCATGTGGGATCTTCCCGGACCAGGGCTCGAACCCGTATCCTCTCCGTGTCCCCTGCATTGGCAGACAGATTCTTAACCACTGTGCCACCAGGGAAGCCCCTAATCTGCTCTCTTGAATTAGAACTTGATCAGTTACCCATAAAATGCTTTCATATTCACCCTAAACAGGAAAAAAGAAAAGGTCTGGGTGTTTTTGTCTGTCTGTCTTACTGGATTCTAATGCCAGCAGAAAGCCAGATGGCCAGAAAGAGAAGCCTTTTATGGTTCCCAATTTTGACATTTAAGAGTGAATGAAAGGAACATGGGTTTGAGGAAATAGCAGTGCAAGGCATTGCACTTTGTAAAACGATTACTTTGAGACCAATCAAGCCAAGATAAACACTGAATCATTTCAAGCAAGACAAACCCAATCCCGTCTCTACATTGCGCATTGGGAGCCCAGAGCACAAAGCTCACAGGACTGGTAGTAGAGGGTTACATTCTGGAGCACCCTGTAAACATTTCCAGGAACTTCTTTGCCCTTTGTCAACTGTACATTAAACAGCTTCCTCAGCCCAGGGGGTGCTTTCTTTCGCAGACCTCCTGCTGGGCAGGGCCTTCCACCCACTATTTCTCTCTTTACCTATCATTTGGGGAAAGCCCTGTTCCCTCCCTCTGTTGCAGAGTTCTGTTCTGCTCTGAGTACTCAGGCCTTCCTGAGCCCTTTGTCCCCTGAAGTTTTATAGCTTGTGCTGACTCCTCTATCCGGTATAGCACTTCATAACGTGTGGTATTCCTTGCTGTTATGTACGTTCCATTATTACTACAATCAAGCCTTTATAAATCATTGAGTTGTGGGAAAGAACTGTGTAATGCAAGTTCAGATGACGATGTTTTACTGGACACAGGAGATTCTTGAAAAAAACACAAAGAGCATAAATATTTAGCAGCAGTGATGTGGCCACCCATACAGTAGCACCCTACATGGGAGAGTCCGGCTAGCACCGTGCAGAGGACCCTATCTAAGAGGATGAAGTGGTTATTATAAGCAAATAATGCAGGAGAATTAAGAAAAGAACAAGGCAAGCCTTAAAACTGAATGGCTCCCCAGAAGGAAACCTCTCTTCTCTGAACTCTATAATCTCACTTCAAAGCAATTTAATGGTGCCAGTAATTCTATGGCTGGTCAGTATGAGCATAATGAACTTCTTGCTTTTGGAGCAATTGATGATGGAGTAAAGCACCCGGGATCAAGGTAAGAACTCATCTGTGGCTATTTTGCATCAAAGTGGTTAAAACAGACGGTGGGTTTACGAAAGCAGGTCTGCACTGTCCAGGGATGGAGTTCACTACTGCCCAAGTGGGGCCCTTTCAGATTGTCAGGGAAAAAGGCTCGGATGTCCTGCCTTCAATGATAGGTTTTTGGTTTGGTTTTTTTTTTTTTTTTTTTTAAACTCATAACAGTCTCTTTATTGATAACTCTCTTGGAACTAAACCTATTTCCCATATCATTACATCCAGGTCAGTTCTACAATCTTTTGATACTCAATGTTGTTTTGTATTCTCCTATTTTAGATTTTGCTTCTTAACTTTATTATTTTATTGTATTTTTATTAGGTAACTTTGGAATATTTAGCATTCCAGGTCTTTGCCCTCTAAATGCCAGTAGCACATTGTAATGACCACATTCTACCACATGCAGTGTCGCTGGGCCCCCCAGGTTATAAGTCTCTGGCTCTAGTTTTGGAGCACATATCACTACAGCAGGAAGGATCCAAATGCACGTGTTTTATACCCATAAGACTGCGCTAAGACTTGGTCATCTTACTGACAAGGTCACAATGTTATCACAATATATAGTTAAATATATGCTTGATGTCAACTGTTAAGTCCCCAAAGACCACCGGAATAAACCTGTTGATAATCATCACCTTTTAGGGCAGGATGTTTCTAGGGTTTTTTGGACCTGAGCTGTGTGATTTTTCAGGCGACTCTTGCAAAGTGTGGAACTGTTCGGAATTAGGCAGCGTTTATGAAACAATAGCTGTGCATTCGTGGGCTCGGCGGGCAAGGGTCTTGAGGGGCATGTTTATGAGCAAGTTGTTATTCTTGATTGGGAAGATATTTAGTTGGTTCATACTCTTATCTTCTAGGAGTAACAGTTTCTTGGAACAAGCAACTAACTTATTTCTGCTTGACCCAGCATCAGTTAACCCAGAGACAGAGAACTCTGATTTTCAATTCTCACTGGTTGACTTGTCAAATTTTAAAGCAATTTCTCACATATTCTACTTTAATCTTCTGCTTCAGATCCGTCAATCACAAAGTTTTAGTGTAGGTTGTAGCTGCTGGAGACCTTGGGCCATGAGAGCAGGCTGTGATGGGGAGGCTATTGTCTCTGAAGTTCCTGTGAGACAGTAGGATGTTTTTTACTTTCTATTCATTGTTTTCTTTCTATTAGTTTATGATCCAGTACACACTCCTTGATTTCCTCATTTGGAAAATAGGGATAAAAAACATACTTACCCCCGTGGAATTGTTGTGAGAATTAAAAGTTACGTAATTATGACGAGCTTGAAAACGATCATCATGATCTCCTCTTTTCTCCAGCCCTGACCCCGCAGCCATCTGTTATGCCATGAACGTATCCTGGCAAGTCCTTCTCCGGCACTTGCCCCAGGTCTCCTGCCCCTCACCCCTCACCCTCAGTAACCAGGTGCACCAGGATGGCCATAAGAATTATTTAAAATATTGAGAAACTTCCATTCAAGTGTACATGTGCCTCCCTCCCCACCACCACTCCCTTGGGACACTTTATTTTCCCTGTCAAGCAGCTGAAGGGTAAGCACTTTTTTTTTTTTTTGCGGTACGCGGGCCTCTCACTGTTGTGGCCTCTCCAGTTGCGGAGCACTGGCTCCGGACGCGCAGGCTCAGCGGCCATGGCTTACGGGCCCAGCCGCTCTGCGGCATGTGGGATCTTCCCGGACCGGGGCATGAACCCGTGTCCCCTGCATCGGCAGGCGGACTCTCAACCACTGCGCCACCAGGGAAGCCCATGGGTAAGCACTTTTACTGGGCTTCCAGAAAGGGCTCCAGACCCTGCTCAGCCCAGCTTTCTCTCTACTCCCTACCTCTGCTCCTGGTTTCAGCCCATACACCCTTTTGTTCCTTCCTCTCCCAATATTAATAATGTGCAGCCTTTCAAAAAATGTTGCTACAAGCCATAGGGCTATATTCAGACGTACACAGTTATAAGGAAAGAATCTCGTTAAGTGAATCACTTGAGTTTAATTCCATTTAGGAATCATTCACCAGACCCAGTATTATGCTGAGCTGGGGGCTCCCAAACAAGGGACTGTTCTCAAATGCTCAGCTGGAAAGTGTCCTCAACGCAACGGGGAAGAGATATGGGGATACCTGTATACGTATAGCTGATCCACTTTGTTACAAAGCAGAAACTAACACACCATTGTAAAGCAATTATACTCCAATAAAGATGTTAAAAAAAAATTTTTTTTTAAGTGTCCTCAGCTAGTAAGACTAATGCTACACGAGCCCAAAGGCTGAGGGCCCAATAGGTCATCTCGGCCTCTGGGGTTCAACTGACTCCCTGGCCCTCTGCCTGTTCCTACAGCAGTTGGCGGCAACCTTAGGGCTGGCTCTGATATGTTCTGGTATCCAGCCACTGCCAGATTAAAGCATTTCTCTTCTACGGGCAGTCTTCTTTGCTTTGCACCCAAATGCCTGGTCCCTCCTGCTTTTCTCAGGATTAGAGGCTGTAGGTTTCCCTGGAAGGGCTAAAGGGACATTCCTTGTTTACCTGCTTACTACTCAAGTCCTGTGCTGCATATGGAAGCCACAGACATCACATCGTACGCACATGCAGACCCTTCCTTCCCCGAGGCGGGAGTGGGGGCGGGAGACATTCACCACAGGCCTCCCTTGTTCTGAGCCATCCCCACTGTTTCACATGTCAGTGGGCAGGAGTTCTGCTGCCTCACGAGTAGGGGGAGGCCCAGCCTGTGTGTGAGGGAACAGATGGCTGCAAGGGGGCGGGGGCCCAGCCGCTCTCCACGCCCTGCCTGGCTTGTCCTGGCAAGTTCACCGACTAGCACAGCCTGGCTGTGGCACCCGCCACCTCCGCTCTCTCCCACTGCCTTTTGTCCTGAACTGAAGCCGGCTGAGGGTTCTCAATACTATCAGTACCCTTGTGCCTCCCCCTTTTCCCTCCCCATGTACCGCCTCTTGGGGCCTAGGGGTTATAGGAAAAGGGTCCTGTCACACTCTGCTGCACAGCCTTTGTTGATCTGGTAGGCTCCAGGATAAACGCTGACTTCTTAGTTCTGCCTATTCTCCACTAATCACAGAGTGCTCCTGTCACATGACCCTCCTGTCATTCCTAAAGTTATTATAGCTGCAACCACTCTCTAGACTCTGCACCAGGCAATTTCTTCCTCCCAGAATTCCTAGAACCTTCTTTCACATTCATCCCACCAGCCAAACTCCTATTCACCCTTCAATACCCATTCTAATATCCCTTACTCTGGAAAGCTTTCCCAAAGGCCTCTGTGGAAAGATTGCCTCTTCAGAGTTCTCTTAGCACTGGATTCATACATCTAATACCACATATTTCATGTTTTATTATAAGTTATGTTTACATCTCTCTCCCCCACTAGGCTGTAAGATCCTCAGATACAGAATCCCTGTCATAAGTTGATGTTCAATATATTTAATGAATAAATTATGAAAAGTCTAATTCACACCATGTACTTACAGTTTCTTCCTAAGCTTTAAGAGGCTTCTCAGTACTATCAGTATCCTTGTGCCTCCCCCTTTTCCCTCCCCATTTACCACCTCTTGGGGCTTAGGGGTTATAGGAAAAGGGAAATTATGATGACTGTGAAGTGGGACACCCATGTCTCTGGAACCTTCTACCTGCTTCTCTTCTGATGCTTCCCCACTCCCCTTGAGAACTCTCTCCCTCTCCAGATGCCCAGAGGGAGGGCAAAAGTAAACCCCATTAGTGTGCATCTGTGGGCGAGTCATTTAACATTCTAGACAGCAGGTCCTCATCTGAGAAATGGGAGGTTTGAACAGGCGATGTCTAAGATTATCTGTAGTTCTGACAATCTATACGTCATAAAGGAAGTAACTGGGATTCTAGGCATTCCCGACTAATAGGAAGGTTAGTTCTGTGCAGAGGGCCTTTCCAGTGTCCTGTATAACATCCATCTATGCGTTTATCTGCGAATGAGGCCAACTCTGGCGGCGTCTTTCTATCCTGGCGCAGCCACTTCGGATTCAAAGCTGCCTCCTGAGTTGCCAGGTGGACCCCTTGGGAGCCTTCATTTTTGGCTTATTCACATTGATATGACAGCATTTTCAGCTACTGCCACCTGTATAGTCCAAACTCTCCATATCAAACACTTCTTGTGGTTTCCCATCTCCCAAAGTTTCAAAAAGCCACAACTCACACCATGGACTATTGGCAGAGCCTCTCAGAAGCGCGGAAGCCAGGGTCCTTGCATTTTGCAGAGCTCTTAGTCAGGGATTCTTTGAACGACACAAGGGTAGCACATTGTGTGCTACAACTCTAGACGGGGGCACCTTTCGTGCAGAGATCCTTGTGGACTTGTACCTGCATGAGAATCACTTTCTGGCAGATGGCAGCAAGGTGTCTGAGGAAAAGGTGCCTTTTCTTACTTGCACAAAGGTGCTTTGGAGGTTTGCTACCCTTTTTTTTTTTAAAGGAAGCTATGCCAAAATAGCGTTATGCAAACTGTAGTAGATCATCAATGTTTCCAAGTCACAAAATAGTATTTTTAAAATTATGCTAAAATATACCTTCATAACCATTTTTAAGAGTTAAATTCAGTAGTCATTTAAGTTCAGTAGTGTTGAGTGCAGTCACACTGTTGTACCACCAATCTCCAGAGCTCTTTTCATCTTGCAAAACTAAAATTCTCTACCTATTTAGCAACAATCCCCACTAGTACCTCCCCCAGCCCCTGGCAACCACCATTCTACTTCCTGTCCCTATGAACTTGACTACTCTAGGAACCTCATATAAGTGGAATCATACAGCATTTGTCTTTTCCTGACTGACCTATTTCACTTAGTATAACGTCCTCAGGGTTCCTCCATGTTGTAGCATGTGACAGGATTTCCTTCCTTTTTAAGGCTGGGTAATATGTCCCTGTATGTGTATACCAGATTTTGTTTATCCGTTTATACTTTGGCAGACGCTTGGGTTGCCTCCACCTTTTGACTACCGTGAATAATGCTGGTATGAACATAAGTGTACAAATTAATATTTTTAACACACCAAAAGTGTTACGTGATAAGTACCTCTCTCGTGCCTTTGAAAGCACCTCTGGGATTACTTGTATAAACCTCATTTCCTTTTGTGGGTATGAGGCCAACATCCTACTGCTCCCACCCCACATACTGCAGGGTCTTTTTATATAATCCCTCTAGCAGGCCTCCCTAGCATAACTGGCAACCAGAACAGAACATTTTTAACACCACTCTTCTAAACAACAAAATTATTTTCGGAAATAATTATGAAATAAAATAAAAAATAGGGGCTTCCCTGGTGGCGCAGTGGTTGAGAGTCCGCCTACCAATTCAGGGGACACGGGTTCGTGCCCCGGTTCAGGAAGATCCCACATGCCGCGGAGCGGCTGGGCCCGTGAGCCATGGCCGCTGAGCCTGCGCGTCCAGAGCCTGTGCTCCACAACGGGAGAGGCCACAACATTGATGAGGTCCACGTACCGCAAAAAAAAGTAAATAAATAAATAATAGTGATAGCCAGAAAAGAAATGCAGACAGTATTCATTTTACTTTATTGAACTTTGCATATGTTGAGAAACGAAATCATCTACAGCCACACAGTTTACTATCTGCATTAACACAACTCTACTCTTGTTAATTTACCAGAAGATTCTTGATCAGGAAGGTCAAGTTGAATTTCCTGAAAAATTAATTTATCCAAGCAACAGACCATCAATTTGCCCTTAGTGGGTGTCTTAGTTTGGGCTGCTGTAAAAAAAAATACTGTAGACTGGGTGGCTGAAACAGAAGACATTTGTTTTCTCCCAGTTCTGGAGGCTGGGAAGTCCAAGACCAAGGTGCTGACAGATTAGGTTCTCAGTGAGGGCCCTCTCCCTGGCTTGTAGACAGCCACTTTCTCGCTGTGCACTCATGTGGCCTTTCCTCAGTGCGTGCACACGAGAAAGAGAAAATTCTGGTGTCTCTTCCTCTTCTTATAAGGACACTGATCCCGTTATGGGGGCTCTACTCTCTTGACATCATTTAAACCAAATTACAGCCCCCAAACCCCACCTCCTAATACCATCACATTGGGGATTAGGACGTTAACATATTTTGGGAGGACACACTTGGTCCATAACACTGGGTAAATAGCTACTGAGCTACTTCTCAAAGCAATACTTAACTGTACTTAGCAATTGATTGTTTAGTTTTTGAAGACTCACTTCAAAATCCTAAATTATACTAAATTATATTAAAATTATTATATCATGAACTTTGCCCAAACCCAATCAAGTCTGACACTGAAAGACCCACCTTAAACCAGACCCCTGATACCTTATAAATATCCCATGTCTGACCTCCCTCTTCGGAGACACTATGAAGACTGTCAAAGTAGTGACCTCCACAGGGCATCAGCAGTCATTGATATAATGAAGTCAGTAAAAAAAATTTTTAACAAAAAACAAATATCACAGGACGCAAAAGAAAACATGTAATGGATTTTTGAAAAGGGGGCTAAAACTTATACCTACATTTGGTGTGTTGCAGAAATGAGCATTAGTTTCTATTTTTGAGCCTTCACGTCTGCAAATTTGTCAATGATTGTCAAAATCAACCTTCTTCACATTAATCGACAGCATAGCTGTCTCCACTTATATTAAACAAAGAACCCTTTTAATTATTTTAATTTCGACGGTCCTCTTTCAAATGAAGCAATACATATACAAAGAGTTAGCAAAAAACTTAACCATGAGATTGGCAGAGATTATAGCAATCCTATTTCACAACAAATCTCAGAGATTGCAATATTGTCTATGTCTTTGTTTCCTCAGGATGAATGGTAGCAGTTTTCAAATATCTCTGCAGTCCGCCCCACAAAGTAAATTCCCTGAAGTATCTTCATCAAAAAATTCATCATAAATTTCTACTGTATTTGGTTTAAAGTTCCTAAATTTTTGTTTTGCAGAAATCAGAGAAAGTGGCTGAGTGATAGTTAGCATTGATTGTATTTGATATTTTATACCCGTTCTTGGTGAAAATGATTGAAGCATTCAAACATGGTCTTCTTGATTACTTCTGGCAGTGTAAGGCCAGCATCTTTTGCTGCTTCTCTTGACATTCTTCTTCGAAATGTCCATTTTCCTTATGCTTTGTTTTGGCAGAGTTAATAGTATTCTCCACATTTTCTATGTGCCAGTCTTCAGTGAGCAATTCTAAAGCTTAGCATTTCACTGTACGTTGTCCTAGGTTGATTATGGCTGTTTGCAAATATGTTTGTATGGTTACAGGGAATGACAGAATGAAAGTTACTCAAATTCTGTTAGTCTTTATAGTCACTGTGTTATCACTGATTCTCTCAAATCTGTAGTTTAGACTCAGAAATACGTGGTTCAACTAAGTGCAAATTGAGGTCTAATGATTCCAGTTTATCATGAACTTACTCCTGGAAAAAAAATGCTTATAGCTGAGCCTGCATGTGTCACAGGCCAACTGTATTAACCAGAAGTTCTCCAAATTACCTTCTATGTCACAGAACACAACGTTTATGAAAGGATAAGTAACACAAATGTGTTAATTAGAAACATATTGAAGTTAAAGTGTTAGTGTGTTATTAAAACTAAGCAGAAACCATAGTTGTTTAGAATTTAGACCAGCAAAAAATTTTTCAGGGAGAATTATTTTAGTGCTGTCATTGTTTAGAATTGCCCACTGATGGAGATAATAAAAAGCAGACCCTTTTTAGGTTGGTTTTATTATTGTTTTTAAATTCCCTTTAGACAATGCACCTCATTACTTCAAGAGAAAGGTTGTTCCCACTGCCCTCCCACCTGTAGGCCAGCACCTCCTAAAGTCAGCCAGGGATGGAGATTGGGGGACGAGAGACTTAAGTAAGACTGTGATGTACTCATGTAGCGGGACTTCCTCCTCCTAAACAGAGCACCAGGGAAGGGGTCCCTATGCCCAATTCAGGAGAATATGCTGATTAATCTAATATTTTGTGTTTATTCTGTTCCCCTTGTCTGTGATTGGTTTAGGCATGGGTATTTGTTGAAATTATAGCCAAAGAGGCTTGGAGGGAAGTCTGCTGTGAGGCTTTCAGATCCATCAGCATACCCCACGCATTGTCTATAGCTAAGACTTACACATAAATTATAAATAAATCACACACATGTATATGTATATATGTATGTATGTATGTGAATGTATATGTGTGTGTGTATATATGTGTACACTGGAAACAAGGTGGTGCATATACACATATGCACCATATGCATATCTTGCACCATATGCATATCTTGCACCATATGCATATCTTGTTTGCAATGTGTATGTATACTCTTGACATTAATAAAACATACCCACATAAAAGAGGTACTGAATTCATAGTAGCTTTTTGTCTTTATGAATCCCCCGGGCCCCCCACCCCCACAGTTAAAAGATACTATAAATACAAATATTATCAATCCAGGTTCAGGACTTAGTCCTCTTAACAGGCAACATTCTCTTTGTCATCCAATAGCCACATCATCAGAATTTTCTATTAACCACTAGAGGGTAGTATAAACCAACAAAAAGTTCAACCATACAGCCTGCTGCAGAATAGCCCTGAGACTACCTAAGCAGGGATCAACAGCCATTTCATTAGAATAACTGATTTAGGCAAAACAATTCAGGTCCCATTTTTTAGCAATCCAAAATGAAAATACTTTTACTAATTCCCGTAAGAAATACGTATATTCTAACCAGTTAGACAAACTTAGACACTAAGTGCTCAGAGTCTAGGGTCACAGTGACTGGTTTTAAATCTGACCTCCACCCTTAATAGCAATGTGACTTCGGGAATGGTTTTTTTTACCTCTTTATTTCCTTATCTGTAAAATGATAGTAATAATGCGGTTAGAACAGTGCCTGCCTGGTGCACAGGGAGCATGCACCGTAAGTGTGAGCCCTTATCAGGGGTTAAGCTCTCAGGCTCTGGAGTTGCACTGCCTGGATTCAAATACCCGCTCTACCAAGCTAAATAAATAACTTGCTAACTCTGGGCAAATTATTTTTCTTAACTTCAGTGTCCTCATTTGTAAAATTGGGCTAATAACACGAAGCCCAGGAAAACTGCTTGAGGACTAAATGCACATCTGCACTTAGTACAGTGCCTGGCATACAGTAAGATGTAATATACGCTTATTGTTAGTATTACTTTTAATATTCTTTTTATGATTACGAACAATATTATTGCTAGACTTGTAATGAAAAATTTGGTACTGGTCTTTGTTCATATTTGAGAAATAGCATCAGAGAGAACACTTCCTGATTCTTGCTGAAGTTAGGCGCGCTCCTGACCACAGACTACTTCATCACTGTTCTAAAGCTTTGCCTCTACCGGAAAACCAAATGGAAAATTGTGCAAATAAGTGGAGAATTTGATCTTTGTCAACAGTGTGGATAGTGTGTGCCCTTTAAAACCTGCTTTCTTTTTGGAAGGAGATATTTTCTTTGGATCCAAAACTTTGAGTTTCTGTACAAGGTGTCAGCCCTTGTGTATTTCTGGAGAAATTTTACAGATCAAAGTGAGCATCTGCTTTTTCCCTAAGCTGGTGTCTGCTGGGGGTCTTTGCTGTCATTGAACAAGGATGGCTGAGCACTGGCAGCCCAGCTTATTTACATCCTTCTATCTCCATGGAGAAACTTGTCTTTTAAAAACTCATACATCAAAATGATACAAATACATCATTAGTCATTTTAAGTATTTTATTATATCTGCCAGAAGAATTTGGACTATTGCTTAGCATATAGTCTCTCTCTTTTTTTTTTTTTTTGGCCACAGCATGCAGCATGTGGGATCTTAGTTCCCTGATTAGGGATCAAACCCATATCCCCTGCACTGGAAGTGCAGAGTCTTAACCACTGGACCGCCAGGGAAGTCCCAGCATACAGTCTCTTTTAGTAATCAAAAAAAAAAAGAAAGAGGGCTTCCCTGGTGGTGCAGTGTTTGGGAGTCCACCTGCGATGCAGGGGACACGGGTTTGTGCCCCGGTCCGGGAGGATCCCACATGCCGCGGAGCGGCTGGGCCCGTGAGCCATGGCCACTGAGCCTGCGCGTCCGGAGCCTGTGCTCCACGACGGGAGAGACCACAACAGTGAGAGGCCCGCGTACTGCAAAAAAAAAAAAGAAAGAAAGAAAGAAAAGAAAGCCACAAAAATGAATTGATTTCATGAGCTTACCAATAGTATTAGAAGATTTAGAGTTTGTCAAAGTGAACCAAGAAGGCCAAACTGCTTTGGCTGGCCTGTAAATCCTGAAGATGCCAGGCAATCTGGCCAGTATAGGGCAGTGAATCGACTTCCCTGTCAGTTCTGCTCAGTCTCAGTTCTGAACTTCCTGTTTCACTGAACACCATCACTGGTCAAATCAACCGCGTTATGGACAGCACTTCAGTGGTGATATCTTGGAAGGACAGAGAAAATGGCTGGGTTGGACTACTCTAAGCCCTGGATCGCTTCCAGAAGACAACTTCCTCATGCGAGCCAAGCAATCTGTTTTCACCAAGTTAAAAGTTCAGAAGACTTGGCCCAAAAGTCAGAACTTATGTAGCCGGACAACTGGTGTTCCAGCATAATCATGTCTGCCCTTTCAGTGTAAAAACTAAAGCACTTTGTAAAACCTGAAAACAGTTTAAGACATTAACAAGATAGAGGCCTCCCCTCCCCAAAAAAAGGAATTTTCATGCACTGCAGAAACCATTCAGAGGCAAAACATCACATCCTACTGAATATAATAGGGTCTTGCATCCCCCTCTTATTTGAACACAACTCTCATTGACTTAAAAGTGACATTTCCAAACGGCCTGCAAGAATGGTTTGTCCTCTAGACAAAGCAGGCTGCATTTGTTCTGGTAGAATGGCTTCTCTTCTTTGTCCCCGGATAATTTGATACAGCATTCATTCATTCAAGTGTGACTCTCATTTGAAAATTTTCTCAATGAGACCATTTAAAAAATATTTTTTAATCTGGAGCTTTCATGACTGACTCTAAGGCTTCTTTCAGCCTTTAGCCTTGTCCCTGTTAGCTTAATATAACTGGCAAACATTGATCTTTTGAAATAAAATTTTTCACAGTAAATTTCAAATTAAAACTAATCATTTCCCCCTAAGACTTCGTGTGGGCTACGTACGTGCAGGTTGTGTCTATAATTTTAGGGCTAGGGATTTTCTAATTGCTTCAAGAATTTTTTTTTCCCCAGGTAAAATGACAGGCTATCAGCCTTCAAACTTGGAAGGGGAGGGAAGGGAAATCTATTAAATGACATCTAGTGAATTCCACATGCCGGCGGCTATTTTAAGAGGAGTAACGAATCTCTGCAAGTTTAAAAATCTAGAGCTGCGGGTAATATTGTTTTCTCTCCTGGGAAATGTGCCCCACGGGAGGCCAGTCCCCTTTCTACCCACCTTCTCCAGTCTCCTGCACTTCCTGGCCCTTTAGGTCAGAATTCCCATAAATTTCAGGGCCTGCCATTTTCTCAGGGCAGAGGTGAGATCGGGGAAGAGGAGACGCCAAAATCACATCTTCATTAACTCAAACAAAGCAGCCTTGCAGGGTTTACATTTTAAGCCTATGAATCTTCTTCATGATGGTTCCCATGTCTCTTGAAATAAACAATGTGGAAAGAAAAATATTATGGTCTCTATTTGCAGCATTTTGTTCTGAAAATAACTATGCGGGTGAGGTGACCTAGTGGCACATGCCTGAGGAAAGCTCTCTGACCTCACTTTTACAATCGCCTCTTTCTAATCAACAACCAGCCCACCAGTTACTGCAATACCTGTGTGCACATAAGAAATCCAAAATTAGAAGGTCTCTTTAACACTAAAGGTAAGCTGCCAGTTAAATTTAGAATTAACCAGAAGGCAGTCTGGTTAGTGGTTGTGCTTTGCATTCAACTTCTGTTTTTAGCCTGTGACTAGGGTTTAAATGAATAATCAGTATTTAAAGTCAGTGTGGGCCTTTAAGACATAAATAACAGAGACCATCAATGAGATTGTTAAATATCAAAGAGGTTACTACTACTTCCTAAATTTCCCCTTGAGTGAGAAGTGAGTGATCAAATTCAGAAACATTTCATTTGGTAAAACTAAATGTGGTCCTTCTCCCCGCTAATCTCCTCCTGAAGCTTCGCTAGAGCAAATTAACTGAGGGCAAACGATGATCAAAAGAAAAACTCATGAAGAGCCAACGCCATAAATCACTGGCGAGACTGAAACACAGATCAGAAAAAAGTCTTTCTTTAGTCAGAGATCAGAAGCAAAAGGCACAGATATAATCACGAGATAGCTGCTATAAATAAATAGAGAGAAAACAGCAAGCAGCGTTAAGTCACAGTCATGAAAGGACTTTGTGGTGCTCGACAGCCCCTCACAGCCCTCTTCCTGCACCTTTCCTGGCAGGTAGAGCTCCCAGTTTGTAGCCTCACCCCCTCCCTATTCCTCTAAACACCCTACACCCACACACACAACACAACACCCCACATTCACACAACACCTATACCCGCACATAACACCTCCACACACAACATCACAAACACAACAGTACACACACGCATACCATCCTCCCTATACACACACCACACACACACACACACCATCCTACACCCACACATCTCACACACACCAATTTTCTTTTTTCATAAATAGGGTTTACACAACCCCCCCCCCCCCACCCCGAGTTTAGTTGAAATGAACAGAGGAAGTTTACGTAGCCATTAAGGAAGTCCGTGCTTTAAGAAATAGTAATCTGGGGCTTCCCTGGTGGCACAGTGGTTGAGAGTCCGCCTGCCGATGCAGGTGAAACGGGTTCGTGCCCCGGTCCGGGAGGATCCCAAATGCCGCGGAGCGGCTGGGCCCGTGAGCCATGGCCGCTGAGCCTGCGCTCCGCAATGCAAGAGGCCACAACAGTGAGAGGCCTGCGTACCGCAAAAAAAAAAAAAAAAGAAAAAGAAATAGTAATCTGAAAATCACTTCTGGAATATATCTCACCGAGAGAACTGCACGCAAAGGACCTGTGTACAAGGTTATTAATTGTCATGTTGTTTATACAGAAATAGATGGAAACGACTCAGTGGCCCTCAACAGGGAACTGTCTAAATAAGCGGCTCCTCACCCCCACAATAGAACCACGTGACTGTAAAACCATACTGTCCGAGAATGCTCTCCAGGATATATTGGTGCTGAACAGTGTATGTATTTTGTTATTTCTAGCATAAGAATGGAGAGGACATAGGAATATGTATTTATATTTACGGAAAGAAGCTCTGGAAGGAAACAAATTAATGAAACTATTCTCTAACAGGTTAATGGGGACAGAGTTGGGCATTTCTTGATGAATGATTTTTTAAATCACTTTTGGTGATTTTCAACCATGTGAATGTATTACCTATTCAGAATATTTTATTTAGAACAATGATAATAAAACTCAGTAGCAGGGCTTCCCTGGTGGCGCAGTGGTTGAGAGTCCGCCTGCCGATGCAGGGGACACGGGTTCGTGCCCCGGTCCGGGAAGATCCCACATGCCGCGGAGCGGCTGGGCCTGTGAGCCATGGCCGCTGAGCCTGCGCATCCGGAGCCTGTGCTCCGCAACGGGAGAGGCCACAGCAGTGAGAGGCCCGCATACTGCCAAAAAAAAAACTCAGTAATAAAACAACCCAATTTTTTTTAATGGGCAACAAATTTGAACACTTCACCAAAGAAAAAATATGGATAGTAACTAAGCACATAAAAAGATGCTCAACATCATTAGTCATTAGAGAAATGCAAATTAAAGCCAGAATGGCTCAAATAAACACCCCAATAATACCAAGCGCTGAGGGGAATGTGGAGCAACTGGAATTCATACACTGCTGGTGGGAACGCAAAATGGTACGGCTACTTTGGAAGACAGGGCATCGGTTTCCTATAATATTTAATATACATTTACCGTATTATCCAGTAATCCAACTCCTACATGTTTAACCAAGAGAAGTAGATACCTATGAACTCCCCCATTGCCCCCCAAAATCCAACAAAGCTGTACGCAAATGTTTATAATAGCTTCTATCATAGTCACCAAAAACTGGAAACAATGCAAATGTCTACGAACTGGTACATAGATAAAGAGTTATGTTGCTGGAATACCACTTAGCAATAAAAAGGAATGAGCTACTGACACAAGCAACAACATGAATAAATTTCAAATGCATTCCGTTAAGTAAAGGAAACCAGACTCAAAAGGCTACATAGTGTACGGTTCCATTTATGTGACACTGTGAAAAAGGTAATGGTATAGAGACAGAAAACAGATCAGTGGCCAGGAGCTGTAGGTGGAGAAAGGTTTGCCTACAAAGGCGCTCCAGGGAACTTTTGGAAGCATAGAATTGTTCTATATCTTGATTATGGTGGGAGGTAACACAACAGAGTGTGTTTGTTAAAATCCATAGAATTATTGGGAATTCCCTGGCAGTCCAGTGGTTAGGGCTCCGAGCTTCCATTGCAGGGGGCACGGGTTTGATCCCTGGTCAGGAAACTAAGGTCCCACAAGGTGCGCAGCACAGCCGAAAAAAAAAAAAAAATCATGGAATTATATACCTTAAAGGGATGAATTTTACTTTATGTAAATTATACCTCAACCAACCTGACCTTTTTAAACAAAATTATAATAAAGTGGTCAAACTTCTGTTTTGGAAAGGTCACTCTGTGTTGCTACATGGTAGAAAGACTGGAGGGAGCAAGAGTAAAAACCGGTTTGCAGGTGTGACAGTGGTTCCATCAGACGTCTCTCCTGATAGCCAGGATCAGGTGGGGATGCTGAAGATGGGGAGAAGTGGATCCATCAGTGACATATTTTGGAGTGAGAATTGGGAAGACTTGCTAACGGACAGGACATGGGTCAGGAGAGACCTACAGTTGTCAAGGGGCACTTCACAGATTTAAAAATTTCCTATGTACCTTAGTCTGTTCAGGCTGCTATACCAAAAATACCACCAATAGTCTGGCTTAAACAGCAACCATTTATTTCTCAATTCTGAGTCTGGGAAGTCCAAGATCAAGGTACCAGAAGATTGGATGTCTCGTGAGGGTCTGCTTCCTTGTTCTTAGATAGCTGTCCTCTTGCTGTGTCCTCAAGTGGGAGAAGGAGCAAGCGATCTCTCTGGGGTCTCTTTTTTTTTTTTGTGGTACACGGGCCTCTCACTGTTGTGGCCTCTCCCATTGCGGACCACAGGCTCCGGACGCGCAGGCTCAGTGGCCATGGCTCACGGCCCAGCCGCTCTGCGTCATGTGGGATCTTCCTGGACCGGGTCACAAACCCGTGTCCCCTGCATCGGCAGGCGGACTCTCAACCACTGTGCCACCAGGGAAGCCCTCTGGGGTCTCTTTTATAAAGGCACTAATCCCATTCAGGAGGGCTCCATCCTCATGGCCTAATCACCTCACTTCCCAAAGGCCACACTTCCAAATACCATCACGCTGGGGATTAGGTTTCAACATAGGAATTGCAGGAACACAAAAACATGCCGTCTGTAGCATTATGCCATTTGAGGCAGGCATTGAGCAAAGACTGTCAAACAGCGCTATTCCTAATTCTACTATGAATTACCTATAGAACCTCCTGCAGCATCTCTAAATGCATGCTAAGGACTGGAATAATAATAATATAAAATCTGGAGAACATGAGACCGAGAATCCTAAAAATTAAAAAACAAAGAACTAATCCAGTCAGGGTCTTCTCAGATAAGAAGGGCTACTTTGAAAGAAGATGCTTCCCACTCCTGAAGGACAATAGCAAAAAGATGAAACTCCATTACTTGTGTTTTCTGGTCAACATAAAATGGCCTAACAAGGAAAGGAGGAAAACAAACTGGCTGAAATGTACTCCATTTATTAATTAATAAACAATCATTATAATTTATTTGTTTGTTTGTTTTTAATCTGTAAAGTTCATTTCCAGTGCTTGCACATGTATTTTCTGTGGCTGATTGTGGACTGACAAGTGGTTGCCCATTAGCCTAGCTTGGATATTCCTAGCTGTACCACTAACATGCTGAACGCAATTTGGATCTAACAGTCTAGAGCAGGGCAGTTGCCCTTGATCACCTCAGTTCAGAGTCATTTGGTTAAAGTAGCTAAACCAGATCATAGAATGTCAGGTGAAGTTCAACAGGATATTCTTTCAGGTTTGTGATAGTGAAATCCCTTTATGATGAAGGCGAAAACAATAAAGAATTGCAGTAGAGCCCAAAACTACTATGTAAAACCTCTTATTTTATCCTACATATATACATATACACATATGCATTCACAAATATATTGTGATTATAAAAATAACACACAAAGGCTGTAAAACATTTTAGAAAATCCTCCCCAATTCTACATCCCAGATATCCACTGTTAGTTTTTTATTATATGTTTTTCTAGATTGTTTTCTATAGAACTACGTATTTAAGAGAATTGCTTATACAAAGATAATTTGAAGAAATTCAAGCCAAGATATACAGATTGGATATTAATACTTCTACCCTGATTAGAAGGAGGAAATGATATGAGAGGATATATCTAAATATCTCAAAAGGATATGTCTAAATAATTCATTAACTTTTAAAGCATTAATCTAGTGCTATTCCCTTCGACTGTTACTGTGAGAATTTGATAGAAGATGTATGTAAAAAGAGTAAAATAAAAATACAGAATTATCTGATTCTACATAAAGATTCTTAGCAACAATATTTCACAAAGAGTTAATACATTTAATTTATGATAGTAACAGGGTTAAGAACACGCTACCCCCAAATATGGCACCTTGGTGTACTGAATATTTTAAGCTGAAGGACTTTGAGAAATGGCAGGTGTAGGAAGGTGTCTCTGCTCTTCCTTTCTCCCTGGAAGCAGGTCGAAAGACCTTCATGTGGGAAGTGCTCTCCCTCTACCCAGAGAAAAGGAGGGACACTGAGAGGAATCCAAACAAGCAGGCCTCCTCGCTAAGCTTTCCTCAGTTTACTACTCTCAGCTCATGCCCTTTTGTCCTATCACATTTTCTGTGACTTTCCATTCTTCACCAAACTTAGTATAAATACATTCAGGTTTAACTGTTTCTTGGGGTCTTCATTTCCTTCTTGTGTCACATAAAACTTATATTGAATAAATTTGAATGCTTTCTCTTGTTAATCTCTGCCTTTTGTCGCAGAGCCCCAACCAAGAACCTAGAAAGGGTAGAAGGAAAAAAAAATTTTTCATCCCTTATAATAGAAAATATTTTACTCTGATAGAAATACTTTCTAAATAATATAATAAAGTACAAGCCCTCATGAATTTAGCCATCTGAATTAGGTATTTGAATTAAGGAAGAATAGTGATTAATAGCTAGAGGTAATTAACATCAAGATATCTTGTTTGTTGGGCTTCCCTGGTGGCGCAGTGGTTGAGAGTCCTCCTGCCGATGCAGGGGACACGGGTTCGTGCCCCGGTCCGGGAGGATCCTACATGCCGTGAGCGGCTGGGCCCGTGAGCCATGGCCGCTGGGCCTGCGTGTCCGGAGCCTGTGCTCCACAATGGGAGAGGCCCGCGTATCGAAAAAAAAAAGGTATCTTGTTTGTCTAGACCCAGCCTATTCCAAAAAGATTAAGAAAACCTTTAAGACGAATGTTTTATATCACCTTATATACAATTTGTTTAGGTCATAAAAATATTTTTGGCAATCAAAAAATACCCAGAAAAGGTTTGAAAGGTCAACTAATACTTACAAAATTTTAAATAACAAACAAACAGCAACAAAGTAATACTCAGCCCCAGTAGTACAATAGATTCCCCAAAGGCAGAGGCAACTTCTAATCCAGTTAGCTGCTTCTCCTCTTATATTTAACTCCATATTTTTGCTAATAACTTTATGCAATTTTAGACATTATCTACTCACTTCTTACTATGGAAGATAAGGACTTACTATCCTTTCACCACCCCTACACACATATAAACTTCTCCCTCCCTATGTATTTTTATTTTTTTATTTTTTATTTTTGGCTGCGTTGGGTGTTTGCTGTGCGCAGGCTTTCTCTAGTTGCAGCAAGCGGGGGCTACTCTTCCTTGCGGTGCATGGGCTTCTTATTGCACTGGCTTCTCTTGTTGAGGAGCACTGGCTCTAGGCATGTGGGCTTCAGTAGTTGTGGCACACGGGCTCAGTAGTTGTGGCTTGCGGGCTCTAGGGCACGGCTCAGTAGTTGTGGCGCACGGGCTTAGTTGCTCCGCGGCATGTGGGATCTTCCCAGACCAGGGCTCAAACCGTGTCCCCTGCATTGGCAGGTGGATTCTTAACCACTGCACTGCCAAGGAAGTCCCTCCCTATGTATTTTAATTGCAATTTTTTAATTAAGTGAATAGTTTTATAATATAATGATAATGAAAATATTGTTCATGAGTAAGCAATACTTTGTTTACATTTCTTTTCTTATGCATTTTTTGTTTTCCTGGAATTAAATATTGTCTACTTATTCATTTTGTTATGTTTTATGCATTTGTGTTAGTGGAGATACAGATATAAAATACTTTTCTTATACTTCTCCAATTCTCTTTCCAGCAACATGGTCAAGCACCTTAAGTATTCTAATAGTTATTCTTCATTTTTTTTTTTTAATAGAGACATCTCTCCTGGATCCTTCCATCCTTCAGTTTCTACCTGAACTGGTTTGTCTCTAGAACCGGTTTGTCACCTTAGTACATTTCTTCATCACCCTTCTAGAAATTCAACTTGCCTCTTTCCTTGTTGGAATCCTTGTTTTCTCAATCAGATCTTCCTCTTGGTTTATTCCCTTCTTTTGGTAACACACATGCTCCAGAAGCTTCTTGGAAAAAGAGATACAAAGAAAGCAAAGTGTTTGAGATTTGCCTGCTTGAAAACATCTTTTTTTTTTTTTTTTTTTTTTTGCTACCTTCCTATTTTTATAGTTTGAGCAAAGAATCGGGTTGGAAATTTTTTCTTGCAGAATTTTGGAGACATTGCTGCATTAGCTTTTAGCTACTAGTGTTGCTGAGAGTCTAATGCCGTTCTATTTCCTTGTGACCTTTCTGGAAGCTTTTAGATTCTTATTATCCCTGCTGATGGAGGATTTTACAGTGATGTGCCTTGGTATGGCTCGTTTTCATTTCTCATTCTCATTTGGACCTGTCACATTCTTTATCCTGGGATATGTTCCTGCATCGTGTCTGCGATGGTTAATTTTATGTCAGCTTGACTGGGCCACAAGGCGCCCAGATATTTGGTTAAACATTATTCTGGGTGTGCCTATGCGTGTTTCTAGACGAGATTAACATTTGAATCAGTGAGTAAAGCAAATTGCCCTCCAATGTGGGTAAGCCTCATTCAATTCATTGAAACCCTGACTAGAAAAAAAACAGGCTGAGGAAGAGAGAATTCGCTTTCTCTGTCTGACTGTCTTCCATATGGGAAATCAGTCTTCTCCCGCCTTTGGACTAGGCTTGAACTGGAAACATACCATTGACTTTCTTGGGTCTTCAGCTTGCTGCTTGCAGATCTGGCCTCCATAATCAAGTAAGCTGATTCCTTAAAATAAATACATTAAATTTATATAACTATAAATATATACCCCATTGGTTTTGTTTCTCTGGAGAACCCAGACTAATATAATAGCTGACAATTTCTGCTTCTTTCTTTTATTTTCTTTCTGAAATCCCTATTAATCAGATATTGAACCTCTTGAACTGCCCTACTTTTCTTCCCTTTTCTAGTTTTTTGTTCTACTTTTCAGGGATTCTTCAACTTTGTCTTTTAACCCTTCTATTGAATTTTTTACTTAAATCAACATATTTTTAATTTCTAAAGCTTTTTGTTAATTATTCCATTGTCTCATCATTCTGTTTTTGTCTCAAGGATTTAATATCATCACTTATCTTTCAGAGGATATTAGTCATTTGTTTGAAGTTTCCTTCCGTTCCTTGTACTATCTTTGATTTTTCTGAGTTCCTTTTTTCTGTCGTTTTTTTTTTTCCTGTTTTTTTTCATGTCAGAGGCTTTCCTCAAAAAGTCTGCCAGTTCATATTAAATGTGAGGTGATAAAAGGCTGATTGGAAGCTCTAGGAATATGAATGGGGTTTGTTGAATGGTGAGTTTTACTGTAGGTTAATCAAGTGGAACATGGACATTTTACTGGACAACGCTAAATGTCAATAGGTCTTTCTTCTTGGAAATTCTCCAAGGAAAAATTATCCAGTCTGCTGACTGAGGCATATAAACTTCCCTGCCAGCATTCTGGGGGCTGAGAAGGGGAAAAGGCCTGGATGTCACTGCGCAGTGTGTAGCCTTTCACTCAATCCCACTGTTTTCTGTCTGGTGCTTTATCCCCTTCAGTTGTGCCTGTCATCATCCCTGAGTTTACCGTCTCTTCAACATCATCTCTCCATGGATCAAACCTCCCATTTCCTGCTGAGGTTGGGGGTTTAATCACTGGACATCATGGGGTGGGGTAGAAGTTCAAGGGGTCTACTTGCTCCTTATGCAAACTCTCAGCTAATTTTCCTATGTTCATCTCACATCTTGCCCCTCCTGAAAATACATGGTGTCTCTAATTTCTGAGTCTCTCAGGTGTTCTGGGCCATGAATCAGTTTGCTTCTCATTGGAAACTACCTCTGCAGAAACATAAGCTTCAGTTTTCCCTATTCTGGTAACTCAGTTACCACTTATTCTCCACTTTTAACCTTCCAAAGTTTTGTCGATGTCTCTAATCCTCTATGGTGCTCTCTCTCATCTATTGGCCCTGTATTATCTCTGTATGTCTTTACTCTCATTTGGGTGAGGTTTTAGGAGAAAGCATAGATGAACACAAAACACATGTTGCAATAGATACACAAGAATCCTTTACAATACATTAAGTATAGAGAACAAAATGTGAACGCATCATTCTCCCAAGCCCTCCATTCTCCCAAGGCAGTCCCTGTCTGTGATTTGGTACACACACACTCCCCAGGCTATTCTTGATTATTACAGATATACAGACCTTTTGATTCTATATTTTTTTGTCTGGTCTTGGTTTTGTCACTTAACAAAATGTCTTGGAGCTCTTTCCATATTAATATCTACAGACCTATCTCATTCTTTTTAATAACTATATCATATTCAATAGTATAAATTTATCATAAGTTATTTAACCACTCTCTTTTTTAAACTTTATACACATATACAGACATATATATACATATATATATCTTCTTGAAAAGTAAGTAAATTAGGTGACTAGAATTACATAAATATCAAATAATCACATATATGTAAGGAAGAAATCAAAAGGACAATGTTATATACCTAGAAATCTTCATGGTTATATCTAATAGTGGATGAACAGAGCCATCTCCAATGCCTCTACAATCTGAGATATTAGGATTCACCTCCAGCTAAAGATGCACCATAGTTCAACATAGAGAATCCTAAAGATGCTACCAGAAAACTACTAGAGCTAATCAATGAATTTGATAAAGTTGCAGGATCCAAAATTAATGCACAGAAATCTCTTGCATTCCTATACACTAATGATGAAAAATCTGAAAGTGAAATTAAGAAAACACTCCCATTTACCATTGCAACAAAAAGAATAAAATATCTAGGAATAAACCTACCTAAGGAGACAAAAGGCTTGTATGCAGAAAATTATAAGACACTGATGAAAGAAATTAAAGATGATACAAATAGATGGAGAGATATACCATATTCTTGGATTGGAAGAATCAACATTGTGAAAATGACGATACTACCCAAAGCAATCTACATATTCAATGCAATGCCTATCAAACTACCAATGGCATTTTACAGAACTAGAACAAAAATCTCACAATTTGTATGGAAACACGAAAGACCCCGAATAGCAAAAGCAATGTTGAGAAAGAAAAATGGAGCTGGAGGAATCAGGCTCCCTGATTTCAGACTATACTACAAAGCTACAGTAATCAAGACAGTATGGTACTGGCACAAAAACAGAAATATAGATCAATGGAACAGGATAGAAAGCCCAGAGATAAACCCATGCACATATGGTCACCTTATCTTTGATAAAGGAGGCAAGAATATACAGTAGAGAAAAGACAGCCTCTTCAATAAGTGGTGCTGGGAAAACTGGACAGGTACATGTAAAAGAATGAAATTAGAACACTCCCTAACACCATACACAAAAATAAACTCAAAATGGATTAAAGACCTAAATGTAAGGCCAGACACTATTAAACTCTTAGAGGAAAACATAGGCAGAATACTCAATGACATAAATCACACCAAGATCCTTTTTGACCCACCTCCTAGAGAAATGGAAATAAAAATAAACAAATGGGACCTAATGAAACTTAAAAGCTTTTGCACAGCAAAGGAAACCATAAACAAGACAAAAAGACAACCCTCAGAATGGGAGAAAATATTTGCAAATGAAGCAACTGACAAAGGATTAATCTCCAAAATTCACAAGCAGCTCATGCAGCTCAATATCAAAAAAACAAACAACCCAATCCAAAAATGGGCAGAAGACCTAAATAGACATTTCTCCAAAGAAGATATACAGATTGCCAACAAACACATGAAAAGATGCTCAACATCATTAATCATTAGAGAAATGCAAGTCAAAACTACAATGAGATATCATCTCACACCAGTCAGAATGGCCATCATCAAAAAATCTACAAACAGTAAATGCTGGAGAGGGTGTGGAGAAAAGGGAACCCTCTTGCTCTGTTGGTGGGAATGTAAATTGATACAGCCACTATGGAGAACAGTATGGAGGTTCCTTAAAAAACTAAAATAAAACTACCATATGACCCAGCAATCCCACTATTGGGCATATACCCTGAGAAAACCATAATTCAAAAAGAGTCATGTACTACAATGTTCATTGCAGCTCTATTTACAATAGCCAGGACATGGAAGCAACCTAAGTGTCCATCAACAGATGAATGGATAAAGAAGATGTGGCACATATATACAATGGAATATTACTCAGCCATAAAAAGAAACGAAATTGAGTTATTTGTAGTGAGGTGGATGGACTTAGAGTCTGTCATACAGAGTGAAGTTAAGTCAGAAAGAGAAAAACAAATACTGTATGCTAACACATATATATGGAATCTAAGAAAAAAAAATGGTCATGAAGAACCTAGGGGCCAGATGGCAATAAAGATGCAGACCTACTAGAGAATGGACTTGAGGATATGGGGAGGGCGAAGGGTAAGCAGGGACAAAGTGAGAGAGTGGCATGAACGAATATACTCTACCAAATGTAAATTAGATAGCTAGTGGGAAGCAGCAGCATAGCACAGGGAGATCAGCTCGGTGCTTTGTGTCCCCCTAGGGGCCTGGATAGAGAGGGTGGGAGGGAGGGAGACGCAAGAGGGAGGAGATATGGGGATATATGTATATGTATAACTGATTTGCTTTGTTACAAAGCAGAAACTATCATAATTAAGCTAAAGCATTCTTGAAGCTATGCAAGCCCATAGACATAAAGCTATGTTAATCAATAACTCCATGGGGGACTTCCTTGGCGGTACAGTGGTTAAGAATCCACCTGCCCAGCTTCCTTGCTGGCTCAGTGGTTAAGAATCCATCTGTCAGTGCAGGGAACACAGGTTCCAGCCCTGGTCCGGGAAGATCCCACATGCCATGGAGCAACAAAGCCCGTGCACCACAACCGCTGAGCCTGCACTCTAGAGCCCATGAGCCACAACTACTGAGCCCGCATGCCTAGAGCCCGTGCTCCACAACAAGAGAAGCCACGGCAGTGAGAAGCCCATGCACTGCAACAAAGAGTAGCCCTGTTCGCCACAACTGGAGAAAGCTCGTGCTTACTAATGAAGACCCAATGCAGCCAAAAATAAATTTAAACAACAACAACAACAACAAAAAATAATCCGCCTGCCAATGCAGGGGACACGGGTTCAAGCACTCGTCCGGGAAGATCCCACATGCCGCGGAGCAACTAAGCCCGTGCGCCACAACTACAACTTGTTGCGGAGCCCATGTGCTCCGCAACAAGAGAAGCCACTGCAATAAGAAGCCTGCACGCCACAACTAAGAGTAGCCCCCGCTCACCGTAGCTAGAGAAAGCCTGCGTGCAGCAACAAAGACCCAATGCAGCCAAAAAGAAATAAATTTATTAAAAAAAATAATAACTCTATGGTTCAATTTACAATTTATCTTTTTGCAAAACATGTGATGTATTCTCCACTAATCAGAACCACTTTGTGTCAGAGTCCTGACAGGAAACAGATGGCACTTTCAAGTGGGGAACTGAGGCAAATTTAATGAAGGGACCATTTTCAGGGTGTGAGGGTTAAGGGAGACCAGAAAGGGATGGTGAGCGTTCTGAGGCTTGCAACACAGAGAACCGTGACCCCCTTTAGGCCCCAGGATCAGGGAAGAGAGCAGTTACTGGGCCCAGGGAGTATCTCTAGCTGTAAGAGCGGGCACCTGCAGGAGCCGCGGCTTGATAGAGGGACACAGTCAACCTTCTGCAACCAGAAAGGGAGGAGCTGGAGGAAAACACCTGACCTCACTCTTCATCTTGTATTTTTCTTTGCTGAATCTGGCACCCCCAGGTGAGGAGAAGAGTAGAGAGTCAATCTGGAGGGACAAATGGAAACTACTTCTCTTATATGAAGAAGGTACCTCAGTGTCCTACTTGCTCTTTATTAGCCATGTCTGTGGACCTCGGGGCAAAGCCATTCACCAAGAACCACAGATGATGTATTTATCCAATCACAGTAATGAATTAATTAAATCTGCTCTGAAAATTGCCCACACATTGGCTTATAATTCCAATTATATAGAAAAGAGACTACATAGAAGAAGAGTCAATAAAAATGAAAAAGTAAACTTTGGACGGAAAACCATCTGTTTTTGTGCCTGAACTGTGCAGGCACAAATGAGTGCATGTAAAACTGATGGACGTGGAATGGCTGTGGACTGGACCAAGGTCAATCTCCTGGTTTTGATATTGCACTGTAGTTATGTAAGATGTCAGCATTGGAGTAACTGGGTGAAGGGTACCAGGATCTCTCTGTACTATTTTTGCAACTTTCTGTGAATCTATAATTATCACCCCCACACAAAAAAATCTTTTAAAGGTTACGTACCGAGTTATTCCATTTATTTGATATATTTTTTTAAATAATTTATTTGATATATATTTTTTAAATAAATTTATTCATTTTAGGCTGTGTTGGGTCTTCGTTGCTGCTGTGCTTTCTCTAGTTGCAGCGAGCAGGGGCTACTCTTTGTTGTGGTGTGCGGTCTTCTCATTGTGGTGGCTTCTCTTGTTGCAGAGCACGGGCTCTAGGTGCGCGGGCTTCAGTAGTTGCAGCACGTGGGCTCGCTAGTTGTGGTACACGGGCTTAGTTGCTCCGCGGCATATGGGATCTTCCTATACCAGGGCTCGAACCCACGTCCCCTGCATTGGCAGGGATTCTCAACCACTGAGCCACCAGGGAAGCCCCTATTTGATATTCTTGAAAGGACAAAAGTATAGCAACAGAGAACAGATCATTGGTTGCCAGGGGCAGAGGAAGGATGTGACTACAAAAGAGTAGCTCACAGAGATTTGTGGGGTGATGGGACACTTCCGTATCCTGATTGTGGTTGTGGTTAAGTGAATCTATACATGTGTTAAAGCTCATAGAACTGTATACCAAGAAAATGTCAATTTTACTGTATATTAATTATTTTTAAAACTTGTCATTATCTTTTTTAAAATTTATTTATTTATTTATTTTTGGCTACATTCGGTCTTTGTTGCTGCACACGGGCTTTCTCTAGTTGTGGCGAGCGGGGGCTACTGTTCATTACAATCTGTGGGCTTCTTGTTGCGGTGACTTCTCTTGTTGCGGAGCACAGGCTTTAGGCGCAGGGCTTCAGTAGTTGTGGCGCACGGGCTTGCTCTGCAGCATGTGGGATCTTCCCAGACCAGGGCTCAAACCTGTGTCCCCTGCATTAGCAGGCGGATTCTTAACCACTGCACCACCAGGGAAGCCCAAACTTGTCATTATCTTAAATATTCTTTGAAAACTGTTGAAAGCTTTGGAATCAATCAGACTTTCACTTAAATTCTGGGCTAGGGAATTCCCTGGCAGTCCAGTGGTTAGCACTCTGCTCTCTCACTGCCAAGGGCCTGGGTTCCCTCCCTGGTCAGGGAACTAAGATCCTGCAAGCCATGAGACAGGGCCAAAAAAAAAAAAAAAAAAAAAAGTTAGGTCTCAGTTATCCTATCTATAAAATAGTAATAACAGTATCCATCTAATGATAATGTATGTAAAGGTCTTAGCACATTGCCTAGCACTGAGTAAATAGCATCACTTAATTATTTTTTTTTTATTTTGAGAATTCAGTCTGTAAGGACATTCAGAATACGGAAAAGGGCTTACTGGATGTCTCTAATGGAAAACTGCATTGTCTAGAGCATACCCTTTGCTTTGTCGGATTCTAGCCTTTTGCTGACTTTGAGCTATTTCATAACTCTGAATTTGTAGATATTTGGTAGCAATGCAAAATAATTTTTATCTAGTGTCATACAAATAAATTCTGTGGTGGAATTATGGCATAGTGGTTTAAACTGACTACTCCACATCCCTCAACTGCCCTGCTCCACATCCCCGTGAAAATTCCAGTTTTGTGTCCCTTTGTAAATTCATTTCAACATTTCTTTATTCCATAGAAAATTGTGGTTCTTTTGACTTCTCCTTTGAACCAGTTATAATGTAATTCCAGTTTCTTCATTGAATAATGAGTAAGTAAAATCTTTAACATGTGTTCATTTTACATCTGCATGAGAGTCATGATTTTACCTTTTGGGGGAAATCTACCCTTTAACAATTTTATAGCTGGAAAATGCTCAGAGGCAATGGGAAATTGTAATAAAAGCACTATGCACAGCATCTTAGATGCTAAGTCATTTTGGCTATTTTGAATTATCTGGAATTTTAGTGTCTTTTAAATAAATAATCCTGATAATCAAATAAAGTTTTTGTTACCCTTGTTAATAGTGCTTTGAACAGAGTAAGTCCTTAATTAAGATTTGCTAAATGAATCAATTGAATTGTTATTTTATCTGAGATTTCTCCAGCAGATGGAAAAACAGACTTTAACTTTTGACTTCACGGGCTGAGGCAAAGATTCCCAATGCTCTTCATTACTTATTTATAGTTGTTTCAAATTTTATCAGTCTAGAGGGGCTAGATTGTAACGAATAGCTCCCAAACCTCAGTGGTTTAACATAAAAAAAGTTGGGGCTTCCCTGGTGGCACAGTGGTTGGGACTCCGCCTGCCGATGCAGGAGACACGGGTTCGTGCCCCGGTCCGGGAAGATCCCCCATGCCGCGGAGCGGCTGGGCCCGTGAGCCATGGCCGCTGAGCCTGCGCGTCCGGAGCCTGTGTTCCACAACGGGAGAGGCCACAACAGTGAGAGGCCCGCGTACCGCAAGAAAAAAAAAAAGTTAATTTTTCACTGTTCATTGCAGTGAGGGAGGGTCTTTTAATCATTGCCACGCGAGGACCCAGGCTGTGGAGGATCTATGCTAACATCTACTACTACAACCACTGCAGCAGCGGGATGGGGATCTGAGGCATCACACGCGGGTTTTTAAAGTTTTCCCTGAGAAATGATACACGTCACCTCTCAAGTTCCTTTGGCCAAAGCAAATCGCGTGGTCTCACCTTAATTCTAAAGGGGCAGGGAATTACAGCCCCTACCATGTGCCAGGAGGAAAAAAATCCCAAAACAGCAGTAATGAATCCCACATCAGTACACTCAGAGATAAAATGAACACAGAAGGATGGGGTGCCCAGCAAGAGACTTCTAATAATTTTTAATGTAAACTGTGGGGATGTTAGAAATTTACTCGACATCTTCCCCCTGCATGAAAACGTTCCCCTGCCACTGCCCCACAAGAAATCATTCTTTGCAAATTTTGTTGTTGTTGTCAGAGTTTACAGAAAAGGAAGAAAACTTTCCTTTTTATTACCACTACCAGAAAATAACTGAAGTCCCTGGTAGAGGTGAAGAGAGCCTGGGGGCACTAATCTAAGAAAAGGAATAGTCTAAATGTCTAAGGGAAAACTGAATACTTAGAGAGAATCAAAATGAAATTTCAAGTGAAAAAACAAAAGAGGAGTGAAAAAATAGAGTTCTTATTGGATAAAAGTAGATTTTTTTTAATAGATCTTCATTGGAGTATAATTGCTTCACAATACTGTGTTAGTTTCTATTGTACAACAAAGCAAATCAGCCATATGCGTACACGTCTCCATATCCTCTCCCTCTTGAGCCTCCCTCCCACCCTCCCCATCCCACCCCTCTAGGTCATCGCAAAGCACCAAACCAATCTCCCTGTGCTGTGCTGCTGCTTCCCACCAGCCAGATCGATGGGTCTGAGAAAGTGTTTACCTGATTATTCACCATGGGGGTGGCTGGCTACAGAGCTCTGGTTGATTTTTGTGTACTCTTTGGTGAAGAAAGAATAATTATGCCCTGGCACAATTTAAAAACAGGAAGAATGAAGGTTTTAAATCACTGTTTTATTGAAGGAAACGCGTAGCCTGCACCAGAGGACTCAAAAAACCCAGGAAGTGAAGTGTAGCCAACGACTGGCTGGAGGCAAGGAGCCAGTTGGTTCTATACCTGGATCCAGACCAAGTCTGTTTCAAGTTTATTTGACTGAGAATTTCACTTTGAAAAGAGTACTTCACTGGGACCTTTGGGAGCTGTCAAACTCTGCCCCAGGGGAGAAGATTAACGGCTCTGTGGACCAGCAGGGAGAAGCCTAGTAAATCAGAGGCCCCTTGTCTGTGGGTCTGTGGTTTACAGGTGGCAACATAACAGGCTGTGCCTCTCCACGGGCGCCTCAGGGACTTCACAGTTTATGGGTCAGAACTTACCATGGGGATGGAAGGGAGCATCTGAATCTGTTCTCCAAACTGCTGATTGAAAAATGGGCTTGAATGAGCCTACAAAAGAAAAGTGTCCTTGAATTATCTATCTTCTGGAAGGATCCCCAGGAAGCTGGTAACAGTGGTGGCCTCTGAGGAGGGGACCAGCCCTTTTGTGTCTCACACGGGGGCGGTCAAGCGTAGCGGTTAAGAGCGTGACCCTGGAAGCTTTGGTCTGTCCTTTAGTGGCTGTGTGGGTTTTCAACCTAAATGGTCTTGGCTGTAAAATGGGGATTATAATGAGGATTAAATGAGGTAATTATTCGGAAAGTGGCACAATGAACATAGTGCTATACACCTATTGGCTTTTCTTATCCCATGTATTTGCATATATATACACCTATTGAAAAAAATCTTTTTAATTTTATGTTTTTATTGAAGTATAGTTGATTTACAGTGTTGTGCCATGAAAAAATTTAATTTTATGTTTTTATAAAGCATTAGAAATATTTCTATAGTGCAAATAATTGTCTCCTAATCTGCTCTCTGTGATTTTATTTTTATAAATGAATTTTTCTTACAGTTAGACACAACTCTAGTGCCCCTTCCTCCCTCTATCTCCCTTCTTTGCGTTTCTTTTCCATGATTCTGTCCTGCACACAGCTGTGTGGTGACCTGGAAGTGTGAGGGGTCATTTCCATCAGTGGTCCCCAGAGCCCAGTTCTCTGGTGATCACCTGATTGCTCCCCAGAGAGCTTATCAATAGCAGAGGAAATGAAATAATATTTACTACCCCTCACGCAGTCCCCAAAGAGGGAATGATGCTCTCTTCCTCCGTTTTATTTTGCAATTAGGAAAAGCAAGGAAATGCCTTCTAAAAGTGATGTGTAAGGGCATGGATGTTCAGCGAGAATTACCACCATCCAGTTTTTATTTTTTAAAAATTTCAAATATACAAAAAGGTAGAGAGAATGGTATAATGAACGCTTGTCATATCCAGCACCCAGGTTTAACAATGTTAACTCTGCCATATTTGCTCCTTTTTTCTCTTAGTTGTTTTAAACAAAATTATAGAGCATGACTTTTTCCCCTCTTTTGTAAATACAGCTTTATTGAGGTGTAAGTCACATGCCATACAATTCACCCATTTAAAGTGCACAATTCAATGTTTTTTACTATATTCACAGATATGTGCAACCCATCACCACAATCAATTTAAGAACATTTTCATCATCGCAAAAGGAAATCTTGAATCCTTAAGCCGTTAACCCCACTTCCTTCCACATGCCCAGCCCTAGGCAACCACTAATCTACCTTCCATCTTTTTAAATACATTTGCCTATTCTAGACATTATATGTAAGAGGAATCATACAATATGTAGCCTTTTATGACTGGCTTCTTTCATTTAGCATAATATTTTCAAGGTTCAACCATGTTGTGGCACTAGTCAATACTTTATGTCTGAATAATATCCCATCATATAGATAGTCCATATTTTATTTATCCATTCATTAGTTGATAGACATTTAAGTTGTTCCCTTTTTTTTTTTTTTTTTGCCGTACGCGGGCCTCTCACTGTTGTGGCCTCTCCCATTGCGGAGCACAGGCTCCGGACGTGCAGGCTCAGCGGCCATGGCTCACGGGCCCAGCTGCTCCGCGGCATGTGGGATCCTCCCGGAGCGGGGCATGAACCTGCGTCCCCTGCATCGGCAGGCGGACTCCCAACCACTGCGCCACCAGGGAAGCCCCTAAGTTGTTCCCATTTTTGACTACTATAAGGCTGCTATGAACATCGGCCTACAAGTAACCTGATATTTTACCCCTAATTTTTTTATATTCATGTCTAAGAGATAAGGACATTTTCCCACATAGCCACAATGTCATCCAAATCAGCAATCCTCTAATAACCCAATCAAGATACAAATTTCTGGGGACTTCCCTGGCGGTCCAGTGGTTAAGACTCCATGCAATACAGGAGGCACAATTCAGGTTGGGGTTTCATCTTTCCCCAGGTGGTATCCAAGTTCCTGGGGGTTTATAGAGTGTGGATGTGTATAGACGGGTGGGTCTTGGGTGCCTGGACAGTCATCTCTCCATGACATCCACTGAAGCATTCCCATGGCCCTCTGTCCACTCAGTCCATGCAGATCAGCACTAGATCAGATTCCCCTCAGTCTGAATCTGTTTCCACATCAGGTCCAACTGCTCGCTGCTCAAAAATCAATACTCAAGAGGAAAATGTTGGTAGAGAGGAAAGATCCTTCTAATCAGAACACTGGCAATCTGGGGAGATGGTGGACTCAATGTCCCCCAAAAACCACCTCTGAAGATTCTGCTCAGCCGTGAAAGTTTTTCAGGGGAAAAAAGGAAGTACTCTCAGTTAATCATTGAGATAGGGGTTCAGAGTCGTCACCATCCCCCACTGTGTGCAGGCTGATGTGCAGGCTTGTCCACTCCTCGTGAGTTTTCTTTAGATGCTATCTTGTTCACACAGTTTGTTCTTGAGATTACTGAAGGGGAATCTAGGGATGAGATCTGGTCATCTGTTAATTATTTATTTTTCATTTCTACTTCTTTGATCTGCAGAAAGAACCAACAGGTTAGGCAAGGTATTGTGTGATCAAAAGATTTGAAAGTTGTGCTAGGGCCAGAGATGAGTAGATCATGGGGGTGCCTTGTTTAAGGTTAGCGACAAGACAAAAGGGGCCTCCTACAGAGAACTTTTTCCTGCAAAGAGCTATGTCCTGCCAACAGCTGCTTACCAAACAAGATCTCCTTAGGTCACCTGGCTTTTTGGTCCTTGTCTATGATATTCTTGAGCACACAGGAAACATTTTATGTCTCCAGTCCTCAGCTGTGGGATTAGGCAGTCCATGGGACCATTTTCCGTCTGATTGTCCAGACCCGCCCATGCTGTCTAGCGTGGTCTCCAGCCACAGGTGGCTGCTGAACTTTTTCTTTTTTTAAATTGGAATCACACATTTCTATTTCATAGATTATTTTAAAGCAGAGCAAATATCAAAAGATACATTTGAGCCTGATGGTTCTTCTCTGAAAATCGTTACTATACATTTGCATTTCCTTAAGTACTGATTCCTTTTCTTTTTTTAATTAAATTTTTTATTGGAGTATAGTTGATTTATAATGTTGTGTTAGTTTCTGCTGTACAGCAAAGTGAATCAGTTATACATATACATATATCCACTCTTTTTTAGATCCTTTTCCCATATAGGTCATTACAGAGTATTGAATAGAATTCCTTGTGCTATTCAGTAGGTTCTTATTAGTTATGTATTCTATATATAGCAGTGTGTATATGTCAATCCCAATCTCCCAATTTATCCCTCCTCCCCTGCCCCCCCCGCTTATCCCCTGGTAACCACAAGTTTGTTTTTACATCTGTGACTCAACTTCTGTTTTGTAAATAGGTTCATTTGTACCATTTCTTTA
This sequence comes from Tursiops truncatus, assembly GCF_011762595.2. Lineage (NCBI taxonomy): Eukaryota > Metazoa > Chordata > Mammalia > Artiodactyla > Delphinidae > Tursiops > Tursiops truncatus. The sequence goes on along the minus strand of NC_047040.1, from coordinate 72,276,140 downwards.
GATTCCACATATAAGTGATATCATATGATATTTGTCTTTCTCTGTCTGACACTTAATTGAAATATGGCTACTCCAAACTGGGGTGTGCTGTGACTATAAAATACACACTAGATTTCAAAAACTTAGTACAGAAAAATGCAAAACATCTCATTAATAATTTCTCTATCAATTACATGTTAAAATGATGATATTTGGATATGCTGGTATAAATAAAATATTTAAAATTAATCTCACCCGTTTCTTCTTACTCTCTTTAATGTGGCTACTTACTAGAACACTCAAAATTACATACACAGCTCAATATATTTCTGTCGGACAGTGTGCTGGTCTAGATTTTCTGTGTGGCCATTTCCCCCATACTATGCCACTTCCTCTTCTCTGCCACGAGGCAGGGGGCTTCTGATGTTCTACCTACTCCACAAACTCCACTCAGGAATGGGGTTCAGCAGGGTGGGAGATAGCGCCCAGGCCCCTTTCTCAGGAACACTCGCCAGTATCTTACTTGTTTCCTTTTCCTCAACTTTCCTTTCTCCTCCCAATTAGACCATATTTAGTCAGGGAGGAGGTAATACAGCTTTTCAGCCTGTCTTCCAAAACTGTTGTTTATACCCCACCTGAGTATTTGAAAGTCAAAAGCCAAGAATGCGACTCTGGTTCTACTGTGTTATTCTTACCTGGAGGCAGTCTGGGCATGAAACACTCTCACTACTGCCGGAATGGGGGAGTCATTACAGAGAAGCAGGAAATACTGGAAATTAAAACTGCATTAGTTACTCTACCAAAGCATTACCCATCATTCTAGAAACACGTGTTGCACAGTGATTATGTCAAATGCCATGCTAGGATTTGGGAATACTGGGATGAAGGAGACCTAGGCCCTACTGTCAAAGAGGACAGGCCTAGTTGGTGATTTAAGTATATAATCCTTAGGTACAGTGAAATTTTAGAGGCGCTGCAGCTGAAGTATCTGTTCAGGACACAATGGGGCACAAGAAAAAGGCTGACTGGCCAATTCTGCTGCACGGTAAGGGCAGAGCACCCAGTAAATGCAAGCCAAAGCGCTATGGGAATCAAATAGCTTGTTATGGACTCTTCAGGCCTCAGGAAAGTCACTTTCTGAGCCTTGGTTTCCTCATCTGAGAATAATATGGATGATTTTGACCATTTCCTCTCTCTTAACACACTGTTGTAAAGGAGAAATATTCATTAAATAAATATACCAAAATCTTAGCATGGCTTGGCATTGGGTGGGGGAATTATGGGTGACTATTATTTTGTACTTAATATTCTGTATTACCCAACTTTATATAATAAACAAGTATTGGGCTTCGCTGGTGGCGCAGTGGTTGAGAGTCTGCCTGCCGATGCAGGGGACACGGGTTCGTGCCCTGGTCCGGGAAGATCCCACATGCCGCGGAGCGGCTGGGCCCGTGAGCCATGGCCGCTGAGCCTGCGCGTCCAGAGCCTGTGCTCTACAGCGGGAGAGGCCACAACAATGAGAGGCCCGTATACCGCAAAAAAACAAAAAACAAGTATTACTTTTATAATCCGTTTAAAAAAGAACAATTTTATTTTAAATTTTGCCTTTGCTGCCAAACTTTTTGAACTAATGGTCTATACTGGCTCCCTGCACTTCCTCCCCTTCCACTGAATCCAACCATTGTAATCTGGCTTCCACCCCCTCATCAAAAGGTCTCCAGTGGCCTCCCACTTGCCAAGGCCAATGACCTCTTTTCAACCCTTGTCCAACTTGATTTCTCCACAGCATTAACACAGCTCCTTAACCTTTCGGAAAATCATTGTTTAAATTATAGAAAGAATGGACCTGTACTACAAAAAACAGAACAAACTATCATCTACAGTGTCACCACCATAATATAACCAAGGTCACTTTGGTATATTTCCTGCTAGTCTTTTTACTTAAGTATTTTTTTACATCATTATGGCATGAATGTAAATCCATTTTTGAATTTACCACCTCTTTCTTGAAACTCTCCTTATTTCCACAAAACAACTGTTTCCTGGGTTTTCAATAATTTACTCATCTCTTAAACTTGTACACTAATGCACTACTTTGCATAAAATTTTCTAAAGTGCTTGTTAAAGTGCAGGTCCCTGGACCCCACTCTACCCCCTCACAAATACTCTATTTCATTAGGATTGGTTTGGACCCAAGAGCCTATGTTTCTATTTTTAGTTTTTTAAGGAACCTCCATACTGTTCTCCATAGTGGCTGTATCAATTTGCATTCCCACCAACAGTGTAAGAGGGTTCCCTTTTCTCCACACCCTCTCCAGCATTTATTGTTTCTAGATTTTTTGATGATGCCCATTCTGACCGGTGTGAAGTGATACCTCATTGTAGTTTTGATTTGCATTTCTCTAATAGTTAGTGATGTTGAGCATGTTCTCATGTGCCTCTTGGCCACCTGTATGTCTTCTTTGGAGAAATGTCTATTTAGGTCTTCTGCCCATTTTTTAATTGAGTTGTTTGGTTTTTTGATATTCAGCTCCCTGGGCTGTTTGTATATTTTGGAGGTTAATCCTTTGTCCGCTGCTTCATTTGCAAATATTTTCTCCCCTTTTGAGGGTTGTCTTCTCATCTTGTTTATGGTTTTCTTTGCTGTGCAAAAGCTTTTAAGTTTCATTAAGTTCCATTTTTTATTTTTGGTTTTATTTTCATTACCCTAGGAGGTAGGTCAAAAAAGATCTTGCTGTGGTTTGTGTTAAAGAGTGTTTTTCCTATGTTTTCCTCTAGGAGTTTTATTGTGTCTGGTCTTACGTTTAAGTCTTTAATCCATTTGGAGTTTATTTTTGTGTATGGTGTTAGGGAGTGTTCTAATTTCATTCTTTTACATGTAGCTGTCCAGTTTTCCCAGCACCATTTATTGAAGAGGCTGTCTTTTCTCCCTTGTTTGTTCTTGCCTCCTTTGTCATAAATTAGGTGACCATATGTGTGTGGGTTTATCTCTGGGCTTTCTATCCTGTACCATTGATCTATATTTCTGTTTTTGTGCCAGTACCATTTTGTGCCAGTCTTGATTACTGTAGCTTTGTAGTATAGTCTGAAATCAGGGAGCCTGATTCCTCCAGCTCTGTTTTCCTTTTTCAAGATTGCTTTGGCTATTCGGGGTCTTTTGTGTTTCCACACAAATTGTAAAATTTTCGATCTAATTCTGTGAAGAATGCCGTTGATAGTTAAGACCCAGCAATCCCACTACTGGGCATATACCCTGAGAAAACCATAATTCAAAAGGACACATGTACCCCAATGTTCATTGCAGCACTATTTACAATAGCCAGGACATGGAAACAACCTAAATGTCCAATGATAGATGAATGGATAAAGAAGATGTGGTGCATATATACAAAGGAATATTACTCAGCCATAAAAAGGAATGAAATTGGGTCATTTGTAAAGATGTGGATGGACCTAGAGTCTGTCATACAGAGTGAAGTTAGCCAGAAAGAGAAAAATGGTACAGATGAACCTATTTGTAGGAAAGGAATAGAGACACAGATGTAGAGAATGGACATGTGGACACAGTGGGGGAAGGGGAGAGTGGGACGAATTGGGAGATTAAGTTTGACATAAATACACTACCATGTGTAAAATAGCTAGTGGGAACCTGCTGTATAGCACAGCGAGCTCAGCTTGGTGCTTTGTGACGACCTAGGTGGATGGGATGGGGCGGGGAGGGAGGTCCAAGAGGGAGGGGATATATGTATACACGTAGCTGATTCACTGCATTGTACAGCAGAAACTAACACAACATTGTAAAGCAATTATACTCCAATTAAAAAAACCCAAAAAACAGAAACCAAGAGCCAGTGTTTCCTGCTTTCTATAGCAAGTGGTCCAGAGATCCTACTGAGAAACACTGCTGCAGACTCACCCCTCCACAGCAAACAGCTAACCAACCAACTGAAGACCAAAAGCAACTTTGGAAACGCAAACCAGTGCTTCCTAATCATCAGATTCTCTAGGGGTTGGGTTTGAGTATCTGTCTATTTTTTAAGCCCTTCTTGTGATTCTAATGAGCCACGGCCTTACCTACAACCACGTTATTCTATTTGCATTTCCCACTCTCAAGTCTCATATCTTTGCCTGCACCATTCCCTTGGCCTGGATTTCCATTCCTACTCACATTCATCCTTGAAGTCCAGCTCAAAAGTGGCTTCCTCTGAAAACTTCACAGAGACTTCTTTTCTATCTCCTCTGTCTTTCTTTCCCACTCACAAATTAGAGTTAGTCCTTTAAATGTCTATGACTTTAGGCTGGGCAACGAGCTACTTGAGAGCAAGTATAGTGGATGTATTAGTTACCTATTCCTGAGTAACAAATTTCCTCAAAACTTACTGGTTTAAAACAACAGTAAACATTTATTATCTCACAGATCTCATAACATCTGCAGTTCAGGAATTCAGAAGCAGCTTAGCTGGGTAGTTCAGGCTTGATTCTCTCATGAAGTTGCAGTCAAGGTGTAGGCCAGGACTGTAGTCGTCTGAAGGTTTGACTAGGGCTGGAAAATCCACTTTCCAGATGGCACACTTAAGTGGCTAGCAAGTTGGTACCAGCTATTGACAGAGGGCCTCTGTTGCTCTTCATGTGGATCTCGTCATAAGGCTGCTTGGGCATCCTCACAACATGGTGGCTGGCTTCCTTCAGAGCAGGTGTTCTAAGAGAGAGCAAGATAAAGTCTACAATGTCTTTTATGACCTAGCTGTGAAGGTCACACACCATCACTTCTGTAGGATTCTGTTGGTCACACATGATACAATGTAGAAGATTATGCAAGGATATAAAAATACCAGGAAGTGAGGATCATTTGGGGTCATCTTTGAGGCTGGCTACCACAGAGAATATCTATTATTTTTGTCTATCAGTCACCCTTTGCTCTGTGTGGGAAACACATTTCATGTTATACAACCAGGTTGAACCTTCCTCATCTGAGGGGGAAGTATATAACCTAAGCCTGGCCAATTTGAATATTCCATTCCTCTGGTCAGAGTGGTCAGTTAAACAGGCATGTGATCAACTAGAGATAATCAGAATCTTCCTGAATTTTGATATATGGATTCTGAGGGAGAGAGGATCTCTATTCTGCTATTTTGAGCTCTAAGAATGATCTTAGAAGATCATTCTTAAGAAGCTGGAACTTCTTAAGGCCATTTGTTCAGGTCATATTGGAGGAAGCTATCTTTAGTAAGAGAAAATGAGGTCAGCACACAAAGAGAGGCAAAGACGAGTGGAGATGAATAGAGAAAAAGGAGTCCTGATGAAATCATTTGAGCTCCCTTGATCCAGCCATGCCTGAATTTACACACAGACTTTTCAGTTACATGAGTCAATAAATTTCCTTTTTTGTTTAAGCTAGTTTAAGTTGGATTCCTATCACCTGCAACCAAAACAACTCCAACGGATCTGCAGGGTCTGTATCTTATTCCTCCTGAGTTTTCAGCATTGGGTTCCAAGTACTCAACTCAAGTTGGATGAATACATTAACTATTTATTATATTTTTACATAAAAGTAATCTGATACATGCAAACATTGGGAATTTTTAAAAAAAAGAATTGGCAACTTACCAAGTAAGTAACAGTTATGAGAACACTAAAAATTCTAGAACCTTTAAAACTTTGGTGATGTGGCAGCCCACAGAGCCATTATGTTAGTCTGGTGCTCAGTTTCCTAGAGTTCTGTGTAATGTGGTTGAATGAGTGACTGACCAGCATCCTGAGAACATGCAGAGCAAGGCTGAGGAAAGGAGGACTGTGGGAGATGCACACCAGGTTGCCTCGGTGACAGGGAAATGGAAGAAGGCCCTGAATGCACCTCGCAACACTCGGGTAACACTTGGTAAAATTACGTAGTGGGAATTAGAATGAGTAAATCAGCCAAGGACATCCACAGGATGCTGGCTATGGGTGGTGGGTTTCTGGTCTCTCTAAGAACCACGCCCAGAGAGGAACTTGCAAAAGCAAGATGCAAGACCAGATTTATACCTGCAGGTAAAGAGTTCACCAAATGACTGTGCTAGTAATCAGATTATCCCAACTCTTGCCCTGGTTGAGGGAGTACAAGGAGCAGAGAAAAATATGGCTTCATGAAGGAACGTTTTGCTGTGACTTAGATGTGTGAGCGGTTGTTCTGGTGTAGGGGGACAGAAAAGGAAGGGAGCCAAATATGGGAAAGAGAAGCAAATTGTCACCTGCCTGCCTTTCTCGTCAAAGTCTTCTAATACTCAGCAGCTTTGTTGCGTCTAGAAAAACTGTTACACACATCATCAACCAAGTGACAGGTCTTTATTTTTAATTCATCACCGAAGCCCTGCTGCCCAAATGATGCTTGACAGGAAAATCTCTGGTTGGTAAGGGCCTTTTCTCAAGCCAAGGAAAACCTCAGAATTCCTTAGTTTCCCCCCAGGGCTCTTAAAGCAAGTCCAGTTTTCTTTAATTCTATAAACTCCTGTGGCTCCTGGTCACTAACCGACTGCTATTTTTCAGAAAGGAAACTAGTGTCTATAACAGTAAGAGCCTGGATTCAGACTGCCTGGGTTCAAACCACAGCTTCCCCACTCACTTTGTCTGTATCATCTAGGACAAGTCATACTGTGTGCCCCAGTTTCCTTGCCAGTAAAATGGGGTTAATAATGTGATAATAGTATCTCTTTATAGAGTTATGACAAGTATTAAATGAATATATATATGGAGAGAGAGAGAGAGTTTAGAACAGTGCCTGACACGTAGTAAGCCGTTTTAAATTTTTTGATATTATTATATAGACAAAACCACATTTCTATGAAACTTCCTCAAATCTTTGTCATTGTACATAGACTTTTTTTTTCCTATTGGTCCTCTTTTTTTTTTTTCATTAAATACATCTCATGAGAACTGTTTGTGGATCAAGTGTTGTCAACTGGCTTAAGCCAGTTTGGTGGCACACAATCGTCGGTGTCCTGGTGGAACCTCTGACAATTTGTCCCCTTAGAGCCTGGAGTTCCATGAACTTGTAGCTCCTGACCAGACCCATCAGGAAAACTTGAACTGGACACCACAGTGTTGTAGAGTAGGATCCAGCCACGCATCTCATCGGATCAGGTGACAGAATCCTGCACTAAGTGGCAAGCACAGGACTAAACAAACACCCGGGCCTAGAGCACTGTTCTGGGCTCACCCAAAACTTATGCCCCATTCATTTAAGGGTAAGATGCCCGTGCAGGGCACATACCTCAATAACCATCCATGTCATCAATAAATTATTAAGTTATTTCCAACATCTCTTATTGCTAAAGAATAAATTCTCTAGTGTAGGTTCAGAAACAGATAGTCAAAGGAGCTGCAGTAGCCACTATTCCAAGTCCAGGGTCCTGATTAGGGCCCTTCAGTGGTGACAAACCACCCCCTAGAGTGTATATTCCCCATTAGAGCACTGTAGTGTTCATTAACAACTCCTAGGGTTTAATAGAATATTAAAACTATTTCTTTAAAGCACACACATAGGGACTTTCCTGGTGGCGCAGTGGTTAAGAATTCACCTGCCAATGTAGGGGACACAGGTTCAAGCCCTGGTCCGGGATGATCCCACATGCCACGGAGCAACTAAACCCGGGTACCACCACTACTGAGCCTGCGCTCTAGAGCCCGCGAGCCACAAGTACTGAGCCCATGTGCCGCAGCTACTGAGCCTGCACTCTAGAGCCCACGAGCTGCAACTACTGAGCCCACACACCGCAACTACTGAAGCCCTTGCACTCTATGGCCCATGGGCTACAACTTCTGAGCCCGCATGCTGCAACTACTGAAGCCTGGGTGCCTAGAGCCCGTGCACCGCAATGAAGAGGAGCCCCCACTCACCACAACTAGAGAAAGCCTGTGTGCAGCAACGAAGACCCAGCACAGCCAAAAGTAAATAAACAAAATTTTTAAAAAATGACATCAGCTGACAAAATGCTCTCTTTGCAAGGTACTTTCACAGCTCTTGACTTTATAATCTCCGAAAAATGTGTTTTCAGCTGCGTGGGTGGGTTAGAAATGATTCTACATGTGACTCAGACACTAACTAGACCTCCTTAATTCCAGGATTATCAGTGGGAAACAGTTTTCAAACAAACAGATTTTTGATGAAGCAAGTGGAATTTCAGAACTTAAATATCAGTGTATTGACACGGAAGATCTTTGCAACTTTTGCTGTCTATAGAAAACAACTTTGGTTGACAGTACAAAAGCCATGCAGCCAAAACGGTAGGACAGAGTTCACTGACATGTTTATTTAGGACACACCTCACCCCTTTGCTTTTGACATTGAACCAAAAGTAGGTCACAGTAGGCAAAATATTAAAAGAAAATATAGATATTTATTTTTAGTGTCCTTGATGGTACATAGGTTTGGCACTAGTTAACTGTACAGAGGGCAGCAGGAGGACACAGATCCTTTCTGCAGGTTAAGGGAGAGAAGGAAGAAGGAAGGAAAGATTAAGAAGGGCAATTGCCGAAGACAAGCTTTGTCTAGTTTGAAGTGGATGGTGTATCACTAAAAACCTGAACCAAAGTTTTTTGGTTTGGTTTCGTTTTTCGTTGTTATGTTGTTAGGGGAAATGAAAGAACCCTGTGATTTTTTATTTTTTTTATTTTTGGCCGCATTGGGTCTTCGTTGCTGCGTGCGGGCTTTCTCTAGCTGCAGTGAGCGGGGGCTATTCTTCGTTGCGGTGCTCGGGCTCTAGATGCGCGGGCTTCAGTAGTTGTGGCACGCAGGCTCAGTAGTTGTGGCTATCGGGCTCGGTTGCTCCGCGGCATGTGAGATCTTCCTGGACCAGGGCTCGAACCCGTATCCCCTGCATCGGCAGGCAGATTCCCAACCACTGTGCCACCAGGGAAGTCCAGAACCCTATGATTATTAAGGCGTAGCAATTCATTGGGGTGTAAACATGAAACTGTTTAACTGCTCCCTGCCTCCTCTGGTAAAATCCCCCCTTTACTCTGGGCAGTGAACTCCCTTATCTTTATGATGTCTCCATCTAATTCCATAACTTCCCAGTCTTATCTCTAATGACCAGCCCTATTCATATTTCAAACTTCAATCTCACAAACAAAGCAATACAAAACTTCAATGTCAATCTAGTGGGAGAGGGGATGGGAGATATGTCTGCTCTCACACCCCCGTCTTCTCCCCCTTTCCCAGACAGAAGCACCCTCAGTTTGGAGGGTGAAATGAGAATCTCCTCCCTTGGCTCCTTTGGACAGGGGGCAGTAGGTGCTACCACTGAGGTTGCCGCTGCTTCTCTAACGCCAACAAATTTTCTTCCCCCTCTAGAGCTGCCTGTGTTGGCTCTCCCTAAGTCCCATGTCCCGGCCCACAGCCTCCTGACAGAGGGTCTGGCTCAGGCTCAGCCTCTTCTCTCCCTCAGCCCAAGTGGTCCTCTTGTCTAACATCCTCTTGGATGTGAAACTGGCAAGATGGCTCAAGCTCAGCTACTTCGTCTACTCCACTTACAGGAAATCCTATCCTTGCAGTACAAATGGTGGAAATGTAGTCTGGAGCCTCTTTAAGAGTGAATTAGAAAAAAAAAAAAAAAGTGAATTAGAACACTTCATAGGAGGCAAGGGGAACAATAGAAAACAATCTGTCATTAACTCAAAAGGAAGGCACCGTTCCTGGAAGTAATGCAATTCCAAGCTGAGGCGTGGAGCCGATTAATTAAGCTACCAATTCATCTCCTAACTCCAAACATTAATGCCCAATACACAGATAAAGAATGCGTCAGGTGCTTTAATTGGTAAGACAGATACTACGTTTGATTTTAGCTCATAGACAGAGAAGAGATAACAGTTCTACTTAAGGCACACCCGTTCCCTTTCACACTTGTGGTGGAAGCTGATACCTTCAGAGCCCCCCACCCCTCTCCAGCGCACCAAATCTTACCCTGATATTGCTCTAACCTGATATAATGCTCCCGAAGAAACATCTTCCTCACTGAAAATCAGTTTTGATGTCTTGTTCCTGAGACCTTCTCCAAACACCTCCCTTATTTACTTACTCACTAAACTTAATTGATCAACTCCATCTTCTCAGCTCCCATATTTTCTGTACACCTTGGGGAGTCAAGGGACAACTCTGGGACTCAAGTTGATAGACTGGTTTTTTTTTTTACTTTTTATTATGAAAATTTCTAAGCATTAACAAAAGTAGAAAGAATAGTATGATAAACTGTCATGTTCTCAACACCCAGCTCAACAATTATCAACTCATGACTAAGCTATACCCTAACCTACCTTCCCTTTCCCCTGGACCATGTGTCTAAAATAAAAGAACTATTTTTGTTGTGTTAAACATAACTGCAGGGGTTTCCCTGGTGGTCCAGTGGTTAAGAATCCGCCTTCCAATGCAGAGGACGCGGGTTCGATCCCTGGTCAGGGAACTAGGATCCCACATGCCACGGGGCAACTAAGCCCACATGCTGCAACTACTGAGCCCGGGCGCTCTGGAGCCCATGCACTATAACTAGAGAGAAGCCCATGCGCCACAACTAGAGAGAAGCCTGTGCACCACAACAAAGAGCCTGCACGCCGCAACGAAAGATCCCGCGTGCCACAACTAAGACCCGACGCAGCCAAAAATAAATAAATAAATAAATAAAGGTCTAAATCTTAAAACTTAAAAAACTGCAGTACCATCAACATACCTGTAAAATAAATAGCAATTCTTAATTATCATTAAATATCTAGTCCATATTCAAATTTCTACAGTGGTCTCATAAATTGGAATCCTAACCAGGTTTATCTTTTGTATTTGATTAAAACATTTATTGCATGAATCAGATTATACTAGGTTATGCTGTGGTAGCAAACAGCTCCAAAATCACAGTAGCTTATGACAACTTGGGTTTCTTTCCTGCTCACGTGAATTTCCACTGTGAGTCAGCTCTGCATCCTCTTCACTCTTGGCCATGGGCTGAAGAAACAGTCCCTATTTGGGATACACCCACTTCCTGGCAGATGGAAATGATAAATGGTTGAAACACAATGACTTTTAAAACTTCTGCTCAGAAGTAGCAACCATCACATCTGCTCACATTTCATTGGTCAAAGAGTGTCACATGGCCAAAGCCAATGTCAGAGGGGAAAAGGGAAGAATAAGTCTCCCACAGGAGAGGACAGCAAATACTATCATACCTTGTAAGTCCCTTTTAATTTATGGGTTCCCTTTCTCATCTTTTTTTTTTTTTTTCCAATTTACTAGCTGAAGGAGTTGGGTCATTTATGCTGTAGAGTTTCCTATATTCTGGATTTTTGCTATTTGCATCCCTGTGCACATTTATTCAACATGTTGCTTTGTCACCTCTACTTCTAACCTGTGTTTAAATATAGAGGCATTATCAGATGCAGGTTCAAATTTTGGCCAAGTATATTTTCTAGGTGATCACGTGTATTATGTTAATTATCTCTTGCATAACAAATCATCCCAACATTTGGCGGCTTAAAACAACAATAATCATGTATTGTCTCATGGTTTCTGTGGATCAGGGATTCAGAGAGGGCACAGGGGGATAGCTTGTCTCTACTTTATGATTTCTGGGGTCTAGCTGGAAATTTCAAAGGCTGGAGGACTAAAGTCATCTGAAGGCTTGACTGAGGCGGAAGTTTGTTCACGGTGGCTCCCTCACTTGGTTAGCAAGTTGGCGTTGGTAAATTGGTCTTTTCTCTGTGGGCCTGTCCACAGGGCCGCTTGAGCATCCTCACACATGGTGGCTGACTTCCCCCAGAGTGATTGATCCAAAAGACCGAACACTGAAGCAGCATTGCCTTCTATGACCTAGCTTATGAACTGATACACTGACACTTCCATTGGTCACAAAACCAGCCCATATTCATTGTGGAACGTCTACACAAAAGCATGAATACCAAGAGAGAAGGTTCACTGGGGGCCATCTTGGAGGCTGGCTGCCATACGTATCAAGTGGTTTTTGATGTGAAAATAATAATTAGGAACAATCTATATCATGTTATGTGAGACAATGGTTTCTAGCATTTGGGATGTCATGATCCAGTAAGATTTCAGGCGGGAAATAGGGCCTAAATGGAACTATTAGATCTTTATTTTACCATGTAAAGCCATTTAGAAAGAGTAATCTGTTAATTCTACCATTATCATTTTTATCACTTTTTTTTTAAAAGGTCTTTTTCATACAGAAGTACATTATCTCAGAATGAAGAATGATCATTTTAGATGTGAAGCATAGAGAACTCTCCTAAACTGCTTGTGGTAATGTACATTGGGAATCCACTTGGAAAACATTCTATAGTCCAGTTGAGAATTCACATACTCTATCACCCAACAATTCCACTCCTAGCTATACACCCTAAAGAAATGTATACATACACACCCGTAATCATGTATAAGAATGTTTACAGCAGCATGTGGAACCTAGCAAAATGGTACAGATGAACTGGTTTGCAGGGCAGAAATTGAGACACAGATGTAGAGAACAAACGTATGGACACCAAGGGGGGAAAGCGGCTGGGGGCGGTGGTGGTGGTGTGATGAACTGGGAGATTGGGATTGACATGTATACACTGATGTGTATAAAATTGATGACTAATAAGAAACTGCTGTGTAAAAAAATAAAATAAAATTTCAAAATTAAAAAAAAAGAATGTTTACAGCAACATGTTAATAATAGTCCTGAATTGGAAACAAACCAAATGCCCATCAACAGTAGCATAGATATACAAATTGATGTATATCCACACTGTGTGATTCCATTTATATAAATTCCCCAAACAAGCCATACTGAAGTATAATGTTTGGGATGCAAGCTTAAATTTTTTTTCAAAAAGAAAAAGACCAAGAGTATGATTATTATAAAGGTCAAGTCATGGTTACGTTTTGGGGGAGGGAGGGTCTTCTGATTTTGAAGAGACACAGGTGGAGAGGGCTGGGGTGTTGGCAATGTTTTATTTATTGACCTGAGTGATAGTTACACAGATATTTCTTTGATAACTCATTAAGTGGAACATTTAATGTTTTTTTCTGCCTATGTCTATATTTTACCATAAAAAGAGAGTTTTAAGAAGGAAAATAATAGTCTTTTTAATTAAAAATTTTAACTTTAGGGGAAACTTAAAAACAAAAAAAAGACCGTCTGTTCTTTCTCGACTCCATCATCCTCCTCCCACCCCTTTTTCCATACGGGGTGTCAGCGGGATCTCTGCTAGTTCCAGCACTGACAGCTTCACACGAGACACTTTCACATGTCCCTGACTCGGTGGCGCAGGAATGGATGTGGTCACACACACACACACACACACACACACACACACACACGTGAAGCTTCCCTCCCGGTGCTTCAGGAAGAGGAAGTACCTTCTCTTCCCTGGTTGGTGAGAAGAGGGAATAGCCTCTCCTCAAGGACTTTGCAGCCCCCCACACCTCCTGCCAAAAGTCCCCCACTTGTTCCCAGGCGGTCTGGGCAGGAATGACAGCAGACTTGACGGCTCTTCTGACGGGCACCGTCAGCTCGCCCTGCCAGCAGCCCCAGTGCCTGGTAGTGCCCCAGACTAAGGCTGAGTGGTGCTTCCTGCTCTGGTGGGCCTGAATAGATCATTTTAGTACTGGGCACTGTACAGCATCTTGTTACACCACTGTTGATGGAGCATCTAGTATATGCCACGGCTTTTGCCAGTTGTTTCATTTCACGCAGTGCATTACAATTTACAATATTTTATTTCATGCTCATAACAATCCTATGTAACAGGTGGAAGGCATCTAATTATTTCTGCTTTTCTCATGGGTTATTGAGTCTCTAAGGTTTGAGTGTCTTAGGTAAATTCACTCTAAAGGGCTAGTCATACCTCTGAATACTTACCATACCCACAGCCTCATGGTAGAAAAGTAGCCCTGGGTGGTTCTTCAGACAGGGTTTGTTTAATGGTATCTCCTGACCCATCTCCCACCCCCAGTCCATAGCCGATTCTGCCAGAAGTGGTTGCTTGATTCAAGGACAGCCAAGCTGTAGGACCGAGATATATGGGATGGCCTGGAGAAACAGATCTGCCCAAACAGGAATAATGGAATGGTGATTAGGTAGATAATTAGATTATCTCAGAAACATTTCATAAGAAATACAAATTAGGTGTTGGAAAAGCTAAAAGACACCAGAGATGAGAAAATTCTGCACAGATACCACAGGCAGTAGGAATAATCAGTAAACAGAGAGGATGAGTAAGAGTAATGTAACTGTGCATAGAAAGGAAACTTTTGAAGGGCAATTTGATAGTACCTATCAAAATAGTAAAAGCAGAAATGTTTTGATACAGCAATTCCATTTATAAGAATGTATCATGCAGAAATACTTAAATAAGCAGGCAAGGTTTTATGTACCAGGATGTGTACTGCAATATTATTCATAGTAACAAAAAAAACTGTAGACAACCCAAATGTACATCTTTGGGGAAATGATTAAATAAATTATGTTATTAGTATCTAATGAAATGCTATGCAGCTATTAAAAAGAATGAGCTATGTGTTACAAGGAGAAATGATATCCTTAACATATTATGTAATGAATAAAAATTTTTTAAATAATATTCATAGCATTTTCTAAACAACTATAAATATATGTAAAACATGTATATGTAATAGATATACATTCATATGTACCTCATATATGTATTTGTATGTGCATAGAAAAATGTCTAAAAGGTTATATAACAATATATTAACAGTGATTATCCTTTAAAGAATAGGAGCACTATGGTAGTTCTAAAGTATGTCTACAAGTACTTCAGTACTCCTGTCTCCAAAAGTGAGGACCAGTTTCCCTCCCCTTGAGTGTGGCTTGGATTTGGTGTGTGTCTGTGTGTGATTCCCGAGATTAGGTCATACAAGACTTTCAGCCTCCTCCTTGCCATCTTTTGGATCACTCACCCTGGGCATAACTAGCTTCCACCTTGTGAAAACACCCAGCAGCCCTGTGGTAAGATCCACGTGGTAAAGAACTGAGGCCTCCTGCCAAAAATCAGCACTAACTTGCCAGGTGTGTGAGTGGATCCTACCTTGTTAGCAGATCTTGCAACCCCAGTCAAGCCTTCAGATGACTGCAATCCTGCTGGCTCCATGATTGCAATTTGTGAAAGACTCTGAGCTGAGAACCACCCAGCTAAGCCACCTTAGATTACTGACCCACAGAAGCTATGTGAGGTAATAAATATTTATTGTTTTAGGCCATTACATTTTGGGGATAGTTTTTTTTTTGGGGGGGGGATAATTTTTTATGCAGCAACAGATAGCTAAAATGAGTATGAAGAGGAGAAGGGTAACGGAGAACAAGTTACTGTAAAAATTTTACTCTAAAATTTTTTTTATATTCCTCTTCATTGTTTATATTTTTATAATTAGCATTTATGTTTTTTTGTTTTTTTTTTGTGGTACGCGGGCCTCTCACTGCTGTGGCCTCTCCCATTGCGGAGCACAGGCTCCGGACGCACAGGCCCAGCGGCCATGGCTCACGGGTCCAGCCACTCCGCGGCATGTGGGATCTTCTCGGACCAGGGCACGAACCCGCGTCCCCTGCATCGGCAGGCGGACTCTCAACCACTGTGTCACCAGGGAAGCCCTGCATTTATGATTTTTAAATTAAAAAACTTTAAGTTGAAAAGGGCAACCTTTATGGAAAAGTACTAGCTCACATTGGCTAGACCTAGAGAGAATAATACATATTTCAAAAAGCATGTAAGAAACTCAATGGCTAGTACTGGTGACTGCACATATAAACAAGCCAAAAATATAAAAATATCTCCTCTCAGTGATATAAAACATAAAACTTTGCCAGTCATCGATCATTATGTTTTTCTAACTAAATATTATCCAGTCATCCCTGAAAGGAGAAAACCACAGAAGGGCATTTCTCTCTGTTGTACAAATATTTATGTTTGTGTTAACAAAGGACAAAGGACCCCTTTCTGATTTTTTTCTTAAAGAACCAGTACTTAAATTGGCAGCTTTGATTAATGGTAATGCCACTAGTTAAGACACCGTTAAAGAAGTTAAGTAAGTATTTAACATCTGCTTCTTTCTCATCAACTCCACAGCCTTCCTCTGGGTTGTACCCATTAGAACTTCAGTTTTTATCTTCTGTTCACATCATTTTTTATCTCTGCAGTCCTTGGACAAACCCAGAAAATCAGTCTAGCCAGGTTGCAAAGTAAGAAGTTCCTAAAAAAATACCATTGACTTAACAACTTCCCCTGTTCATAGTTACATTTAATTCTTTTTGAGCTAATGGCACCAGGGAACTGATGTCTGCATCCTGGAGCAAACATTCTCATCATTTCTTCCTCTCCATTTAAAAACATTCCTTAGCCGTTACAAAAGTTAAGGGCCCCAGAGTTTTTTATGTGAGTATTGTATGTGCTGTTATATGGATTTTATCCATGTACCAGATTTTTTAAAAAGTAAATATTAATCTTGCCTGTTATATAAACTAAACATCTGTAATTTTCCATATGTAATGATACCATCAAGGGAGGAAGGAGCGTAAGAGAAGAAGGGGAAAAGTCATCAAAAAGAGAATGTTAGGCTAAGACAAAGGAATCTAGCTAGACCTAGACCGTCTGCCTCTGGAAAGTTAAACTGTTCAACTTGAATTACATCATCAAAGTTGGGGTGTTCAGGGCCATTCCAGTCATGGCCATTTCGGTTAACCACCCACGTAGTATAAAAACTGCTCTCAACCAGTTCTTATTCATTTTTAGTATCCAGGCTTAATTAGTGTTCAGACAGGAACTTGACACCTATTTGAGACATTTAAAATATGTTAGTAAAATAATTGTCCCAACATCCTCCCCTAGTCCCCTTTGCTAACACAACCAAAACATCCACTGTAACATTCCCCAAAGACAGTCCAGATCTATACCGTTATGACTATGAAAAGCAGGTCTTTCGTATACTGACTGTTTTATGGTCTCATTTGGATTGTGATGGGCAAATAACAGTGAGATAAAGTCCAAATAAACTGGCTTTCAAATTCCCATGTTTGTGTGGATTTATTTGGTCCTTTGATGTCTCTTCTGTTTCTCTGTTGGAATGTTTCAAATATGAACTTAAGTCACCCATAGAAAAGGCTGCTAATGTAAATGGACGTGTGTTTAGAATGGGCTGTCATCTTAACCTTCCCAGAGATGCAAAACCCATAAAACACAAGGGGTCAATTGGAATTACCTCTTCTGTTTCTTCTTTTAAATATGAGAGTTTGCAGAGTTCAGGTTGCCCTTTCCTTCTTGTCTCTCTGTTTATTCAGGTGACTTAAATTTTGGCTGTTATAAGGCGGGGTTGACCCTCAACTCTAGGACATTCCTCTTAAAATTGAGTTTTGACTTCCATGCCTTACTGATTATTTTAAGAGTATGATTCTGAGTCTTTGATACTCTATCTTCATAGTGATTTCCATTAAAAAAATAGTAATATAGGAGTGTGTAATCTGCAGTATTTGATCTCTTACTGTAAATGCACTTTTCAAATAAAAAAAACATTTTGTCATAAAAGTGTTATAAAAGTAATACTAAAGAAAAATTGAGAGGCGGGGGCGGGGTGGGGATCATCTGTAATCTATAACACACACAAGTGTTGCTAAAATAGACCTAATTAGGGTTTCCCTGGTGGCGCAGTGGTTGAGGGTCCGCCTGCCAATGCAGGGGACACGGGTTTGTGCCCTGGTCCGGGAGGATCCCACATGCCGCGGAGCAGCTGGGCCTGTGAGCCATGGCCGCTGAGCCTGCGCGTCCGGAGCCTGTGCTCCACAACGGGAGAGGCCACAACAGTGAGAGGCCCGCGTACCGCAAAAAAAAAAAAAAAAAATAGACCTAATCAGAGGTGAGCTGGGGCATTGACCCGTGCAAGCACTCCAGGTTGCTATATTGAAGCTGGTGAGAACTGGCTGCCCAGCAGCTCTAGAACCAATGGTGTTGTAAAAGTGTAAGGACTGCCTTTTACATGTAATATAACATCACAAGCATTTTTAGGTACAGTCTTCACAACAGGAGGAATCATATGGCTTCAAGTTTAGAGGGGTTTTTTTAGTGTGTACTTAGAGAAATCAAAATCTAGCTATATCATATCCACATCTTCAACTTTTGTTGAATACTTAAGGTCTTACCATTAACAATGGAGTAGAAATGAGTCACAGTGAAAAAAACATTTTAAAAGCTTAAAGGATCATTCTCTCCTTACTGAAAATTACATCCCTCGTAGAAGCAGTTCTATGGTACACAACCGTGCTTTGCCTGAGACTTCTAGATAGAATCCGTATCGCAGGCATGCTTGAGTACATACTTCAAGTCAAAATGTGAATCCCTGTCAGCATTCGTATATTCAGAGCAATAATATTGATATATACATAATGCTTTTAATGAACTTCCCTAAACTGTAAATAATCTTATGGATTAAGGTTGAGAATTATGGAACAGCCAAGAGAGCTCCTTAAAAAAATGGGGCTTCAGGGCTTCCCTGGTGGCGCAGTGGTTGAGAGTCCGCCTACCAATTCAGGGGACACGGGTTTGTGCCCCGGTCCGGGAAGATCCCACATGCCGCGGAGCGGCTGGGTCCGTGAGCCATGGCCGCTGAGCCTGCGCGTCCGGAGCCTGTGCTCCGCAACGGGAGAGGCCACAGCAGTGAAAGGCCAATGTACCGCAAGAAAAAAAAAAAAAAAAAATAGGGCTTCACCCTGGGTAATACGAGGCATTCTGAAGGGATCCCTTGAAGGTTTTTGAGGAAAAGAAATAGCATGATGCTGCCTCTCAATTTGATGGCACTGATTCACTTGGCATCCTTAGTATCTCCTTTTCCACAATCTCGTTTTAGTCATTTTTTGTTTCTGTTCTGGTGGGTTCAATTTCAGATCCTTGGTTAGGTTACTTTGTTTGGTCCCCTCGTGGTACTAATGAGGCCACAGAAATATGGACCATTTGGCTTTGTGGAGAAAAGTATTTCTTAACAATAAACCCTACCCTTCTCTCCATTCCCTACCCCCCCTATTCCACTCGAACCCTCAAGGTTGTGAGGTTGTGAGCAGCTGAACATGTTATACTAGGAGGCTTGGGGAAATAATAGAAAAAGCTCAGATTCTGGAATCAGATGAAACTGAAATCAAATCTACATATTTGATGGGACTCTTGGACAAATGACTTGACCTGTGTAAGCCTCAGATTTCTCATCTGAAAATTAAAGTTAATATCAAAATTTGTTTTGAGAATTAGATAACACAAGTGCTGTGACACACAGCTGGTATATAACAGGCATTCAGTGATGCTGGTTCTCTAATGTCAGTGAAATTTGCCAACTGTTATTGGTGCTTCCCTTTTCAGTACATGGTAGGATTGCCCTTCAAGGTCCACTTTTGGTTGCCTGGGGCCATGGGACTGGTTCTAGCTATTGAGTTGTGAGCAAAAGTGATACATATTTGAAACTGCCAGTACAAGGTTTTTTCCTTTGATGTGATGACTGGCAACATTCAAGGTGGTGGTTTCTCTCAGCTTGGGTTCAATGACTGTAATGAGAAGAGTGTCCTGCTGACTCATGAAGACTGAAGAGAATGAACAAGGAACAAATTTTGATATCTTCAGCCACTGAGATTTTAATATTGTGATTGTAGCATAACCCAACCTATCCTGTTGCTTTCCTCTACTTGAACAAGAAAGTATAAAAATGGAGAAAAGAGGACTGCAATATAATTAGTGGATTGAGAAGACATCTGATAGTTTCTTTGATTTCACCCTGGTCAACATGGTGAAGTTATATTTCCGGACAGAAACTAGAAATAGCTTTTCTGATGTTGGGAGTGACTCCATATTTCAGTCCAAGTAGAGGAGCTTGATGAAGCAGAGATATGAGGGCAAGCTATTTATGGTGTCATGTACTAACCCTTCAGAAAGTCTTGACAAATCTCCTAGAGCTTTTAAGTAAATTTCAGATTTACTCTTGGATGAATCAACAACATTCTCTTCTCCCTACCTCCACCACCTGTCTTACTTAGAAAGCATTAAAATGTTCTTGAGTTGCAAAGAAACTAATCTACTATATTCATAAATGAAAATAAAGCAAGCATCTCTTGGAAATGAACATTTCTTTCCACCAAACAAAATAAATGTTCATCAAAATATTTCAATGTCCTGGAAAAGAAGAAGTAAAACTGTCACTGTTTGCAGATGACATGATACTATACATAAATAATCATAAAGATGCCACCAGAAAACTACTAGAGCTAATCAATGAATTTGGTAAAGTTGCAGGATATAAAATTAATGCACAGAAATCTCTTGCATTCCTATACACTAATGATGAAAAATCTGAAAGAGAAATTAAGGAAACACTCCCATTTACCATTGCAACAAAAAGAATAAAATACCTAGGAATAAACCTACCCAGGGAGACAAAAGACCTGTATGTAGAAAACTATAAAATACTGATGAAAGAAATTAAAGATGATACAAACAGATGGAGAGATATACCATGTTCTTGGATTGGAAGAATCAATATTGTGAAAATGACTATACTACCAAAAGCAATCTACAGATTCAATGCAATCCCTATCAAATTACCAATGGCATTTTTTTTTTAACAGAACTAGAACAAAAAATCTTAAAATTTGTTTGGAGACACAAAAGACCCTGAATAGCCAAAGCGGTCTTGAGGGAAAAAAACGGAGCTGGAGGAATCAGACTCCGTGACTTCAGACTATACTAAAAAGCTACAGTAATCAAGAAAACATGGTACTGGCACAAAAACAGAAATATAGATCAATGGAACAGGATAGAAAGCCCAGAGATACACCCACATACCTATGGTCAACTAATCTATGACAAAGGAGGCAAGGATATACAATGGAGAAAAGACAGCCTCTTAAATAAGTGGTGCTGGGAAAACTAGACAGCTACATGTAAAAGAATGAAATTAGAACACTCCCTAACACCATACACAAAAATAAACTCAGAATGGATTAGAGACCTAAATGTAAGACCGGATACTATAAAAGTCTTAGAGGAAAACATAGGAAGGACACTCTTTAACATGAATCACAGCAAGATCTTTTTTGATCCACCTCCTAGAGTAATGGAAATAAAAACACAAATAAATAAATGGGACCTAATGAAACTTAAAAGCTTTTGCAAAGCAAAGGAAACTACAAACAAGACAAAAAGACGACCCTCAGAATGGGAGAAAATACTTGCAAACAAATCAATGGACAAAGGATTAATTGCCAAAATATATAAACAGCTCATTCAGCTCAATATTAACAAAACAAACAACCCAATCCAAAAATGGGCAGAAGACCTAAACAGACATTTCTCCAAAGAAGACATACAGATGGCCAAGCAGCACGTGAAAAACTGCTCAACATCACTAATTATTAGAGAAATGCAAATCAAAACTACAATGAGGTATCACCTCACACCAGTTAGCATGGGCATCATCAGAAAATCTACAAACAACAAATGCTAGAGAGGGTGTGGAGAAAAGGGAACCCTCTTGCACTGTTGGTGGGAATGTAAATTGATACAGCCACTATGGAGAACAGTATGGAGGTTCCTTAAAGAACTAAAAATAGAATTACCATATGACCCAGCAATCCCACTACTGGGCATATACCCAGAGAAAACTGTAATTCAAAAAGACACATGCACCCCATTGTTCATTGCAGCACTATTTACAATAGCCAGGTCATGGAAGCAACCTAAATGCCCATTGACAGATGAATGGATAAAGAAGATGTGGTACATATATACAATGGAATATTACTCAGCCATAAAAAGGAACGAAATTGGATCATTTGTAGAGATGTGGATGAACCTAGAGACCGTCATACAGAGTGAAGTAAGTCAGAAAGAGAAAAACAAATATTGTATATTAATGCATATATGTGGAACCTAGAAAAATGGTACAGATAAACTGGTTTGCAGGGCAATAATTGAGACACAGATATAGAGAACAAACATATAGACACCAAGGGGGGAAAGTGGCGGGAGCGGGGTGGTGGTGGTGGGATGAATTGGGAGATTGGGATTGACATATATACACTAATATGTATAAAATGGATAACTAATAAGAACCTGCTGTATAAAAAAATAAGTAAAATTAAATTAAAAAAAGGACTTCCCTGGTGGCACAGTGGTTAAGAATCTGCCTGCCAATGCAGGCGGACACGAGTTCAAGCCCTGGTCCGCGAAGATCCCACATGCCATGGAGCAGCTAAGCCTGTGCGCCACAACTACTGAGTCTGCACTCTAGAGCCCACGAGCCAAAACGACTGAGCCCGTGTGCTGCAACTACTGAAGCCCGCATGGCTAGAGCCCTTGCTCCGCAACAAGAGAAGCCACCGCAATGAGAAGCCTGCGCAATGCAAGGAAGAGCAGCTCCCACTCGCTGCAACTAGAGAAAGCCCTTGCACAGCAACAAAGACCCAACTCAGCCAAAAATAAATAAAGAAATAAATTTGTTAAAAAAAAAAAAAGAAAGATTAACCAAGAGGGAAAAAAATTTTTTTTCAATGTCCTATTCCCTTCCCCCTCATAAATTTTCTAGATTTATCAGTAAAATCATCTCCTCAGACGACTAGCTGAATATAACCTAGCAGCAATTTAAAAAACAACAGTACAATGTCAAATTCTATTTTAACAAATGTTATTACAGCCAGTGTCTCTGAATAATGAGAATGTTTTACTAGTCATAGTTGACAAGGGATAACTTTATGCACTATTTACCATAACTAAATTCCAGAGCAATAACTGTGAAACTCTCTTAGTGCTCATTGCCATGACAGGTGACTTATAATCATGACGCTTTACAGAAAAATGAAAAGTAACCTGTATTAAGGTATTACTATTGGCAGGCAGTATGCTGAGTGCTTAGGTCAGGATAGCACTCAGCTGCATATAACAGAAACCCGACCCCAATGGTTAGCCAAATGAAGTTCATTTTTCTCATCTAACAAGAAGTTAGGAAGTAGGTAGCCCACTCCTGGTACAGCAGCTTGAGAAAATCATAGAGAACTCAGGTTCCTCCTAGCTTCCTGATCTACCATTCTTAGCACGTAGCTTTTGTTCTCTTAGTTCCAAGATGGCAGCTTTTCCTCCAGGTATCCCCATTCTATACAGAAAGAAAAAGGAAGGACAAAGAGCAAAATACACATGCCAACTGGCTCTGTCCCTTTTTTTTTTTTTTTTTTTAAATCAGAAACTGTCTTTTTCTTGGAAGCCCCTCCCTGTAGAACAGAATCAGATGGTCACCATAGCTGTAAGAGAGTCTGTGGACAGAGTATTTTTAGCTGGGCACATTGCCACCTCAAACAAAACTGTGTTTCTGTTAATAAAAAAGAAAAGTAGAATGGATCTTGGGTAGAAAACTAGCAGTATCCTCCATTAGGCCTTAAGGGCATTGTCCCTGATCTTTGCAGCAAAACTATGAAGCAGCTACTGCTATTTCCTGTTATTTCTCCCATTCTATACATTAGGAAACCGAGGCGTGGAGGCTGAGATAACTTACCTAGGGTCACACAGATGGTAGGTGGAGAAACTGGAACAGGAATCTAGACACCGTTTGGAAGATGATTCTCAAGTCATCACAAAAGGCAAAAATGACAAGCTAATCGAATTGGGCGCTTGTTTCTCCTGGAAGGCCTCTAACTGCTTAATCAACCACACAGAGAGCCAACCCAGGGGATGGCCAAGGTCTCTTGGGCAATCTGCCAGCAGGTCCCTGCAGGACGCAGTTATGCTGTCATACTTTCCCTGTTGTAACCACATACTCTCAGACTCCCAGTTGTCACGAGGCAGCTGTGACAAGCATCTGTATGAGCCTGTTAATGAGGCAGAGTTCATGAGTGCAAAGTACTTGGCATATCAAGGTTCTGAGAAGCAACATGGGCTAGGGGAGGGGTGAATCAAAGGTGTGGCCTTTCTGCCCTCTGGGTTTAGGGAGTTTTGTTTCAGGCAGGGTATAAGGCACTTCAGTCTGTGCAGAGGATGGGGCAGCGGCAGGGGAGAACAGACCATTTTGAAGCAATAAATATTTACAAAAATCCGAATAGTCATTAACAGGCTAATGGGTTTTTTTTGTTTGTTTGTTTTGGTTTTTGTTGTTTTGTTTTTTACCCACCCTGTTATCTTTATTCATTGCTTTAGTTAACTTTAGCAGTTCCTAGCCTGTAGTAAAATACGTGAAGTATAGCAACAAGAAGAAAGGCTCAGCTCAGGGCAGGAGACCAGAGGCACTGGGAGAGAGCCAGTCTTCTCAGGTTGTAAAATAAAATCTCTAGACCAATTGGACACTGGCCTCGGGCCATGGCAGTGACTCATGCCAGAGTTGTAAAAAGTGCTATGGTGGGAATGGTTAGCCAGGTTGTATTGTGTGTGTGTGTGTGTGTGTGTTGTTGGTTTTTTCTTCAAAGCAGCTTAACATGAAACACATAATTTTCATTTGGTTTGGAATCTAAATATACAATTAAAGACTCGCTTACTTTTCTTTTTAAATTAAGAACTTAAGCAACTTTATAGAAGAAAAGAAGCCTAAGAAGCATTCAGCTCTAAACTAGTTACATTACTTCATCTCCCCTGATCTTTGTTTATATGCTTTTGTACATTTTTACACAATTGTAATTATTATAGTACACATACAGTTCTAAAAGTTCTACTTTTTTTCCTTAAATTCACTTCATGTGAACATTTTCATACTTATTTGAAATACATGGGTTCTTTTTTTTTAAGCTTTAGAGTATTTTATTACATCCATTTACCACAGTTTGCTTAATCATCTCCCTACTGTTGAGTATATGGACTGTTTTCGTGGTTTTGCTGTTATAAATGTGCCACTTTCAACATCTTGGTACAAATTTTTTATTTCTTTTTTGCCTTTAAGTTATTTCTTTCAGTCATGTTCCCCTAAGTGGCACTGTTTAGTCAATGAGTATGAAGAGTTTCTTATTTCTAGCTGTGTTCTGACTCACAGTGTTATCAGCAATGTAGAAATACACTTGCTTTTCCAGTTCACTGGATCTGCTATTTACTTGCTGTCTCTGAGCTCTATATCAGCCCTCCTATAATCTGCTTTGAAATGTTGGGGCTAAGAGCCTGGAAACTGCATTTCCCAGGCTTCATTTCTAGCTGGCTTCCTGTTAAGTTCTGCCAGTAGAAGGTGTCAGCAGAGAATTAGAAGGCATTAGAGGAAAAGAGGGGAGAAGTCATAAGTCTCTTTCTTTCTGTTTCTGGCAGTATCTCTAGAAGTGACTTCATCTCTGGCTGCCCTGTCCCTGGTGTTCCCAGCATCCCGTTTAGCGCTCCCAATGACGCAGTAAGAAGTGCAGTCCTGTGCTATTATAGTGCTGCCCCCTCCTCTTCGTTTTCCCACTTGCTTTCTGTCTTTCTGTCCTACTGATCTCAGGGTTACCTACCTCTCCCTTTTTGACATTTCAGCTCTCCCAGCAATATAGTTTCCTATATGAAATGCCCGCTCTTTGAAATACCTAGCTTGGTTTCTATTTTCCTGACTAGACCCTGACTTATAAGCTGAGTTTTATAATTCAAATATATATTTTATTAAGGTAGTGTGTGTACGATGGCTCCCCAAAGCCTTCAAAAATATTTATTTATTTATTTGGCTGCTCTGGGTCTTAGTTGTGGCACGCCGCATCTTTGTTGCAATATGCGGGAAGTTGCGGCATGTGGGATCTTTAGCTGCAGCATGCAGGATCTAGTTCCCTGACCAGGGATTGAACCTGGGGCCCCCGCATTGGGTGTGCGGAGTCTTAACTGCTGGACCATCAGGGAAGTCCCCTTTTTTTGCATTTTAAAAAATTACTAATGGAAATGGATTTCACCCATTTGTCATTAACTTAATTGCTCTGCATGTCTTTAACTACAATGATACAAATTTCTAGATGACTACATATATGTGCATTAATTTAATAAAATAAATTACTTGTATTAAGCAGAAAAAATAAAAATAAGCATTTTATTAGCAAATATAATTGATTTGAAAATTTAAATCTAGTCTTAGGATCTTTATACAATTTGGTTAGCTTATTTTTCTGTTTTAACAAATATTGTAGTAGGTTGAGGGGCGGCCCTCCAAAAAGATATGTCCAGGTCCAAATGCCTGGAACTTGTGAATGTCACCTTATTGGGAAAAAGGGTCTCTGTGGATATGATTAAATTAAGGATATTGGGATTAGATCATCCTGGATTATGTAGGTAGGGGCCCTAAATCCAATGGCAAGAGTTTCTATGAAAGAAAGGCTGAGAGAGATTTGAGACAGAAGAGGAGAAGACCCAGACAAAGAGGAGAAGGCCATGCAGAGGTGAGGGCAGAGGCTGAAGTTACGCAGCCACAGCTGAGAAATGCTTGGCGCCATCAAAAGCTGGAAGAGGGCTTCCCTGGTGGCGCAGTGGTTGAGAGTCCGCCTGCCGATGCAGGGGACACGGGTTCTTGCCCCGGTCCGGAAAGATCCCACATGCCGCAGAGCGGCTGGGCCCGTGAGCCATGGCCGCTGAGCCTGTGCGTCCGGAGCCTGTGCTCCGCAGCGGAAGAGGCCTCAGCAGTGAGAGGCCCGCGTACCGCAAAAAAAAAAAAAAAAAAGCTGGAAGAGGTAAGTAAGCATTCTTTCCCAGAGCTTTTGGAGGGAGCAGAGAGCACTGTCCTGCTGACACCTTGACTTTAAACTTCTGGCCTCCAGAACTGTGAGAAAATAAATTTCTGTTGTTGGAAGCCCCCAGGTTTGTGGTAATTCGTGGCAGCAGCCACAGGACACGAATGCAAATATTATACAATTTCAGTATTTATTGTTAACTATATTTATTCCATTTGTAGTATTCAAAGAATTTATACATTAAAAGGGAAAAAGGTTGCATAAATTTTGCCATTAGATAATTGGGTTTCAGATGCTTCTTTACTTGTATCCATCCCTTATTTAGTATTTGTTCCCATCTTTTTTTTTTTTTTTTTTTGCGGTACGTGGGCCTCTCACTGCTGTGGCCTCTCCCGTCGCGGAGCACAGGCTCCGGACGCGCAGGCTCAGCGGCCATGGGTCACGGGCCCAGCCGCTTGCGGCATGTGGGATCCTCCTGGACCGCAGCACAAACCCGTGTCCCCTGCATCGGCAGGCGGACTCTCAACCACTGTGCCACCAGGGAAGCCCTCCCACCTTTTTTAGGTGAGATTTATTTCAAGTTGTTCCTGTTCTTTTCTTTTCTGTTCCATTTTGCTGATGACTCTCATAAAACTTATAATTAGGTCTCTGTGTTATTTGTGTTCAAGGAAAAAACAAACCTATTAGCTTCTTCTTGAGCCAAGACTCTTACAATTAAGTTATCTTTGCCTCTGTTTTTTCTTTCCAATACTTCTGTTTTCATTTTCAATCCATTATCCTTTTCTCTTCCCTTTGTTTTTTTTTTCTTGTTATATCTGTAATTCCCAGCTTTTTCTTTTAAATTGTGGTTAAAAAAACCATATAACTTGTTTTTTAATCACCAAAGCTCCCCTTGATTATTTCCCCCCATATAGTGCATAATCTGGAGGATTTTTGCCTGTAATCCGTATTTGCCAATTGTGGTAGATATTTTTTTGTTTGCTTCTCCCTAATCTGATATTCTTTGGGGAACTTACCCTTTCCTGGCATTGCCCACATGCTTCGAGGCAAACTAACCACCTCCTCTTCTAACACCAGAGATATCACACCAGAGATAGGCCACGACTGACTCAGGCCAATCAGTACATCCCTGCCCCTGTCCACGGTCACTGATTTAGAAGCGGACACTAGACCTCAGACGGTCCAATAAAGGTGACTTTCAGGACTCTTGCTTATAATGTTGGGACAAGAATGTGCGTTCTCTCCTACTAGATGCAAACAGGGAAACACAGCTCAGTTGCAGTTGGCAGCCACGTTCCACTGCCAAGGGGAATTGGCTTGAAGATGAAGGATGGAGGTCACATGGTACATAGCTGAGCAGAGGGTGGAAAGAAAATCAATCTCTGATGACCTTGTTGAGTTGACGGATCATCCAGTTCTGAAGCTTACTCTACCTGTGGCCTTGCCACTTAAGTGAGCCAGTAACACACTATTATTGGTTAAGCCCTTTTAAGCTTAAGTTTCTCTGATGGCCTTAACTGGTATATCAAGAATGGTTAGTCACGTTTATTAAGACATGTAAAATTTGAATTTTTGATCAATAGCTATAATACCTGTTACTATTTATTGAATATCTACTTTGTGCCATTACATTGAAAAGTGAATACAGTCATTGTCATTAAAGTATAATTCATATGTCAGCTGCAGAGGGAGGGGAGAATGGCACAGAAGGACACACAGAAGCACACGTGACTGTAAACAACCTTCACTTTAGTAATAGACGTTCTATCATTTTTATAATGTCCTTTAGCCTCTCCGTTGAAGGGAACTTCTAAGGGCAGTGGGGAGGAGTGGTTAGTCGTACACATTGCTTTGCACCTTTTGCTATCTTGCAGTTTCCTCTTACCTCCTCTCCTCAGAAGCATACACAGATTCCTCTCCTTGTTACACTCAGAGCTGTCTAGCCCTTGTCTGTAATGCCTTGCCTCTCAACTTACACTGAGGTCCAAAGTTCTTACCTCCTGACCCAATAAATGTTTTCCCAGTGAATACCTTCTAAAGGTGAATTCTGATGCCAGTTATTAAGAAAACAGTTTCACCTTGGGTTACAAAGAGGTTAAATCACTTTGCCAAGAAGGGGGAACTGGGCTGTGAATGCAGGTCTGCCTGTCTCTGAAGCCCAAGGCCTTTTTATTACACCATGGCCACTCTCAACAAGAGCCATAAAGGTTGCTGTGTGACTTCTGAGTCTGGGTTAGAAAAGGCCACGCACCTTCCACAGATGCTCTTGGGAACTTGTGCTGCGAGCCCTCAGCTACCATGTAAGAGGTCTGGCTATGCTGGGGCCACCATGTGGAGAAACCGTGTGGAGACAGATAGAGAGATGCCTAAGGAGCCCCAGCTCTTCTGGGTCTTCTTAGTCCAGGCTCCAGACCCCACCAGCGCCACATTCTGACCGCAACCTGAGTGAGAACTGCCTAGCTGAGCCCAGGCAAACCCTAGATTGCTATCATACAAAGACACTGAGTTTGGGATGGTTTAGTACACAGCAATAGATAACTGGGGAAAAATGCACAACTTATATTCATTCAATAACGCAACATATTCCTTGTCCTTATGGAGCTCACATTCTAGTTGGGAAAAGCTGTTAGATTCACTATGACCAGACTTTAAACAACTCTGCCATTTGGTCATCAGCATTATTTATTGTACAGATCACTCTTCTCAAGGGCCTCTGGATGTTATGTTTTAATCAACATGTTGAGACTGTCTTTGCTTTTGATACGTTTGTCATTCTGAGTGATGATACACAGGACCTTTTGTTTAATGACAGTTTTTTTCTATTATTATTTTGGTTTTCATCTTCCTGAGTATTTTTTTTTTTGCCGTCTGACTTTTTAAAATTAAACTTTTTGTCTTGGGATCACTTTTTCCAACACATGCAATTGTAAGAACTAATATAGAGCTTTCCTGTCCCTTTACCCAGTTTATCCCAAATAGTAATATCTTGCAAAACTATAGAACAGTACCACAAGGATATTGACATCGACATGGTCAAGAAACAGCAACATTTCCATCACTCCAAGGATCTCTTCTGTTGTCCTTTTATAGCCACTCTGCTCTCCCTCCACCTTGCACCAACACTGACTCCTCGCAACCAATAATCTGTCCTCCATTTCTATAATTTTGTCATTTCAAGAATGTTATATAAGTGGATCATACAGTATGTAACCTTTTAGAATTGGCTTTTTTTCATTCAGCATAATCCCCTGCAGATTCATCCAAGTTGTGTGCACCAATAGTTCATTCCATTTTATTGCTGAGTAAGTATTCCATGGCATGCATGAACCAGTTTGTTTGACTATCTGTCTGTTGCTGGATCTCTGGGTTGTTTCTACTTTTTGGCTATTACAAATAAAGTTGCTGTGAACATTTGTGTATAGGTTTTCGTGTGAACACAAGTCTTCATTTCACTGGGATAAATGTCCAGGAGTGTAATTGCTGGGTCATATAGTAGTTGCATATTTAGGGTTTTTTTGGTTGTTGTTTGTTTGTTTTTAAAAGTAACTGCTCAATCATTTCCCAGAGTGGCTGTATTATTTTATATTTCCACCAGCGATGTATGAGTGATCCAGTTTCTCCAAATGCCACCTTATTTTGAATAAGTTAAATATAGATTCCCAGATAAATATTAGGACAGTTTTTTTTTTTTTTTTTTTTTTTTAAATTGCAAGTACCAATTCTTTGTTAACAAAATTTAGGCCTCTAACATTCTGGTTGGCTCTTGGGGACAGAGTGAGGGTGTGGAGAATTAGAAAGAAGATGAAGAACCTAAGAGGACATCACCTAATTTTAACCCCCAGTGATTGCTGTCTTCTTTTGGGTTCCTGATGTCTTGTTTTAACCTGTTTCTATTGTAATTGTATCAGTAATCTCTTTCCCTTCAGGTGGTCTTTTCAAAGGCACAGAAAACCTTGAAGAGTGAGAGGCAATAGATTAGCTGTGAAAGCTAGAAGAGCTTTGAATTCACTGAAAGGTAACAGGGCTTTAGCTACAGCTCACTAGGTAGTCAAATCAATCTTTACTAAGTAGCTGGTTTTTAGAACAAATGCTCTAGGTAAGGGGTGACTTCTCTAATGAAGCCCAGTGATAATTACATCATGCCCTATTTTCTCTTAGGCAGACATGATTCCCGTTAAAGCGATTGAAACATTTAGACATGACACACACGAAAGATCTAGAGTGCAAAAGTGTAGATTTAAACATTTCTGCCCCAACTTTAAAGATTTTTAATAGACTGTTTTAGATAGAACTTCTAATTATTGTATTAAATACCAAGGCTAGTTTAAAAGATAGTTTTCTAAATGGAAGAATCTTACTGTATGAACATTTTGGCTTGGAAGTTGTCTGTCTATCCTACATGGCCCTTTAGTAGAGAAACCTCTCTCTGTTCTAGGAAATTGATTATCATCATCATCAATAGAATCAATATTCCTCATCCATTTCTGCATTAGGATTTTTGATCATCAAAGGGGAAACAGCAAACTGATTTTTAAACAAAACCGTACTTTCCGGTTAGTCTAGATTCTCCATATTTATGCCTCCTGTTCACTGCCCTTTAAACGAAATCTTGTGGTAGGTGCTAGTGTCTGATTTATATTTCTTCAAATAAATATGCAACTGCAAAGGAGTTTTGACTAATGCTTGGTGTT
Source organism: Tursiops truncatus (assembly GCF_011762595.2). Classification (NCBI taxonomy): domain Eukaryota; kingdom Metazoa; phylum Chordata; class Mammalia; order Artiodactyla; family Delphinidae; genus Tursiops; species Tursiops truncatus. Next base: position 72,244,822 of record NC_047040.1, on the reverse strand, counting down.
ACAAAAAATGTTTATATGGGTTCAAGCTCATAATCTCCTTAGTGTATCAGTACTATTTCACAGAATTGAAAGGATGATTATTAGTTATTAATAATGTAAATAAGATGGTAGTGGCACTTGGAAAGAATCTCAGCAAGAATTTTTAAAGAAGAAACATTTCCTTTTAATCAGTATATTGTGTAGTTAAGAATTTCCATATGTTGATTTGCATAAAGTGAGGTCCACCTGTATTGTATATATACTACAATTTTTCTTCCTTATCACTAACACAGAAGAATAATGAAAATGGCCCCTGACTACTACTGTTTGAGACAAGAACTGCCAATTTACCCCCAGATGAGCCTCTGAGGGCTTGATTGGAGTTATTATCTACTTCTGAATCATTGTTAAGGCACTCTTCCTCTCACATTTGGCAAACGAGGGCCCTCTGGGCTGCCCTGATCAAGTCTCTAGGTTGTTATTCCAAACAAAGTGGTCCCAGGTAATGGGGAGGGAAAATATAGCTTATTGTTTATTAAATAAAAATTAGCTTTTGTAGAGCATTTTCTAATTTATTAAGTGCTTTTCACCTTATTTCATTTAATCTTCCCACCAAATCTGTGAGGCAGAGATTCCATGCTACCCTCCTTATTTCGTAGTTGAGGGATCGGAGGCTCAAAAAAACTAAGTGAATTGCCAGGAATCACAAACAATAACCGCCAGAGTCAGAACTGGAGTCTAGATATTATGACTGTAATGTCCGGAATTTCATATAACTTGCTGAGAAAAAGGAAGGCACCCCTCACAAGGTGGGGAATAGTAAAATGCATTTGTTATGCTCAAACTTAACAGCACGTTTCTCCTTTCTTTTTAAGCCATCTTAACCAGACTCAACAACATTTATTGGAAGGATTATTACCTGATTGCATTACCTTACCCTTCCTGAACACAGGAAATTTCTCTTTCCTCGACAGACCATTTCACCATCAGAATATTGGACTAAATCTATATTTTAAATGTTAGTCAGAGGCATGCCATCTTAAACCAGATTCTCCCAGGATTTTAGTTACTCCTATATTCCAATAAGGAAATGTGAACCCCTGAATCTATCTCCCTGCTTTCTTCCCTCAGTGGATTCCTTATCAGTTTAAATAATTCACGGCCTAGCCACTATTGGATGAGCTTCTGCAATATTGGCAGGCCATGTGCTAGACCTGCAGAGGGGTTTGTATGTCCAGTTAGACAACTCTTTTAATTTAACTGCCTGAATAACTGTGTACAAGTATGGCTTTTGATATCCCTGGATGGATGTCTGCCATTAGCCCACATCTGACCATGCGTTGGTATATGTGTGTGACCTTGGATTGTCACACACACAGGAACTGTGTAAGGGTATGTAATTCCTTTGTTTTTCCCAACTGATTTCTAAATATAACCCAACTTATTTCATTATTCCCCAGGTTTTAAAAAATTAGTTTCCTCTCCAAAACGTTAAAAGGGAAAGGAGGAATGAATGGATCGAAGCAGAATGAATTCTGTAAACATTAAAAAACACTCCAAAGTAGGCAAAGTGTTTGTGGGCTGAATTATTTTGAGTCTGGATTGCCTACCTTGCCTTCATTTTTTTAAAGTCCTGTCTCAGTTTTTGCATTTAATTACTATACTGTTTTATTTTTTATTTTTTTAACAGCTTTATTGGAGTATAATTGCTTTACAATGGTGTGTTAGTTTCTGCTTTATAACAAAGTGAATCAGATATATATATATATATATATGTATATATATATATATATATATATATATATATATATATATCTCCCCGTATCTCGTCCCTCTTGCGTCTCCCTCCCACCCTCCCTATCCCACCCCTCTAGGTGGTCACAAAGCACTGAGCTGATCTCCCTGTGCTATGCGGCTGCTTCCCACTAGCTATCTATTTACATTTGGTAGTGTATATGTAAGTCCATGCCACTCTCTCACTTCGTCCCAACTTACCCTTCCTCCTCCCCGTGTCCTCAAGTCCATTCTCTACCGTCTGCATCTTTATTCCTGTCCTGCTCCTAGGATCTTCAGAACCATTTTTTTTCCCTTTAGATTCCATGCATATGTGTTAGCATACGGTATTTGTCTTTCTCTTTCTGACTTACTTCACTCTGTATGACAGACTCTAGGTCCATCCACCTCACTACAAATAACTCAATTTCGTTTCTTTTTATGGCTGAGTAATATTCCATTGTATATATGTGCCACATCTTCTTTATCCATTCATGGACACTTAGGTTGCTTCCATGTCCTGGCTATTGTAAATACAGCTGCAGTGAATATTGTGGCACATGACTCTGAATTATGGTTTTCTCAGGGTTTATGCCCAGTAGTGGGATTGCTGGGTTGTATGGTAGTTCTATTTTTAGTTTTTTAAGGAACCTCCATACTGTTCTCCATAGTGGCTGTATCAATTTACATTCCCACCAACAGTGCAGGAGGGTTCCCTTTTCTCCACACTCTGTCCAGCATTTGTCGTTTGTAGATTTTCTGATGATGCCCATTGTAACGGGTGTGAGGTATACCTCATTGTAGTTTTGATTTGCATTTCTCCAATGACTAGTGATGTTGAGCATTCTTTCATGTGTTTGTTGGCAGTCTGTACTATACTGTTTTAAACATTTCACTTCTCACTATGTCTTCTATACTACACATACCATAATAAACACTGGCTATGATCCTAACTTAGTCTTGCTTTAAAATAGAAGTACTTAAGAATCTGAGCAAGGGAAAATAGTGTACTAACACTCACAAGGCACATTCTTTTCTCACGCCTTCCTCAGCCTATTGCCCTGGGTAATAAATTGTAGGGTAAAATAACCAGTTTATTTGCTGTTTCCTTTCACTCTGCTGAGAAAAGCTACACTGCTGGCAAACTGACAGAAAATTTAAAAATAGAATCCAGTATATTGTATGTATGCTTGGTGAACGTGTTCAACATATAACATTCATGTGATCTATATTTCTTTTAATTTTTTTTGACTGGAATTAACAGAAATGTAATGAGTGAGCTTTTTAAATTGGATAGGGTAAGCAGAAATACTGTAAGAAAAGCAAGAGGTGATTCTTGCCCTCCCCTCCCCCTAAAACTCAAGCCCTCACCTAACAACTAACCAAAAACATCTTTTATTTTTTTAAGGGAAAAGCAGATTTTTAAAAATCATTAAAATTCATTTTTTGAACCTGTGTTCCACTAATACTACACTTATTTAGTTGCTTACAAATTGTTCATAAATTTTTCTTGCAGACTTGGTCTTAATGGATCTCCCTTTTTTTTCCTCACCCATGAATTTTTATTACTCTGTGTTTTTGGCCTTGTTTTCTATAAAATGTACCCTTTTCACTCACAGCTTAACACAGCTTTGATGTTCTTAGTATGACATACTGTATGTAATGTTAACTGTTTAAAGGTGGAGATCAGATTGTGCATAATAACATAGTTAATTATAACTACCTAATAACATAGGTAGTTTGGATTATATAAACACTACAGGAAGAAGGGGAGACAGGGCCCTTCTGTGTACAAATTTCAGATTGCTAGCTGTATGCCTGTTTAGAATGTTAAACACTCCTAACTAGGCAGTGATGAAGTTCTTTAATGACTGTGACTTCTGAAGCTATAAAGACAAAAAATTTTCAACTAGAAATAATTTAAAGATGATGCCGGTAATTAGCATATTTACTTTATGTGATTTTCTACTTGCTACTTAGGGAGCTTTGAGGATAGAGGGAAAAAAATGAATTTCATTGTCTTCAAAACCCAATTTAACAGAGCAATTTCATCAAAAACTTGGAGAATATAACTTAGAAGAGCCAAAGGCAGAAAAATGTGATACAAATTGTAAATTTCATCCATTTATACATTTCACCTATTATAATGAAGTCGAAGTGGGAGGCAGGGAACTGTACCAGTCTATTTCCCTAGGATTGTTTCTTTTATATCTTAATATTTAAGATTAGTTAGACTAGCGTGGAGCTTTTTTTTTTTCTCTTTAATTTGTGTCATCCTTTTATTACTGAGGTTGCTGTCCTGCTTTTTCATCTGTTGTTGAAAGACTGGTAACTTTTGTGCATTTCAAGAGAAATTAAAACAGATTACCATATTTTTCAGCAATGGGACATTTCAGAATGAAGAAATAAGTCAACTGCTCTTCTGATTTAGTCAGTTTATATTTTATTTAAATATTCATATCCTGCTTTGTTTCAGGAAGACTTCAAGCCTGCTGATACGTTTACTGTTCAAATATCAGCACAGTAATAATCAGGCCTTTGAAACTGTGGGTGAAAAAGCCAGCAAGTTTCAGTCATCTTTTATTTATGTAAAGAGATTGTGTGGCATTTTACTTCCTGTCCCTTTTCACGGGAACTTTAAATATGGACGCTCCTCTCACCGGGTATCTTTATATTGGGAAGCTCTGCGTGAGGTTGAAGTTTTTATGTGGGGACTCGTTTAAAACACAGTTGTCTTTAAAGGCGGATTTGCCACAGCAAGGTTAGGGGTTGCCAATAAATCCATTTATAGCAACTTCTGTATTCCCTGCTCTAGACACACCATTGGGGTGACCCGTGCATGATTCCCGCAGGCCACACAAGACAGCAACAGTCCTAGTTGATCCCTCCGTGAACAAGGCTGGTCTAAAAGCCTTCGGGTGTGGAGTAGGCTGCGCCCCCCAGCCTGAATTGCCTGCCTGGGAATCCAGGATTCCTGAATCCATAGGCCCTACCCCGGCTTTTCCTCTGCTGGGGGATAACAAAACATTTTGGGAACTCGGGAATTTAATTTACTGCTACCGACCGAAACAATAATAGCATCTTTGTGTTTCTCCTACCTCCATACCTCCCTCCTCCCGCCGATATAAGCATGACGTTTGCCCTCCAAGTTTTTAGCACAGACAACACAGGGCCAGCCCCGAGCGGCTGGAGGAGGCTGTTGGGACCCGGCCCCGGGGACGCTCGAGGCAATCACCGGTCCCCAAACCTCCCTAATTCGCGTTCGGGAAAGAAAAAGACACAGCAGGCGAGGTGCCCTTTACACCTTACATCTGCCTTAGCTCATTCTTGCCCAAGAAAGTGAGTGAGTGTGTATGTAGTTAAGTGAGGCAGAGAAAATTCAAGAAAGCCACACAAGTCACCCTAAAACATCCACCAAAACTTCATCTTGGTTAATTGCTCCCATATGTCCTCCTCGGCTGTTTTCAAAATGCAGCAAGGAGGGGAGGCCAGGCCACTTCACTGATTTTTTTAGAGGTTGAAAAAAAGATGGACTATCGCCCATCTTGGGTCCAATCCTGCAGGGAACCAAGCGCAGCCTCGGGGGACTAGCCCCCAAGGGGGAAGCTGGGCACCCCGCAGAAAGTTCACGCGCCGGGCCCCAGTGGGTCTCGGGAGCCGCCGCAAGCCTGGGCGGGGAGGGGCGCGGGAGGCGCGGCCCGGGCGGGCGCGCGAGAGGAAGGTGCCTTCGGGAACACGCGCAAGGGCGGGGATTCGCGCTGCCAATGAGGCCCCGGTGTGGGCCGTGCGAGGCGGGGGGACGGGCCGGAGCGCAGCCTGAGCTGTGGCAGCTGCGGGAGCAGCGGCCGCTTTGGGAGCTGGCGGAGAGGCAGCCGCGGAGCGCAGAGCTGGCCGCGCCCCGAGGCCCGGCCCTAGCGGTGGGGAACCGCACCGAGGGGCTGGAAACTTTCCCGGTAGGTAACTCCCGCCGCCCTGGCGCCGCCGCCGGCCTCCGCGCGTCCCGGGCAGCGCCAGCTGCTGCGGTGCAGAGGGGAGCGGGGGTCTCGGGAGGAGGAGAGGGTGATGGGAGAGTGGAAAGGCATGTGGGAAAGTTTCTGGAGGCTCCCTGCCCCCCCTTCGCTGGGCACACCCGGGAGCTTTCCGGGGATAGGCACGAACTTGTTGGGCGCCTCGGGCCTCGGTCCTGGCGGCTCTGGAGAATCGGTACCTTCCCTTCGCCTCAGCTCCGCGCCGGACCGAGCCGGCCCCGGGCGGAGCTGGGGTTCGGGGGCGCCGGGAACGCGCGACTGCACGCTCGAGTGTCTGGACCACCTCCGCCCGGCGCGTCTCCGCGCCCCCTTTCCCGCCTCCTCTGTTGCCTTCGGGCTTGGCAAGGGCCTGGGCTGCGCCTGGTACCTGGGGTTGGGGGAGGCGAGGAAGAAGCGCACCTGGCACCGCGGGGTCCGGGACGCCCCCGGAGGTGAGCGTGGGTCGCGAAGTTGACGGGTGAACTTAAGCCTCGGAGGGAGTCATATTGCCCCACTCTGGGCTGAAAGTATTGCTTCGCTTCCAAGAACACTGCGATGAGTATATCCACGTTCTTTTTTGGGGGGTGGGGGGGAGCTAGGATTAGATCTTTAGGGAGAGTGAGAATTGTTTCAAGGTTGTGTATCCCCCCCCGTTCTTGGAGACTGAAGAGTGCTCACTTCTTTGGGGGGACTTATGTCAGGGCGCACGTTTTTCCTGCCGGACTTTGGGGTGTGGGCGCGCACCGCTGTGGGTGTGACGGGCTCCCCGCTTTGGCGCGGCAGCTTTCCGGAACGGCTGGCGAGGAAGGAAGCCCCAAGGCATTGTGTGCCGAGTTTGCAGACAGAAATGTCTCTGGACCGGCGTTCTCAAAACTTACTTCACTTATTGTGTAAGGCTCCGGGAGGAAATGCGGCGGTGGCCAGGTAGAAATACGGCGCCGCGGCCAGGGCTTCGGAGGACGCCGGGCTCGGCGACAGTCTACCCCTCCCAACCCCCTCCAGTCCACTGTTGGCAGCCCCAGATCCCCGTGTCTTGAGGGGTGGGACTCGTCTCTGTAGCGCTGTTCCCTGCTTGAGTCAACTCCGGGAGGTTAGGAGGGCACCTTCATCTTGAACTTGACCCTAGGAGCATCGCCGTCTGGGCAGGTTACAAGGTAAAAGGAAGCTGAATCTTCCCGTGGGATGGGCCTCGAGCTCTGGCATGGAAAGGAAGTGACTGGTTAAAAATCTTTGAGGAATGGCCTTAGGACTGCTGAGGTCATTAACTCCAAATGCCACACCATCAGACTGCAGAAGTTAATGTGTTTGGAGGGGGATGGGGATAGGAGAGGAAAGGAGAAACCTGGTGAGTTGGTACAGAGAGTTGGTATTTCTGCGTAGTGGAAATGAAGGGAGTCTGCATCTCTGCTTTCACCAGATCCGCTACTCTCTCTCTCTCTCCCCCTCCCTCCCTCCCTCCCTCCCTCTCTCTCTCTCTCTCTCTCTCTCTCTCTCTCTCTCCCCCCCCCCCCCGTCTCCCTCTCCCTCCCTCCTTCCCTCCCTCCCTCCCCCTTTTTTTTTTCTTTCCTTCCTGGGTCATCGTTATTCCTGCCAGCCTGGCACTCCTGGGATGGGGGAGGGGAAGGAGAAGAAAGCAGTTGGGAAGCTTCCCTGGCCAGCTTGGAGGTATTTAAGATCTGCTACTAGGAAGATTCCAGGATTTTAACAGCTGCTTTTTGATTGCTGGGAATGAAAGAATTTATGAGCCACCGAGAGATGTTCATTATAGTGGTAGTCTGACTGTTTTACTCATCTAAGCTACTGAAGATCTCACAAGGGACCTTCCCTTGGAGTATGCCAGTTTTTGCAAAATTTGTGTCAGCCAGAATGCTTGGTGAGTGTCAGTCAGAACTCATCGTAAATATATCCTGGAGGTATTAAGATGAAAAGTATGTGGGAGTGAAGGAAATATGGTATCTGACATCCTTCAGGACTTCCTCTTAGGGTTGCTCCTGTTACCTGCCAAGTGAATTCGGTCCAGGCTTCCGGATTGTTGTGATTTGACAATAAGAGATGGGAAATAGTGTCATCGATTTTAGTGGAGGCAGGAAAGTCCAGAAATAAGTTTAAGGTCACTTTTCATGACCCTGTCTTTCAGCTGTGATACCACAAACTTAACTTTTACTGGGACTTGGGAGCCATGGTTTTCCTGCTTTTTTGGTTTAACCACCAGAATGTCTAAATTATCATAATTTATGTCCATCGTGGAACTAAAACATAACTGATTCATAGTCAGCCTTTTTCTGCTTCCCATAACAGCCTGTAGAAAAGCACATTTCGTCTCTTTAACCACACACAATTTATTTGGTGCCATAGTGGGTTTTTGATAGTGGGTGATTGAGGGCACAAATCTAAAGACAGTGGAATTTTCTCGATTAAATTGTTCATTTTTAGGCAACACCCCCCTCTGAGTTGCTGATTAATTCTTTGTCTCCTGGGAACATTAAAATCAGTATCCCTGGGCTGCTAGAACTGTAATCCATAGTATAATGATGTCTGCCAGCATAGCTGGAGGTTCATGTTATGTCGATGTTTCCATTAGACATTTCTAACCCAATTGTAAAGATTTTTGTCTGGGTTGGGTTACAAGTAGGCTGTGAGTCTCATAGTCAGGGAGATGGTTTTATTTATTTTATTTTTTTTTTGGTACGTGGGCCTCTCACTGTTGTGGCCTCTCCCGTTGCAGAGCACAGGCTCCGGACACGCAGGCTCAGCAGCCATGGCTCACGGGCCCAGCCGCTCCGCGGCATGTGGGATCTTCCCGGACCGGGGCACGAACCCGTGTCCCCTGCATCGGCAGGCGGACTCTCAACCACTGCGCCACCAGGGAAGCCCATGGCTTTATTTTTTATCTTTCTGATGAAAAGTTTGTTTAACTTGTAAGTTACAGGAGTAAAGTTTACAAAAGCAAAATAAAGCAGAAGAAATATATGTATTGCTGGGGAGAGATTTGTTTTAGTTCCTAGGATAGCTTTGTTTTGAACTATCCTTTAAAATGCATATTTCAGTGGTGGAAAAACTAGAACCTCTTCCCAACCTCCCACCAGTTTACAAATGTTGTCTATTTACTAGGCTCTTAAGACTTTATGGGCCTTAGTTTTCTCATTGTTATCATCCCTGTAATGGGATTACCTTTCAACCACAAAGTTCTGTGACTATCCAGTAGTTTGAGAAATGTAGGCATTCTGGAGCCAGTACTGTAATATTAGAATAGTACTTTGGGGTTTGTAAAGGGCTTTACTTACGTATTTTATCCTTAAACCCTCAGTTAAGTAAACTGAGGCGGGACAAGTTAGATCAGTTTGCTTGATATCATCTATAAATGGTGGAGGTGAACTTGAACCTAGGTCTTCTGATTCTCCCTATTCCCACCCCCATATCTCTCTTTATTCACTGAGTCACAAGTAAGTTGGCTAAAACTTGACAAACAGACTAATGTTAATATGTGGCATTTCATTTATGGGCTATTCGGGTTTCAGAACCCCAGGGTTAACATCTATGCTTTGATGTCAGAGACTAAAAACAGTTCAGTAATAATGGTAATAAAACTTTCTTCCCAAGAGAGTTTCAGAAATTCACATACCTGAAACTAACCATTTGTTTATTTTCAACTTCTTTTTTATTAAGGAGGCTTCAGGGTCTAGTGTGATTTATAATCCAGACTAGTAACCCAGACAGCATTCTTAAGGAAATCACTTCTCAAATCTGTACATCTTTTTTAAAATAAGCAATGAACATATCATTTGCCTTTCTTCTTGATATCTCTCAGCTGAATTACAAAGCCTGGATAAATGTCCCATTTTTGGTGACATCCTTCTTGGGCTCTTTCTACTGATGTCTGGGTAAGTCTGATTCTGCAGCACTTCCTGTGCTAAATAAATTCTTCCCTTATGCTATTGGCTTAACGGTAAAGAAGTAGTAGGCTGCAGGTGACCCATTTTCACTGTGACTCTAAATGTTTGTACTGTGTCCTGCTTGCCTATTTAAGAGCGGTGAGTGCAACTTGACACTCATCTGGAAGCTGGTATGGATTTTCTTTAAAAGGTTCTAAAATAAAATTATGTGCTAAGCTATAGGCTCTTTTATGTCTGAGCAACCTGTTCATCTTCAGCTCTTTAAACTTATTCTCAGAAGACCATCTTTTTAAAATATTAAGCAATGGGGTTTAAACCTCAGGAAGAGGATGCATCAATGAGTTCTGATTGGCTGACTATAAAATAAAAAGGCTGCCATTTTCAGGTGTGCGTGGAGAGACAGTGTTATGGAGCAGTATTTGCTAATGAAGTTGGGAGACTTGGTTATCAGTGTAACAGAAGGGGACGAGAGCAGCAAAGCAGAAGAATGGCTTCTGGTTTTTTATTATGAGGAGAATGGATTTTGAAGGTTAGGGGAGGACTTTTGATAAAGAAGGCTATCGGGAGACGTTATCTTGTGCAGTGTCGAAGGGGTTCTGGTTTGGGTTGGCTGTGTTACTGATGAGAGATACCCTTCTAGGGTAGATGTTGTCTCTAGGGGCTCCTGCAGGTTGGCAGTCCCCATTAGACCCACAAGATGGGACTGTGGGGAGACAAAGTATCCTACAAAGAAGGGGGTTATTATTAATGGTAGAGAGAGAGAGCTGGGTAAACAAAAAGAGCTCGCTGTCTAACGCAGGATATGTTTCCAAAAGTGGTGTTGATGGTCATAACAACATACCAATATGCCAAATAATGTGAACATTTTTAATGCTCCTGTGATATATACCCTATAGTCTTGAGAGTAGTAGACTTTTCCACACTCTGGGGGGATTTGAATTGCTTCGTGCACAGGCACTTGTGTAACAGGGTATTGAATTACTGCAAAAAACTCGGAAGTTGGTCATTATTCCCATGTGACCCATTATACTCCCCTCTGTCTGCCATGCTTTATACTAAATTACTTGGGATTAGTAACATCAATTCTTAATGTTTATTGAGTACTTGCTGACTCTGAACTAGATGATTGAACTTTAAAATTTCTGTGGAAATGAAACAGCATTGTTCTTTCTTCACCCACTGTCCTACATATGTAGAGTGCTGGGGCGCAGGGATAGTTTCTTGCCCATACCACAGCATTCCCCATCCTGGTCCTCCCTTCCTTCTTGTGGCTTAAACCAACAACCCTTTATTTGCTTGGGATTCAGAAATTGGAGCTGGGTTCAGCAGGGCGGCTTTTCTGCCTGGGTCTAGGCTCACTCATGCTCTGTGGTTACATGATTCATAGCAGGGGCCCATTGCTGTAAGAATTTACCACATTGCTTGATAACATAATGCTGCTTTTGATTAGTTTTCCATTGCCCATGTGTTGCAGGGTAAGTTGGGTGTACCTCCGGTCCCAGGGAGTGCATCTTGATTAAGCCAAGTTAACCTTAGTAATACCATCCATACCTGTGACTGGTTAATGATTAAGTGTTTGACCAACTATTGGGTCCCACCATATTGAGAACCTAAGATTGTCAGTACAATAAAATAGGTTGACACTCTGAAAATCACAGAGTACAAAGACGGAAGGAGCCTAAGACCACAGGGACTTTTTTTAGCTGCAGAATTAACCAACCCTAAAACCACTGTGACTCAGAACTTCTTATGTGGGAAAATTTTTTTTTATTATTGTTTGAGGCAGTGATCTCCAAAGTGGAGTGTGCCAGACCATCCAATATGGGAAGAAAGAAAATATTAAAAGTTTATCTAGAAAAAAAAATAAGCTTTACTAATATTTAATAGATGAGTTGACACTGGTTGTTATATCTGAAAGTCTTCTTGTCACTTAGGTTATAGAAGGTCGCCTGAGGGAAGAGGAGGCATTTTACAACCTGGTGGAACTGACAGTGGTACCCTCATTCTTATTCTTGTCTTTGGTGAACTCTATCCATGTAAATGGATTTATGGGTTACATCATCTAGTTTGTTTTTTTTGTTTTCGTTTTTGCGGTACACGGGCCTCTCACTGTTGTGGCCTCTCCCGTTGCGGAGCACAGGCTCCAGGCGCACAGGCTCAGCGGCCATGGCTCACGGACCCAGCCGCTCCACGGCATGTGGGATCTTCCCGGACCGGGGCACGAACCTGTGTCCCCTGCATCGGCAGGAGGACTCTCAACCACTGCGCCACCAGGGAAGCCCTATCATCTAGTTTTAAGTAGACTGACTACAACAAAATAGGCAAGTGGTTTAAAAAGATTCTTGCAAAGAAAGTTGAATGGTAATGATGTAAATCTACAGGAATAAGAACATGTAGACGTGTTCTTAGGAAATGCCTTTTAAATCAGATTTAATGAGTTGGCACCAAAATTGTGCATGGATGTGTATTAATAAATGCAAATAAACCTAAGAGTACTGTTTGGATCGTTCTCGTCCTTTAAAGAGTTGTTGATGGATGTTTTATAATGTATATACCACATTAGTATACACATGTAATTCGTAACTAGTGTTTTAATTATGTATAAATTATTGGGGTACATGTTTAATGTTTTTACTGTTAGGGCGGCATGATCAAAAGGTTTTGAAACCCCAGTGTAAGTCACTTATTGTCCCTTATTGTCACGTAGTTTTTGTTACTCGCAACTGAAAACACCATAGCTAAGGCAAGGACAGATAAGAGCCCTGGCTGTTCCCCTTTTATTCATAGGTTTCAAGATTCTCTGTGGTCTGATTCGTAACTTTCTTTACTACACCCACTTGTCCTCCATGTGTCTCTGCCACTGAGACTGTAACTGTCCTACTTCGTTTCAATTTTGCCTCTGAGGAGGCTGTCCTCTCCTTCCCCCCACCACTGAACTTTTCATTGTCCTTCAAGGCCTAGCTTAAGTAAATATTGCTTTCTCATTCACATTTTTCTGATTTCTCCCTTCTGCCTCTAAATGGTTCCTGCCATTTAATCCCCCCAGCACATTGCTTGTACGTTGATTGTAATGTTTCTCTCTTTTTGTCTTTTATTAAAAAGTCGTTTGCCTGCTTGCTTTGCCTATGGGCTGTAGGCCTCTTGATGGTTGGGTCCTGGCTTGCCTTAGTCATTTTTAAAAATTGCTTGTTTCCCCTTCTGGGAGAAAGGCAGGCAGACACCCCGCAGTTGTTAAACACTGCTCTATGCTGTTTACCGTGGGGAGGGTCTCTCTCCCCCAGCCGTTGACAGCCTTAGGAGGTAGAGAGCGCCATGTACGTGTGAGGGATCTGAGAGCAAGGAGCGCACGTGGCCAAGACAGGAAGATCCAGGATCCAAACCAGGGTCACTTTATTCCAAAGCAGTTTTGTCTGCCCGCATATGTGTTGCCTGCAGTTCCACGTTGTCCTTCTTTTATGTGGGAACACTGGCATGGGTGAAAATGGAAAGCTCCGTGGGATGATGCTACAAAGATATTACTGGACCATCCTAGGCAGGTGTAGTGAGTTCAGAGGAGAGTCTACTCTCCTTGTGGGATAATAGGAAAGGCCTGGAGGATGATATGTGTGAAGATCTAAATGCCTATGGACAGTTAGCTGCCTGCAAGTACCCCCAAGCAAAATCATGTGTGATAGTCCCTGTGGTAGGGTCTGGCCTGAGCATCCCCACTGAGAGACAGGAGGTGAGGGACACTACACTGCTCAGCTGAATCAAATTACTTATGCCGACATTCTCTCCATGGTAAGGATAATTGAGGGTTGACAGGTTGTCAGCTTTCAACTTGAGCCATGTTAGATATATGTTATGATGGAAAACAGGCGTCTCTCCAGGGTTTTGAGGGTCAGATGACGGAATGTATATGAAAGGGTTTTGAATGTTGTAAATGACTTCCTAGATACCAGGGAGACATCAAATTTGATTCTTTCCTCGTAGTAGTGACTTCTAGCTTAGATTTCTTTGTTAGCCATTTTTGTTACTTTTAAGTGAATTTCCAAAGGATTTTTTAAAAGTATTGGGGAATAGGACACAGTTTTTCTCAAATGAACTACAGATATCTCAAAGCTTGCTATAAAACTTTTCGCTGTGGAGTAAGTGGAATTTGTGGTAAGGTGAATTTGTCTTGGGATTTAGTTGTTCAAGTACCCATAGGATCCGTTTATAAGAATGGGACCACTTCTGGTGCATAAAGATGGAAATCTGGGGGTCTCTGAGGTGAGTTATTAGGAACCCTTAAGTACCACCTGAAGGACTGTGAAAGAGTTTTGATTTGAGGTTATGTTTTGTTCTGTTTTGTGTTTTTTTTCTGTGAAGCCAGTTATGATTTTGAGGAGTCTCTGGAGAGGGTTTGGGGAGGGACCCTTTGAAATATCTCAAGATACTTTTAAGAGTGAAAACTAGGTGTGGTTTGAAACTTAAGAATTCGAAATCTATTCCATTGTAGATTTCCAAGAAAGTGGATGTGAATACGTGAAATTTAAGTCCATTTGAGGGAGATTTTCCAGTGGCAATTTCATATTACAGAAAGAGTATGACATAAATTAAAGCATGTTAACTTAAAGAGTAAGTATAATAATTTATCGACTCAAAAGACAGAAGAGGTGAGCGGCTCCTAAGTTGCAGATAGATGCAGTTGTGAATATTTGATTATTCAGGATTCTTGAAGCTTGCACGTGACTTAAGAGAACCTTACCTCAGGGTGGTTTAGCTAGATAAGGCAGCAGTTCCCAAAGTGGGTTCCATGGAAATGGACTCTCAGGAAATTAATAGACATTATGCAGGGAAGCAAGGTTTTATGTTCAAATAAGCAGGAAGATCTGGGGTAACAAAAGTAAAACAGGTGTTTTTGTTTTTAACTGCAGGACTTTTGAGCATCCTTATTTCTAATGTTCATTCTCTATGTCCTTGAAGGGAAACAGAGGAGTTAGTATTTCCCAAGTGCATTGAATTGTAGAAGCTTTTTTTGCAGAGCATCTTTCAGCGAAGACAATGTTGGGTTAATTTGCCAAAATATTTTAAAGCAAATCCCAGGCATCATATAATTTCAGCTGACAAATTTTAGTATGCATTTCTAACTAAAGACTTAAGGACAAAAATCACCACCTCATTATCACTTTTAATAAAATTAACAGTAATTTCTTACTGTTATCTAATTGTCCTCCAAACGTCATTTGTCACCATTTCTGTTTTGTGGAACCAGTCAGTCAAGGGTTACATATTGCACTGTGGGTTGTTGCTTTTGTCCCTGTAGTTTTTTAAATATAGAAAAATACCACCTCCTCCCTCCCTCTGCTGACTTTCAGCAGAGAACTTGTAGGATGTACCATATCTGAATTTGTTTCCTTGTGTTGGTGTTTACCTTGTTTGTTTGTCATCTGTATCTTCTGTAAACTAGAGGCTTTCCTTTAATCTAAAGGCACGTTTAGATTCAGGTTAAATATTTTTCGCAAGAATAGGTCCTTATGATTTGGGAGCAGGCAATTTAATTTAGCAATTCATAAGTTGCTTTCTTTAAAATATAAAGAAGTAATGGGGGCTTCCCTGGTGACGCAGTGGATAAGAATCCGCCTGCCAATGCAGGGAACACGGGTTCACGCCCTGATCTGGGAAGATCCCACATGCCACGGAGCAACTAAGCCTGTGCGCCACAACTACT
This sequence comes from Tursiops truncatus, assembly GCF_011762595.2. NCBI lineage: Eukaryota > Metazoa > Chordata > Mammalia > Artiodactyla > Delphinidae > Tursiops > Tursiops truncatus. Next base: position 72,229,478 of record NC_047040.1, on the reverse strand, counting down.
GAGCCTGCGCTCTGGAGCCCACGAGCCACAACTACTGAGCCCATGAGCAAACTACTGAAGCCCGTGCGCCTAGAGCCCCTGCTCCGCAACAAGAGAAGCCACAACAATGAGGGGCCGTAGCACTGCAATGAAGAGTAGCCCCCGTTCGCCACAACTAGAGAAAGCCCATGCGCAGCAACAAAGGCCCAAAGCAGCCAAAAATAAATAAAATAAAATAAATTTATAAAAAAAAAAGAAGTAATGCCTTAGAGTTTGTTTGGAAATTTATTAATATATCATGGGGGAGGGGTGCAAGTTCAATTTATTCCAGTTGTGGTTGGAAACACCATGGTATTCTGAATAGTTGACCTGGTTAAATGGGTATAAGTTTTCAGTATATCTTAAGACTATAAATCATGTGACTCTTGGGTAAAATGGCTTGAGTGTTAAACATTTCTGGTGGTAGAATTTTATTCAGAATGACAAGTTACCTGAGTTATAATGGTGAAACACTGTTCTATAAAGATTTATTTCTAAATACATTAATTTAGGAATATGCATTAATTCTACCTCTATTCGATAAATTTTAACAGAATATTTTTCTGATAAATGCTTATGCTGATTTGAAGTACAGCCATAAGTCTAAATACACCCTCAGGGTGATAATTTTATATGTACATTGTGTTGGAAACCCAGACATGTAAATAAAAGTTCGTATCATAACTGACTTCGCTAACTTAATTTGATATTTAAGTTTTTTCCCTTGATATCTTTCCAAGTGCTTGTTGTATGTCTGGGAAAAATCAAACTTAAAGGCGTTTTGTATGTCTTAATGAAGAATAGCATGGTATATATAGAGTAGCTTTGATGGACGGAAGCTATCATTGGCAGTTCCCAGCATATCCTTATGTTTACTGCTTAGTGGGCAGGGATACTGTTTTATACATTACAACTTGCCTGTTGTGAATAATAAGGTGCCTTGGACAGAGTAGTGCTTTGTACCTATAGTAGTACACTAAAAATATACACATATACACCGCTTTTTTCTCCTCCTTTTTAAAAAATACAAATATATAGGAGATAGTGAAAAAAGCATGATCTTTGAAGCCAGATGAACCATGGGTAGTTTACTGGACCTCTGTCGCTTTGTCTGTAAAATGGAATAGTAATTCCTGTTTTATAGGGTTCGTGCCAAGACTAAAGGTGAGAACCTACACAAAATATTTCAGTTGGCCAAAAAGTTCGTTCGGGTTTTCTGTACCATCTGACATACATAGCTATACATAGCAGTGTGCTTGGCTCATAGGTGCCCAAAACAGGTCCTTTTCTCCCTTCTCCTCTTAACCCTATTTTTATTTTTAAAAATTTTATTCATTTATTTATTTATGGCTGCATTGGGTCTTTGTCTCTGTGCGCGGGCTTTCTCTAGTTGCGGCGAGCGGGGGCTCTTCTCCGTTGCGGTGCGTAGGCTTCTCATTGCGGTGGCTTCTCTCGTTGCCGAGCACGGGCTTAGTTGGTCCGCGGCATGTGGGATCTTCCCGGACCAGGACTTGAATCCGTGTCCCCTGCATTGGCAGGCGGATTCTTAACCACTGCGCCACCAGGGAAGCTCCCTAACCCAATTTTTAAATTCAGCTTTCTGGATCAGTAATTGAATGGATGTTTCTGTTTGTTCTGAGGGTTTTAAAAATTGCTAACTTTAAGGTACTTGTTACAGAAGTCCAGATAAGAGCTTGATTTCAAGATAACCTTTATGCATAATTTCCCAGTTGCTTATATTAAAATAGTGAGACGTTTATATGAAATGTTTTGAACAAACAAGTGGGACATTTTTAGATGGTAATATATAGAGGAGAAGGAACCAGAGAATAAAATGGGTATTTTATTATTGCCATGAGGATATTGCTAACAAACCTTCTGGTTTTAATGAAAGTCAGTATTTAAAAAGTCCATTTATTTACTAAGCCTGTGAGAACATGAGATGCTCCGCACACTTATGTAGAGTTTTGCTGGAGTGCGGTTTAGAATGAGAAACTTTATTTTATTTAGATGGAGTAAGTCTGTAGTGCCGCACTCAAGTCCTACGTGTGGTTTATTTATGAACAGGGCCACCGCCAACGTGGAGCGCAGTCTTCCCTTCAGAGGAGAGGCATCGGTGCTTCCCTGAAGGGCCCCGAATCCTCACGAGGGGGGAGGACTCTCTTTGCTGGCTTGTGCCCTATTAAAGACTCATGGAAGGGAGAATTAATATGATTAATTCTGATGATGTTCGAGGCCTGAGTTATCGGGAGGAAGAATATGAAAGTCAGTTGAATACCTTTTAACGTGGATTTAGGGTGTGTTAGCTCATATAACATTCGCAGAAACTTTTCAGAGTGCTGTTGTTATCATTTTGCAGACAAGGAAGCGGGCTACGTTTGAACAGCCTACGTTTTGAACGGCAGAAGTCAAGGAACAGCTTGGAGGTTGCTTAAATAGGCATTTATGGGTGAAGCGAGATATGTTTTCTTCTATCAGGTGTTTCTAAGTCTTGGGGCATTTGGCTTTGTTAATGGCTTGTGGAAGAAGAGGTCTCACGAAGACAAGGGCGCGCGCTGCTCCCTGCTCTGGTAGTACCTGTTCTGTGAGAATGACCTTGATTCCCTGAGGCTACTCAAGTTCAGCCGCACTGGAGCTTTTTTTTTTTTTCTTTTTTTTTCACTGGAGCTTTTTTACACTTCTTTTTTCCTGCCGTGAAGTAACAGTTTGTTTATCCCTTCCTTTCTGTAATGTTTTGTTTAAGCAAGAAGGACTCCTTAAATTGTCCAGCTCCACGTACAAAAGTCAAGCCAAGAGGAATCAAAGAGCGTGATTGCCCCTCCCGTCGTGGAAACAGTGATGAGATACCATTTTTAGAGGGATAGTGATTGAGTTCTAAGCTGATGGGATTTATAGGCATTTGACCTTGACAGGGCTTTTTTTTTTTTTTTTTTTTGCTTTCTTCATTAAAAGCAGTCTTAGCTAGCTCAGAGAATATAATATCCTTAGGAGTTTTAGAAGTAAAAAGTTACCATGAAGGTGTTAACTGTTTGACAAATTCGAAACTGTTTGCACTTGTCAAAGGGTGGCGGAAGTCTTGCATTAATTTTTCCAACAAATATTTCTTGAGGGCTGTCATTGTGCCTTTCTAAGTTTGAAGCCCAGCTCTGTGTCAGTCTGAGGAGACAAGTGCATGCAGAGTACAAATGTTAGAGAGACACGTGCGCAGCGGGAGCCAGGAGGAGGAAGGGGAGGAGGAGTTGGGGCTGGGGAAGGCTTCAGGGCGGAGGTGGAGGATGCCTAGCCCTTTGCCAGGTGGGGAAGAGAGTGAGGGGCTTTCTATGAAGGGAGCCTGCTGAGCAGAGGCTGGGAGGCATGAAAATACAAGTCATGTTTGGGGTGTTGTTACTAGAACAGATGGCGCCTGGCATTTGGGTACAGTGGCAGGGAGGGGAGAGCCAGATTGCAAAAGGCCTTGCTTGCCAGGCAAAGAAGTACGGACTTGATCCTATGCAGCCAGTGATAGCTGTCAAAGGTTCTAAAGCAGGGAGATGATGAAATCAGAGCCGCGTGTTGGAGAAAAGCTTGGGTGGCAGCAGTGTGGAGGAGAGGCTGGCGTGGGGACAGATGGGTGGCAGGGCTCTCTGTTATGAGGCTTTTGAAGTAGGTCAGGTGAAAGATGATGTTCGGGGCCTGAGTTAACGGGAGGAAGAATATGAAAGTCAGTTGAATACCTTTTAACGTGGATTTAGGGTGTGTTAGCTCATATAACATTCGCAAAAACTTTTCAGAGTGCTGTTGTCGTCATCCTCGTTTTGCAGACAAGGAAACGGGCTCAGCCCAAGATTTGAACTCAGGTTGCCGGTCCTCTGTCACCATGCGTTTAGAACAGGGATGAGAACACAGAACGTGTGCATGGAGAGGTGATTTTTGCAGTGGAGTGGAAGCTGCTTCCAGAACAGAAAAGGAATCCTTGACAGCTGACTGAAGGTAGAGAGCAAGGCTGCTTCCAGGCTGGGCAGCAAGCTGGGGACGATGAATGATACCGGGAGCCGAGAACTCTCTCAGGAGGGGCAGGTTCAGGGCCCCTCTGGGATACCCAGCTGGAAATGCCCAGTGGGCAGTAGGAAATTTGGTTCTTGAAGCAGCATCCCCGCCTCCCTGTAGAAACTCCTTCACGTCCTCTGGGTGGGCTTGGAGTAGAACTTCTGTGGGTGGAGATGGGTAACAGCTTCTCCTCCTGTAACCCCTAGTTCCAAGCAGTATTGTGCTGCACATAGGAATCACCTGGGGCACTTACGCCGAATGCACATTTCCAGGCCTGCCCACAGGTGGTATTTCAGTAGGTCTGGCGTGGGGTTTGGCAACTATATTTGTATCAAGACCTTGGGATGAGTGAGGAAGGGTGCAACAGGATCATACTTTTGAGAATGTTTGGCTGTGAATGGTCTAGGCTGTCTTTTAATTTTACTTCTATCACAGAGCTTTTGAGAGCTCTTTAAACAGCATGACGCTGATCTCTGGTGAAAAGCAACACCTAGGAGAATTGCTTGTTTTTAGGAACTTATGTACATTCATATTTAATTCTGCTAAGGATGCTTTTTAGTTATTTGGATTAATACTCAAAAGTAGCAAGCCCTCAAAATTAGGTTTGTTTTTGCTTATTTATTTATTTATTTATTTTTGCGGTACGCGGGCCTCTCACGGTTGTGGCCTCTCCCGTTGCGGAGCACAGGCTCCAGACGCGCAGGTTCAGCGGTCATGGCTCACGGGCCCAGATGCTCCGCGGCATGTGGGATCTTCCTGGACCGGGACACAAACCCGCGTCCCCTGCATCGGCAGGCGGACTCCCAACCACTGCGCCACCAGGGAAGCCCTGTTTTTGCCTTTTAAGTGGACCTTTGGCAAGAAATTTCTAGTGAAATTAGTTTCTGAGTATTTTTCCTGCTTATGAAAAATAGGTTGGAGGAGGGAACCTGGGATGTAGAGAGTGAGGAATAATAGCATGGGGTTCTTGGTTTGCCTGGGTGTGGCCTAGGTTGTCACAGATGAAAAAGTCACTGAATGGGGATCTGAGGTGCAGCATGGTGACTATAATTAACAGTACTATATTATAGATTTGAAAGTTGTCAAGAAAGTAGATCCTAAATGTTATCACCACACACAGACGCAAGTGGTAATTATGTGAGGGGATGGAGGTATGAGCTAACCTTAATGTGGTAATCATTTTGCAATACTATATATGTGTGTCTAATCATCATGTTGTATGCCTTAAACTTACATACATATCAATGATATCTCAATAAAGCTGGAAAAAAAAGTCACTGAAAGGGACTGAACTCTTTGAAATCTGGGTTTTAAACCCAATCAACCCCCGGTTATTACACTATTTGCTTATTATTAGTCCTGACTCCAGCCTGGATCCCTCTCCCCTTCTTCTCTGTCAGTTGGGTCTTTTCTTTTTTTCCTATTGAGATAGAATTGACATGTAACATTATATTAGTTTGAGGTGTGCAACAGGATGATCCAGCATTTGTAGATGCTGTGAAATGATCACCCCAGTAAGTCTAGTTAACAGCCATCACCACACATAGCTACAGTGTTTTTTTTCCCTTGTAAGGAGAACTTTTAAGATCTATTCTCTTGACAACTTTCAAATATACAATACAGTATCATTAACTATAGTCACCATGCTGTACATTATATCCCCAGGACTTATTTCATAACTACAAGTTTTACCTTTTGACCACCTTCACTGACTTCCCCCCTTCCCTCCCCCCAGAGCCCCTCCACCCCCTACCCCTGTCTTATCTTTTTTTGGTACATGAGACTTTGAAGCCAGCCAGACTGGGTTCAAGTCCCAGCTCAGCCCCTTAACATCAGTGTGACCCTGGGCGGATTACCTAGCCTTCCTGAGCTTGTTTTCTGTGACTTTGGAATGCTGGTGCTTTTGAAGGTTGTTTTGGGAATTGAGTGACATGGGTCCAAACACCTGGACCCAAACCCAGCCATACTCCCTAACCATGGGAGGGAGGTTGAGGGGTGGAGATGTGCTTCAGTCAGCACACCACAAGTGCCTACTCACTACACTGGGCCGTATATTCAGGGCTGACTGCCCAGTGCGTTTCCTTACAGCCCTTACCTACCTTATTGCCCCTTTCCTCCAGAGTCAGGAGGCATTCTTGTTTGGGTGTGGTTGATGATATGCCAGAAAGGGTTTTTTTTTGGTTTTTGTTTTCAGCCTGTGTGTCTTTTTTGCTGGTGTCTGGTTACCCTTGGGATAAGTTTTGCTTCTTTGTCTCCCCTAGTGAACAAGGTTTGGGTTCATTGACTGCTGCTGATTGGTTCATACTTCTCCTGTGTGGGAGGGAGGAGCTGCCTCCTCTGGTTTTCCCACCTTTGCTAAATGCCATTTACTACTTCCTGTGTTAATTAGGGGGCTTCTCAGTTGCCTTTCCTTAGTCCCCATCCTGGTGGAGGGAATGGGAGGGGGCCCACTTGCTCTCTGGTTGATTTCTTCCGTCACTGGATAGATGCCAGTGAGCCCTTAACTTTGTGCCAGTTCTGTGGTAAGTGCTTATTCTTAAATTATCTACTTTCAGTTTCTTAAAGACCTTAAGAGGAAGTAGGTATTCTTACTCTGCCCAGTTTGGAGGGTCCATATCTGGCCCCAGGTCTCATAGCAGGATAACAGGACCCTGGTACCTACTCCTGCAGTGCTGCCCTTCTCTCCCACCTCTTGCCCATGATAGGTGTAGCTATCTGTTGGTAGCTACCAGTCAACTTTTTAAAAAAAATTTATTTATTTATTTATCTATGGCTGTGTTGGGTCTTTGTTTCTGTGCATGGGCTTTCTCTAGTTGTGGCAAGCGGGGGCCACTCTTCATCATGGTGCGCAGGCTTCTCACTATCGCGGCCTCTGTTGTTGCGGAGCACAGGCTCCAGACGCGCAGGCTCAGTTAATTGTGGCTCACGGGCCCAGTTGCTCCGCAGCATGTGGGATCTTCCCAGACCAGGGCTCGAACCCATGTCCCCTGCATTGGCAGGTGGATTCTGAACCACTGCGCCACCAAGGAAGCCCAGAACCAGTCAACCTTTAAATCCTTTAGGAGTGCTGGTTCAAAGGTCAGTTTTAGTAAGTGGTCTGGGGACTTAGATGGTGCAGTGTTGGGGAGTGGGGAGAAATTTGGGACAAACCAACAGTGCTCACAGGGAGAGCAAGCTGGTGGAATTAAGTGGGGATATTGCAGCTGCTTAAGTCTGCTTGTTCTCATTTTGAATGGCTCCTGAAAGACTCAGCCTGGGTGTGCTAAGTGCATATTTGTGGATGCTATAGACAAGACTTGCTTGTTCATAACCCTTTTGTTTTTTTGCCATTTTAGTCCTACGTTATAGATTGCTTTTGGCTGATTTCTTTTGGAGGGGGGAACCACAGTGCCCTTAGATTATCCACAGTGTTAATTAACATGTCCTACCCTTAGGGACTGCTCATTTGACCTCTTCGCTTAACTTCCAGCATCCAAACATGTAGAAGAAGAGCATAATGGAGAGATCAGTGATTCTGGAGTAAAGTAGACTTTGTTTCAAATTTCAGCTCTCCATTAATGCCCTTGGACAAATTTCTTAACTTCAGGGCCCTCAGTTTCTTCATCTGTAAAATGGGGATCATTGTACCCAGTGAGAAATAATGTTCGTACAGTACATCTTGGTAGGGCTTGGTACCTACCAAGCCCTCTTACCAAGGTAAGAGGTGTTCAGAAGTTTCCTTATTCATTTCAGCTTGATTCAATGGGTATTAAATACAATTAGTGTTCTAGACTTTGTACTAAACTCCAGCAGTTACAGAGATCAGTAAGAGGTGGTTTCTTTCCTGGGGAGCTTAAATTCTAGTGGTCAGGGCTGATGCATACACATTCATCATGAGGCGCTTAGGTGCCAAGACCCAGGCTACGGCAGGAACCGAGCACAGGAGCATTTCCTCTGCCTTGAGGGCTGGGAAATCCTTTCCTTCCTGAAGGAGGTTATGCCCAAGCCCTGACTTAAAGGACTGAGTAAGAATTAACCAAGCAAAGGAATGTGGGATGGGTTGCAGCCAAAGCAACAGCATAAGCAATGGATGGACGGAGTATCTGGGAGAAGTGTATGCAGCCTGGGTTTGGCTGGAAGCAGGAAGTACAGGGAAAGGAGCCCCGAGAGCCTGGTGTCTGTGAAGGTGCTGGCAGGCCTGGTATGCTGGCTGAAGAGCTTAGAAGACATAAAATTTGCTAGGATGGAGAATCCAATGTGAGGGAAAAGAATTATGTAAATAGTGGTTGATAGTTTTGTCAGACATTTTCATAGTGTAGTCTGATAAATTCTGGTGTGTCCATGCAATAAAGTGATCTGCAGATGTTAAAAGACTGAGGTAGGTTTATTTGTGCTCTTAAGGAAAAACTTACAAGAATATTACTAAATGAAAAAAAAAATGCATTGGGCATCTTTGGAAGTGTATATGTATTAATAAGTGACTACTTACAGCAGCTGCCTGTGGGAGGAGCTGGGGGGCTGGGATAGACGACAGTCTTGCATTTTACTGCAGACCCTTTTGTACTGTTTGGCCATTTTCCCACATGCACCCATTTCTTTATAAAAAAGAAAATACTGTAAAGAAATGACTGATGCTGTACATTATCAGGTGAGCTGGAAACCAAGTGGCAGAGTGTAAAAATAACTTGTGTTAGTGCACTGTAGTGCCATTATGCGGAATGCTAGATTATTTCATGCTCTGACAATAATACCATTCATGGGGGGTTTTAGAGCTTCCCACTTTCACATACATTATTTCAGTCAGAATTAATCACTTCCATCTGTGCTCTCCTAGCAATTAAAATATTTTAAGAATTATAAATGTTAAATGATGTAAAATTATAAATGTTAAATGTAAAGGTTGGGAAAGGGGAGAAAAGAATATTATTTGTTTAATACGACATCCATGACTTTATTCCCTTGCTTTCTTTGCATATGCCTTTGTAAAAAATATAATTGTAACTAAAATATACATTTACTTAGAGGCTTTTCTGTTCAGTGTGATTTCATGCGTTTCCCAGGTGTTGTGTCATTGTTCTCCTTGCCTTTTTGGATGGCTGCTATTTCGTGGTACACCGTGACTCATTCACCCGTGGCCCCTTGAATCACTCACGCTCCTGTGTGCTCTCCTAGCTGTGCTGGTTTTCTGGGTTGATGTTCTTCTTTCCTATACCCTTGGAGCTGGGATGGCCTCTTGTCACCAGTGCAGGGCACAGGGAAAGTGCTATTTTTGAAGGAATAGAGGTTCCTTTTGGGCTTTGCAGCAGCATCTTGAGATAGAGATGAAAGATATGGGTAGTTTACAGCCAAGGAAAGAGACTCGGTAAGCAGTCTTCCCAGAGTCACACAGCAGCTACCTGTAAGTGGCTGAATTCAACCTTGAATTCAGTTCTCCTAACACCAGCGCAGCAGTCTATCTACTGGTCATGAAATCAGAATTTTCAGCAGGTCTTGCTGGGGGAAGAGATGGTTGGGTTCCATTGAGAGTAAGTGAGTGAACAGATTTTTGACCTTTCCAAGAAATTTAATTGCTCTACTGTGTGTTCTGGTGACGGGTGAACTGGGTTCACACCCCAGTAGCATCTTTTTTTTTTTTTTTTTTTCAGGTACGCGGGCCTCTCACTGTTGTGGCCTCTCCCGTTGCGGAGCACAGGCTCCGGACGCGCAGGCTCAGCAGCCGTGGCTCACGGGCCCAGCCGGTCTGCGGCATGTGGGATTTTCCCGGACCGGGGCACGAACCCGTGTCCCCTGCATTGGCAGGCGGACTCTCAACCACTGCACCACCAGGGAAGCCCCCCAGTAGCATTTTTGACAGTGTATGGCCTTGGGCAGGTTACTTAACATATCTGGGCATTAGTTTCCCATCAGTTAGACTGCTGGATGGGGGAACCTCCCTCCACAGGGTTATCCAAATACACATAAGCCTTTTAAGATGGTACCTGGCACAGGGTAGGAGCTCACTAAATGCTAATAGAACTTTTTTTCCTGTTGGTTTGATGAAAAAGAATAATACCAGTGTTGGTAAGGGTGATGGGGAAAAGAGTACTGTCATACAGTGTTGGTAGAATAAATGGGGACATCTCTTCTGGAGGGTAACCTGTCAGTGTGCTAATTTAAAGCATGACAACTCTTTGACCCAGAAATTCCAGCACCGGAAATTTATACTAAGGAAATAATTGTACAAACACATAAAGTTATATAGATTTTCATTGCAGTATTGCTTAATAGCAAAAAAAAAATTGGGAAAACCAAATGTTTACCTCAAAAGGAGCTTGGTGAAAACTTGGTCACCCATACAATGGAATAACGAGCCCTTTTATACATGGTGAGGGGGAGCTGAGTGGAGTGGTGTGGAAAGATGTCTTCTGTCTACTGTTAAGTTGAAAAATAGGCCACAGAATAGTATGTATGCTGTAACCACATTTATGCTTTTTTTTTCCCTTCAAAGTATGTGTTATGTAACTGTTTGACACATTTAAGGGTCTACTATATACAGGTTCTAAGCTGGGCCCCTTTAAATGTGTTTGTGTACATAGAAAACAAGTGTGGAAGATCTTTGGATGGTAGGGTCGACAGTTTTCCTTAGTTAAAAAATTACTTTACACCATATTTTTCATTATTTGTTACTGTTACAATCTGTGTTAAAAAAGAAATCTTCAAAAAAATAAGAACATCAGCATTTCCTTTCTCTCCACCTCCAAATTTCAACCCTTAAGCTTTCTTGTTAATTAAAAAAATTAATTACTAAAGTTTTATTCTGGTTTGCCTAAAGAGAAGACATTGTCTTTTGTCCTGAAATCTTTTACTCTGTAACTAACAGCATTTGAGTGCTTCCTGTGTGAATGAATATGCTAAGGTGGCAGTGATACTCCAAACATCTTCAGTGTGTATTTGACAGGTCACTCCAAAGCATTTAAAGAGAGCTTAAGAAATTAAATCATTTTAATATGGAAAACGTTTCAGGTGGTTTGGGCAAAGTAACTCTCGTATACCTGACATACTTGGTTTTAACCTTCTAGGGGGATTTCTGTCTCAGGACAACAGAGATTAAACTATCAATGGGTCCTAACCTTTTATATTTCATGGTTTATAGATCACAGGATAGAACTTTTGTTTTGCAATTAATGGTAGAAGGAGAACCTCTTTTTGTGGGGAGGGGAGAGTAAGTGGAAGGGGAGGAGAAGGGATATAGAGAGGAAGAGGGTAATATATTTTAGAATACAAACTAGATTAGTCCTCATTGAGAATGAAAAAGATCAGTCTTGATGTTCATGTCTCAATTTGAGGTCTTCATATTGCAAAAAAGTTGAGTTTTTAATATTTTAGACATGCCATCATTTAAAAAATTTTACATCTTGTAATCAAGTTGATTTATTTGTGGGCTTTGTAATATTGATATTATTTTGCTAAATCATAAGTGGTTAACTTTATTGCATTGGGGCTTAAAATATGCTTTAGATTTTTAAATTGAATTCTTGGCATCATATATGAATTATATTGTGAAAGAACTATTTTGAGAGAAAACTGACCAGATATCTCTTTTTTGTAAACGAGTGATACTGAAGGTATGTTTAAGTCTGCTTTTGAGGTTTGTTGAAACACATGACACCACTCCAAGTGGAAGATGACGGGCTTGGAGCTGGGTGGAGCTGAGCGTGAATTGAAGTTTTGCCATTTCCAAACTGAGTGGCCATTTACAGGACTAATCCTTGCCTTGCTGGTTGTGAAGACTAAGAGATAACTTGTGTAAAACATCTGCTGCCTTGTCTAGTTAAATGTTAACCAAATACTTGTTTCTCCTGAGCTCTTAAGAGTTGAGATGCAGATTCTCTGGGTGTGTGGCCCTGCATTTGTAGAAGGTTGTCCTATAGCTCTTTCTTTGTTTACACCTGTGTGTGATCTGGTCCTGGAGGTGGCTGGCAGGTGGGCACAGTGTTGTGCCTTGGAAAGTTATAACAAGCTGAAAGTTAGTCATTGTCGCCATTGACCCTCTCAGTGTAATGCATGGTTACTATGTGTTTATTTGTGTTGTTCTATTTTAAAAAGCACTTTTGGGCTTCCTGGTGGCACAGTGGTTAAGAATCTGCCTGCCAATGCAGGGGACACGGGTTCGAGCCTTGGTCTGGGAAGATCCCACATGCAGCGGAGCAACTAAGCCCATGTGCCACAACTACTGAGCCTGCGCTCAGAGCCCGTGCGCCACAACTACTGAGCCCGCGTGCCACAACTACTGAAGCCCGCACGCCTAGAGCCTGTGCTCTGCAACAAGAGAAGCCACCACAATGAGAAGCCCACGCACTGCAACGAAGAGTAACCCCTGCTCGCCGCAACTAGAGAAAGCCCGCGTGCAGCAACGAAGACCCAACTCAGCCAGAAATAAATAAAAGCACTTTTTATAGGGATAGAGTGTAAATTCCACTTTAAAAATGTTAATCTTTGAAAACCCAGAGCTAGACCCCTGTTATCAGCCACTTGAGTGTTATCCAATCTGCTATAGGCTAACCAGATCCTGTTAGGTAATCCTGCCTCACTCCCTGCAAGCCTTTTGCCAAGAGGGCCGGACACTTTAACCGGAAGCTCCCACTGTGGCTGTCATTTCTTAAGGTTTTTTTCTTGGGTTTTTGTGGAATGGGATGAGAAAACTTCCAGGTGTGTGGGTAGATTTATTAATACCTGTCCCCATTCACACTGCCTCCTTCCTTCCCCCATTTAGATCTTTCCTGTCCTTGAAGGCTCTGTCCAAGCCCCACATTTCTCAGGATGCTTCCCAGACAGCTCTCCAGTCCACTCTTGTACTTCTGTCTGTAGTGGACGTATTAGCACAGGCACCACTGTCCTCACCTTCTTTATGTTAGTCTCAGATTATAGGTGACCTGAGGGCATCCATCAACCGTGCATTTTGCTCCCTTTTCTTTGGTCCTTACCTGATGTGGAACTCCAGTAGATAACTCCTGATTTTGTTTCTTCCTCTTTGTCTGGTCCAATGCCTTATGTGTTGGAAGAACCCTCTGTAAAGTTTCCCATGTAGCAAACAATCTTCTGTCCTTTAATTTTAATTAAAAAAGAAGACAGAAAGGAACTTAAAAAAATAATTTTTTGGTATGTCCTTCCTTCAGTGTTTTTTCTTTGCACAGACGTACATGTATATGATAGATGTGTTAAACGATATGCTGTCCTTTTTATTACATAGTTTGCCGTTTATAGATACACACACATAAGGTACATATTATCTCATATTAGTATATATTTAACAAGTGATTTCTAATGATTGCATGTAATTCATATTCCAGCCTATAGGTATAATATAATTTTATATTTTATAATGTAGTAAAATTTAAAACTATTTACTTATTATTGAATTTTAAATAACACTGCAATGAACATTCTTCCTCTACAGTTTTATTCTCTAGCAATTAAACTGTTACAGTCAATTTAGCATAGTAGTTTTAAAAAATAAATTCATAGAATCTGTTCATTTTATTAGTATCTGAGTAATCACTGTGGTTCAGGATCATTATAGGTGTTGTGGGATACACTCAGATATAAGTACTGAAGTACTAAGGATAAAATAAAATATGTATACCAATAGAAAGTGATGTCAAGTATTTAAGTAGACTATTTAGATTGGCACTAAGGAACTTATGCAGACAACCTGTGTCCATCAGTGGATGACGGATTTTAAAAATGTGATATATATACACAATAGAATAATATTCAGCCTTAAAAAACGAAGGAAGTTCTGTTATTTGTGAGAACACAGGCAAACCTGGAGGGCATTATGCTAAGTGAAATAAGCTAGATAGAGAAAAACACTGCATGGTGTCATTGATATGTGGAATCATTAAAAAAAAGAAAAGAAAAAAGGTTGAGCTTGTAGAATGAGACTAGAAAAGTGGTTGGTGGGGACGAGGGAAATAGAGTTTGGTAGAAGGGTACAAATTTTCAGTTATAAGATGAATAAGGTCTGAGGATCCAATGGCGACGATAGTTGACAACACTGTATTGTATAATTGAAATTTGCTAAGAGAGCAGAACTTACATGTTCTCACCAAAAAAAAAAGTAAATATGTGAGATGATAGGTGTGTTAATTAACTTGGGTGGGGGGGAATCCTTTCACAATGTATATGTACATCAAAACATGACCTTGTGCACTGTAACTATCTTACGTAATTTTGTCATTTATACCTCAGTAAAGCAGGAAAAGAAAAAGAACCTTATGTAAGAAATGTATACAAATTAAAAACAAAAACCTGGAGGGTGTGTGGGCGTGTGTCCCAGGGTGAATGAAGACTTTGGCAAAAGAATCTCCCTGTATTACAATTGTATGGTATAACCGCACTGAAGGGGGCAAGGACAAAAAGGCATGAACCGAAGTAACTTTGGAAGCTGGTGTTTTGACTAGACACTGTAAGGCTAAAGACAAAACAAACAGTACATCAACAATGTACTCTAGTTGGTGAGGTTGTTTCTCATGGGAGCACGGGTTAACAATTCTGAAATGTATTCAGGGGTCAAACAAATAAATAAATGGATAGTGGAAGGTGGAGCTAGATTTCCTACCGTTGGAGAGAGAATTTACAGATAAGCAAGGGCAGAAGGCTGCCGGGAACCATGCAGTACTGGGTTAGAGTTGGAGACATCACTGTGAACTCAGTATGAACATATGTTTAGCTTCATATAGATAGGTGAGTGTGCGTACGTGGGTTAGTATACATACGTGTATTTTCTAGATCTGTTCACTGAGAGGGCTTGGAAGCAATGACACCCCAGTAGCCACAGTATACCCAGGTCTTGGTTTCTAAATACCATCCTTCAATAAAAGTAATCAGGACTTCTTGGAGAAATGGATAATTATAGGTCTAGAGCATCTTATATTACCAGAAAATAAGGAAATGCTCAAAAAGCCAAGGCTGGGGCATGCCAAAGGACATAGGAGCCAACCTCAAAGAGCTCCTAATAGCCAAAGCTGGAACAACTTGAGCAACAAAATAAATAGAGCGGTACTGCATTGTAACACAAAGATTCAAGTGAATATACATAAGCTATGTAGGGAAAAGAGGTGTCCTCCTTATAGAAGAATTCCAAATGGTTTATGTAGGTACTTACCCCTTCCGGAGCGGGGGCTTCATTTCCCCCAGCTCTTGAGTGTGGGCTGAAATTTAGTGACTTGCTTCTAAGGAATAGATTATAGAAAGAATGAAAAGGGAACTTTACAGTGGAGAAAACTCATAAACACTACCTTAACCAAATAATCAAGGTTGATATCACCAGTGGTCATGCTGAGAGCATGCGCCCTTAATATGATGTGATGAGAAAGACAACTTACCTCCATGGTTCCCACTTCAGAACCCATCACCCCAGTCTAACTCTGAGAAAAAACATCAGACAAATCCAAACTGAGGGATATAATACACAGTACCTGCCCAGTATTCTCCAAAACCATCAAGGTTATGAAAAACAAGGGAAGACTGAGAAAGTGTGACCGACCGGAGGAGACTAGGGAGATAGGATGAGTAATTTGCAAAGTGGGATCCTGGGATGGGTCCTGGAATGGAAAGAGGACATTAGTGGGAAAGTTGGCGAAACACAAACACAGGTGAAGTCTGGAATTCAGTTAATTTTTTAGAAAGGCACTAAAAACATTTCCCTCCAACATTTCATTAAGAAAATACTCACATGCCAAAGAGAAGTTGAAAGAAATGTAGAGTGAACGTACCCACCACCTAGATTCTACAATTAGGATTTTGTGGCCTTTGCTTTATTACATACCTACCTATCGACCCACCTTATTCTTACAGATATTTCAGAGTAAGCTGTAACGATCAGTACGTGTAACCCCCTCTTCCACAACAACAACAAAAACCAAAACCTGTTTAAAATGTAATTTCTGCCAAGGTTATGGTCTGTCGCCTACCAGGCGCTCACAGTTAACATTATGTCTGTGGTTGTGCTCTGTGGAGAACAGAGGCGGATGAAAAGTTGGGAGGTTGCAGGTTACGTATGCGCTGTCAGAGGTGATCATGGGGACCATGCTTGACTGAAGTAGACCTGTGCTAGCGGGCACTGGGGTGTTGGGGGGCAGGCTGTGAGCATCCAGGAATAGCAGCTGGTTTCGTGCCACGTGTTTTCAATACCTCAAATGGTATTAACCAATGTGGGAAGCTTTCAGGGGCTGGAAGGAATGGCACGTCTGGACTGGGACTGTTGTATAATGCCTGAGCATTTATGTGGGGAGAGCCCAAGGCCCCCCTCCCCATGCCATTCTCCCCTCCCCTCTGGCCCCTGGGAAAATAAATAGAGCGGGAAGAGAGAGGCTTTCGCCCTGGATGGGGGTAGGAGGGCTGATCAGCTCATCAATCAGGAGAGTGTGTAATTATGCGGAAAGGACAGAAATCACTCCCTGAAAACCACAGACTTGGGGATTTGCCCAGAAGAGAACCTTACAGCTGCTAACAGTAACCCTATTCAGCTTGGGTGCATAATGATTTTAAAACTAATCAGGAGCCAAGGCCAGAGCTGGGGACAAACACAAATATTTTGTTGACAGAGCAAACGTCTAGATTTTGTCGGATAGGAAGTTGCTGAGGAAGGCCAGAGTGATGTAATGGTGTGCACCAAGCTTTCATCCTGAAACAGATGGGCCCCTGAGGTACCATCTGCAGTGCCCGGGGGCCGTTTGAAATCACTTCCTATAAATTAAATCGTCGTTAAGTTAGTATCAAGAAATTAGTATGGAAGCCATACCTGAAGTGAAACTAGACAAAGGAAGGAAATTTCCACTGGAGTTACTTGCTTCCTCTTCCTTCCTTGCCCTACAATAGACCCAAGACTTATTATTTTGGTCAATTCTCTTGTTTAGTACTTGAATCTCATTGCCTCCCCCAAACAGCCGTCCAAAGTAAACTTCCCTTTCCCTTCTTAAGCACGGACAACTGTACTTATCCCTACCTAAGCCAGTGTCAGCTGGATACTTTTCATAAACTGTCTTGCTATTTTAGGTTTTCTGTTTCGGTTGAGGAGGAAGTAGTGTTTTGTTTCTGGTTCTTTCTTTTATCAAAGGAATATTTGTTCTGGGCAGGCAGGGGGAAGGGACGCTTCTTAGTCTAGATCAGAGGAAGAAAATATATGGCATCATAGGTAAGTGACTGATCACAAATCTTAATTGGTGCTGTTTCTAATAAAACATTTAATAAAACACTTCAGAGCAGAAAGCAGGATCTATTGCCCTTATCCTTTGATTTATTCAGCAGTTATTGCTACCCCTATGTGCCAGGCACTGAGAATGTGCAATGGACCATGTACCTCTGTCTCAGGGAGAGACACAGTCAGAAGAAATGGCAATGTGAAGTTTGTTGAGGTGTGTGTGGAATATTACAGGAGTCGGAGGAGTCTGGGGAGACTTCTTGGAGGAGGTGATTTCTGAGCAGCATCTTAAGGGAGTAGCGAGGTGCGGTGGCGGTTGGGTGGAGGGGACACAAGCTGAGGTGTGGAAGGTAAACAGTGGGGAACAAAGTAGGTAAGTGTGAGGTAGGTGGAGCGCAGGAGGGTGTTTGTAGCAGAGGCCGGTGGAAAGGTTGATTGGGAATTAGAGTGAAGAGGAGAGGCCAGGGGAGGCGCATGTGGATACACTGGTGGGTGAAGAACAGGGGCAGGAAATTGGGGTGTCAGCATAGCAAGCCTGCTTTTTTGGGTTTCTGGGTGAAGTGGGAGGAAAGCTAGAGCAGGGTTGAGAAGAATGGTGATCAAAGTTTGAGATAGTTGCTTGGGGAATGGGAGGGGCCTTTTTAGGATACCGGGGGCCTTTTTGGGTAGAGATATTCAAGTGTAGTGGCGTGTCTCCATGCGAGGGGCCACTTCTCTTTGGGGACTTTTAGGCCTAGGGCATAGGTGTGGAGAAGCTGAGTAGTGGTGTGGATTCCCATTGATGTGGCCAGAGAAGAGGGGTGCAGAGCATCGAGGGTGCTGGTGAGGGGGCTGGGTCAGAAGATCACCCTCAATGCAGAAAGAGGCACACCGAGGGACATTGGAGAGCAAGTACCCTGGGGATGAGGGGGTGTGAGAGCTGGAGGGACAGAAGGTTGTGGTCACCGGCAAGAGCAATGAAATTGTGCCCTCTGACTCTGAGTTGTGGCCCTGGGAATGACGTAGACTCTGGTCCACTAGAGTCCCAGGATCAGAGGCTCAAGTGCAGTGATGGTGATAGTAACTGCTGTCACGTCCTAATGCTGTGTGCTGGGCACTGCTCGAAGTGCCGTGAACTGTTAATTCAACAACTTCATGATGAAGTATTATTATTCCCATTAATAGGTGAGGCAACTAAGCCCAGAGAGGTTAAGGTGTGACTCAGTGTCACACAGTTGATCATTGATGGATTCCAATCCAGGTTGTACAAGTACCTCCCCCACCCCCGACCCAGCTGCTCTCATTCATTCCTTTGGGAGCTGACTGTTGGTTGAAGAGATGATTGTGAACTGAGCCCCTCCCCTTTTGCCTGGTGAAGAGGAGAAGTTACCAAAAATAGGTAGGTGACAGCTGAGAATTGGGGTGGAGGGTGGTATGACTGTGAGTGGTGAGAGCCTCAAAGGAGGATGAATTTTTTACATGGGATTGGAAGAGAAGCCCTCCACCAGCACCTCCCAGTAGAGAGGGGCCCTGTCCAAGGCGGGGAAGGGGGGATGGGGAGTGAGTGTTTAATGGATACAGAGTTGTAGTTTGGGAAGCTGAGAAAGTTCTGGAGATGGATGGTGGTGAAGGTTGCACAACAATGTGAATGTACTTAGTGCCACTGAAGTGTACACTTAAAAATGGCTAAAATGGTAAAGTTCATGTTGTGTTTATTTTACCACCATGAAAAATAAAAAGGTGCGGGGGGGAGAAAATGATCATCGCTACCATTTATGATTTTCCTGGTACAAAACGGGCACTTATTTCATATTTGAAAGTGTGCGGGGATTTTGCTAAATGCTTTATGTGTATTTTTCATTTAATCTTCACTTTCCGAGATAGGTAAACCCTGCTGTACTGATGATGAATCTCAGGTTTGAAGACATTCAACATCTCCCATCCAGAAAACGGCAGAGGCTGGGCACTGCCAGATCCACTGACTCTCAAACCCTTGCCAGTAATCCCTAGGGAATTTAACAATGGAAAGAAGGTTCCAGAGACTGGGTGGAGAGGGAGAGGGAAGGGGTTGTAGGTAGAGGGAGGACTGGAATAGGGAAAATGCTGGATGAGGAAAGGAGGGTGGGGGATGGGAGAGAGGCCCGTGGGGATGAGAGGTTGGATGCAGGGAAGCGAGGACTTGCATGTCCAGATCAGGCATGAGCTGTGATGGAACTGATGGGAAGTCCAGGTAACTCTGACCTGGTCTCAGGAGGGGTTTGGGGGCTACAGAGAAGCATAAGGGCCCAGTGTCGGGGGAGGTACCTGCCATCTATAGACAGTCTTTTTTTTTTTTTTTTTTTTGCCATACGCGGGCCTCTGTTGTGGCCTCTCCCATTGCGGAGCACAGGCTCCGGACGCGCAGGCTCAGCGGCCATGGCTCACGGGCCCAGCCGCTCCGCGGCACATGGGATCTTCCCGGACTGGGGCACGAACCCGTGTCCCCTGCATCGGCAGGTGGACTGTCAACCACTGCGCCACCAGGGAAGCCCCTATAGACAGTCTTGTAGGCAGCAGGCTCTTCCCAGATTGGGACCTGCGGTGGGAGGAGCTGGAGATATGGACAGTACAGAGTTGGGGCTCAGCCCATACTCCTGTTCTCATCCCCTCCCTCCCTCCCTCCCTCCCTCCCCCTTCCTTCCTTCCCTCCTCCCTCCCCCCTCCTCTCCCTCCCTCCCCCTCCTCTCCTCCCCCTCCTCTCCCTCCCTCCCTCCCCCCCTCCTCTCCCTCCCTCCCTCTCCCCTCCTCTCCCTCCCTCCCCCCTCCTCTCCCTCCCTCCCCCCCCTCCTCTCCCTCCCTCCCCCCCTCCTCTCCCTCCCTCCTCCCTCCTCTCCCTCCCTCCTCCCCCTCCTCTCCCCCTCCCTCCCTCCCCCTCCTCTCCCTCCCTCCCTCCCTCCCCCTCCTCTCCCTCCCTCCCCCTCCTCTCCCTCCCCCTCCCCCTCCTCTCCCTCCCCCTCCCCCTCCTCTCCCCCTCCCTCCCTCCCTCCCTTCCTCCCCTCCTTCCTTCCTTCCTTCCTTCCTTCCTATTGCCTGTTGAGTCTAAGTCTGCAACCTGATGTTGAATTTCAGTGCATGAATTTGGGGAGGAGGAGGCTGCGGGGGTGAGGAGGATTGGCTGTGTTTCTGATGCTGACAGAGCAAGTACCAAGGGTGAGGTCAAATCATGGCCAACTACCTGGCCAACCAGCAAACTGCAAAGATTGTGCTGCAGATTTTTTAACGGAATGGGGTGAAACATATATATTAAGAAATAGATTTTACCTGGCTCTTCAGGAAGTTTTTGAGGTTGTAACCTAAACACCTAAGGCGCATCCTGTCTTCAGTGGTGGCCGGTGGCATTTGTGACCTTCACCCCGCCCCCACCCCGGGTGGAGATGCGGGGCCTGACCCAGATATTTGGATTTAGCCAGGTGTTTGTGAAGTGATCTAAGCTGTTTATAAAGGAAGTGCTCTCCTGAGAGTTCCTGTTATCATTTTACTTCATGTGTTTACTTTGGATTCAGAAGAATTCATTTATTCTCCTGCTGGTGGTTTTAGATTCTGTGCTGAAAGACAGGCTGCTTTCTGTGCATGGCGACCGTGGCTAGCATGGCCTGTGATTATATAATAATTTTGAATAAGTAAAGAGATGTTCTCATGGCAGGTCTTGTAAGGGCAGTCTGGAAGCTGACATCATGAGGGATTAAGTTGCACTGCAGTGAAAATTTGCAGCTGTCAGAGGTGCAGCAGCACATCAGCTATAACCTCCAGGTGTAAATAGACCTTCATCAGCATCATTGAAAAGTCCTGGGAAGACCCAAAGCACAGCGGCATGCTGTCCATCAAAAGTCATTTGCAGAATCTTGTTCCTGACAGTGATATGTTTTATCCCCAGTAGCTGGCTGGATCTATAGCACTTTACAACAGTTCTTTTCAAGGAAAGGTAGAGTTTATATGCTTGCTGGTACCAAATTCTGATGAATTATTTTACTTTTCTGCCCTTTTTCTCTTGCTAAGAAACATTTGGGGGCTAGGTAAAATAAGGCAAATGGGAATTTATTTTAACATGAAAGTAGGACTAAGATAATGATAACTAAGGTGATCCTTAGTTTTGAGAAATAATGATGACTGACAGGAGGCACAGTTATCTTCTGGGCCAGGTGCCATCCGGATATTACCTAATCGGCTTCTTGAGAACATGATCTTGTCTTTTGTTCACAGACGTATCCCCCAGCCCAGAACAGTGTCTGGCACAGAGTAGGCACTGCAGTGAGTGAACTCAATGGAGATAAGGATTCTGCATCACGGGGTAGTTAAGTTGCCTGCCCAAGGCCACACCATTAATAACTGGGATTCCTTGACAATAGGTAGATGAAGAAAGTGAAAGGCACAGAGAATAATGATTAGTCTTCAGAACTCTTTCACTGAAAATATTATTTACTATGGTTTTAGAGGTGTCTTGAGTTTTCCGAAAGAAAATTTCTTCATCTATTAAAATATACTATTTTTAATAATTAACTTTATTAAAAATAAATATGACATAATTTTTTTTTTTTTTGGTACACGGGCCTCTCACTGTTGTGGCGTCTCCCGTTGCAGAGCACAGGCTCCGGACGCGCAGGCTCAGCGGCCATGGCTCACGGGCCCAGCCGCTTCGCGGCATGTGGGATCGTCCCGGACCGGGGCATGAATCTGTGTCCCCTGCATCGGCAGGCGGACTCTCAACCACTGCGCCACCAGGGAAGCACGACATAATTTTATAATTATAATATTATGAGGATTAAATGAGAAAGAAGTTAGAACAGTGCCTGTACTTTGTAAAGCGCCATATGTATGAAAATTTGCCTTGGGTGTCATTTATCTTTTAAAGGGTGTTTGATCATTTATTTGGTTTTAATTTTGAAGTAAAGATAAAATTTTTCTTTAACTACGGAGACTGTCTTTAAGAGTACACCTGAATGAGAAAATATAATTCAGAGATATAATAGGAAAGCCAAGAGTGAGGTCTGATTTTAGTAATGAGAATATTGTTACCATCTAAATACTACATGAGGGGCTTCCCTGGTGGCACAGTGGTTAAGAATCCGCCTGCCAATGCAGGGGACACCGGTTCTAGCCCTGGTCAGGGAAGATCCCACATGCCGCGGAGCAACTAAGTTCCTGTGCCACAACTACTGAAGCCCATGCTCTGCAACAAGAGAAGCCACCACAGTGAGAAGCCCGCGCACCACAATGAAGAGTAGCCCCCTCTCGCTGAAGCTAGAGAAAGACTGAGTGCAGCAACAAAGACCCAATGCAGCCAAAAATAAATAAATAAAATAAATAAATTTTAAAAAATAAAAAAATAGTACACGAATATACAATATTTTCTTAGCCAAAAAACTAGAATACAGCAGTTTAGTAGGAATTGTCCTTAGAGCACCAAGAAGTGTATTATAAGAAAGTGTGGGCTTCCCTGGTGGCGCAGTGGTTGAGAGTCTGCCTGCCAATGCAGGGGACACGGGTTCGAGCCCTGGTCTGGGAGGATCCCACATGCTGCGGAGCGGCTAGCCCCGTGAGCCACAATTTCTGAGCCTACGCGTCTGGAGCCTGTGCTCCGCAACAAGAGAGGCCACAATAGTGAGAGGCCCACACACCGCGATGAGGAGTGGCCCCCACTTGCTGCAACTAGAGAAAAGCCCTCGCACAGAAACGAAGAGCCGACACAGCCATAAATAAATAAATAAATAAATAAAATTAAAAAAAAGGCAAAATTCCTTTAAAAAATTAAATGAAGGTGTTACTCTTTAGCCCAATAGCCTAAACATTGGTTTTTTTTTTTTTGGCTGCGTTGGGTCTTTGTTTTTGCATGCGGGCTTTCTCTAGTTGCGGCGAGCAGGGGCTACTTTTTGTTATGGTGCGCGGGCTTCTCATTGTGGTGGCTTCTCTTGTTGCGGAGCATGGGCTCTAGGTGCACGGGCTTGGTAGTTGTGGGCCACGGGCTCTAGAGCACAGGCACAGTAGTTGTGGCGCACGGACTTAGTTGCTCCTCGGCATGTGGGATCTTCCTGGACCAGGGCTCGAACCTGTGTCCCCTGCATTGGCAGGCGGATTCTTAACCACTGCGCCACCAGGGAAGCCCAGCCTAAACATTTTTGACATAGCAATTCTATCAGTAAAATACTTTCTGCTCGTACCTGCAACATTTGTATATTTATGAATTATAATATTATTAAATCCACAAAAATAGAAATAAAAGAATGAGACAAGTAAACATGATTAGGCATTCTAATACCTTTTTTCTATATCCAAGAGATCACCTTGCACCCTCTACTTTTGGTCTGGTTTAGAAAGACCGAAAGTCATCTAGAAGAGAAAGCACATAGCAGTTTTTGAAAGAGGGCTTGCTAGATTTTTGGAGTGGTAGGTGGATGAGATAGTGACAGAGAGGTACACTGTCAGGCAGATTGCGTGTAGGATGTTTTGGGGGGTAAACCAGAAAGCTCTCCTTGGCCATCTGCTAGAAAATGTTGGTGAGGTGATCACAGACCAAACTCCTAAGGATTAAAGTACCCCCATTAGATTGGTCACATCACTTCCCCATAATGGATTATGCTGGGTACGCTGGACGAGAGGAAAAAATGTAGTTCATACACAAGGTTTGCAAAATTGCTTTTAAATGTGAAGGGTGTTTCAGCTCTTTGAAGGAGAGAGACTTGAATGGAGTGGTAAGGAAGGCAAGTTAATCATTTAGAAGTGAGAAAGTGGAAATAACGTTACTGAACGCAAGTTCCTGTGCCCCAGGCACAGTGAGGCCAAACAAACCAAAACATCAGAGTTTGGAGCAGAGAAAGGTTTACTGCAGGGCTGAGCAAGGAGCACAGGTGGCTCACACTCCAAAACCCCGAACTCCTAGATGGTTTTTTTTTTTTTTTTGTGGTACGCGGGCCTCTCACTGTTGTGGCCTCTCCCGCTGCGGAGCACAGGGTCCGGACGCGCAGGCTCAGCGGCCATGGCTCACGAGCCCAGCCGCTCCGCGGCATGTGGGATCTTCCTGGACCGGGGCATGAACTTGTGTCCCCTGCATCGGCAGGCGGACTCTCAACCACTGCGCCACCAGGAAAGCCCTCCTAGATGGTTTTTGAGGAAAAGTTTTTATAGGCAAAATTTGGGGTGAGGGTTGCACTGTTGTTTCTTGACCCCTCCTCCTTTGTTTCTGCATCTCCCCTCCCTTCCCTGATTAGCAGCTGTTTAAATCTGCCCCTTGGAACTCAGGGAAGGTCAAGGAGGCCGAATGAAGCCTATTTCCTGCCAACAAGAAACTGGGAACATGGAAAGCGTTTGTACCAGGGAGGGCCCCACAGGGTCCTGCTCCATTTCAGTAAGATGAAATCATTGGATTTGACCTTGGTGGGAGGGATGGGTGGATAGAGAGGTAGTGAGGAGGTGGCTGAGCACCACGAAGCCCCCAGGAGAGACCTGTGTGGAGGCTGCTTTAGTCTTTGGAAGGGCAGGAGCAGAGCATAGAGTAGGGCCCTTTTTGTCGTTATTGTGGAATATTTCAGGTAAAGTAGTCTTAGTTTCCTCACAAATTAACACTTTCTAAGATTGTCAAATACTTTACCTGTTTCTGGACTTAAAAGATCGCGTGAAGGGAGAGTATCAAGTTAACAAACTGTTGTTTGCTTACCTGGAGGAGGGTGCTGTAGTATCCCTCCAAGGCAGAGCTCATCAGCCTGGCACGTCAGACCAACAGGTGGTGATGAATATGAATTTAATAGGTTGATGGTTGGGGTAGACTGGTCATCTGTGATTTTCTGTTGATCTCTGGGACTGGGTTTAACTACTGTGATAAACTGGGAATTTTAGACAGATTTAGAATTCAAAATGACTGTTTTTTGAAGAACTAAAAGCAGACTGGAGAAGTACCTGGGTTGCCCAAAGCTTCATTTTCATTTGAGAATGTGCAAAACTGTACTTAGTACTGAATGGAAAGTGGAATTTGGTAGCTTTTCAACAGTGATGCAATTTATTGATTACTCACAAGTAAAATTCTTGAGTGCTATTCGAGTATTTTCAGCAGAAGCATTTCACAACAAGAGAGAGAAAGAGGCCTCTTCTGGAAATAGGTGGGCCAGATGTTAAAGAACCAGAGGAAAAAGCAAATATGGGCCCTTGGTGGGTACGTTCCATTCGCTTAGGAACTTCCTTGAAAGATGGGGTAGATAGAGGGACCTAGTCTTTGGCAGCATTCAGCTCTGGAGAAGTTTTCTTAAATGGTAGTTATAATATCATTCAGAAAACACGGTAAATATTCCTGTCCTTAATTTTATATAAAAAAAGGCTTAGTCACTCTCATAAATTATTGGTTGATGTGTTTGTGGCTTAGATGGAGAATGTGAGAAACTGTGATAATAGGCAAATACTTAGAAATAGATTCAGAAACTGATAAAATAAGGATTTGGGGTTGCTGGGAGCCATTGAGAAAAGTGACCTCACTCAAAGAGGGAATCAAGGAAGAGTTAGGCTGATTCCAGAAACATGACTCATTAGGGGAATGCAGCCGTGCGTGCCCTTCCCTGCTCTTTCATTGAAAAGGCGTGGGAGCGTCAGGTGGTGGGCCTGGCCTGAGGGCAGGTATGCCCATAAACCCTGTGAGTCTTCTTCTCCATCCTTTGTACAGTAAGGGAAGATCCAGTACTAACACATGGCTCTGGTGTGCAGATTGTAATCCACCAAATCCTATTTCAAGAGTGTGGGAAGGGCATAACATTCAGAAATAAGTGTTTAGAGAAATGAATGAAAAGCTTTAGATTTTTTTCTCTGAGTGACCTTTGGGTCGCAATTTCCTCCTCTAAAAGTAAAAGAAAGGTTTATTGGAATAATCTCCTAAAGCCCCTTCTGATTCTCAGTGAGTGTGTCCGTTTGGAAGAGATGAGCCTGGGAGATGACATTTATTTAACACTACCTACCGTGTACATTCCAGGTGCTTTATGTACAAGTTCCTTCAATCCTCATTATTTCGTTCACTCTATAAATTATACCCACGAGGTAGGGATATCACTATTCCCGTTTTATAAATGAGTGTGAGTAATATGGATAAGTTCACTCAGCTACCTCTAATCACTGGCTGAGCTGGAATACAGTGAGAAATGGTCATAATAGTAACAGTGATTCGTTGTCAGTTTTGAATGAAATGGAAAAAAGTCAGTGTTTTGGGTTTTAGAGTTGTTATATTGTCTCACAGGTCACTAGAAGTAAAATACACTTTTTAAAGAGAGTAAGATCTCAAAGTCTATCCCTTAAACAGGAAAACTCATTCTTTATATTGTTGGGATTTGAGGGAGGGGCGCTAAATGACACCCCACTTTTATCCTGTCAATCTGAGTTCTGAACGAGCTCTCATAGAGACAGGAGAAAGACAACATCAGGAATTCAAATTGTACCTTTTTTTTTTCTTTTTTAACTGATGGAAGTAATATTGGAGAATGTGTCTTAAATGTATGTCAACAGTAGGCTTCCTAACCTGAGCCCCACAGTAGTCAGGCTTGTCTGGCTGCTCATGTGGTGCTGGACCATCAGGGTTTCCCCACGCGGAGGCCTGTCCCCATAGAGCCAGGATGTTTAAGAAGACTCAGATGTGTGCCTCCAGAGAGTAGCTTGGCATCCAGGAAGAAGAAGATGGGAGGGGCTGTGTCACCATCCCCAGTTTCTGTTCCCAGACTTCAAGGATGAGGTATTTCATTGGCTTTCTAAGAAGAGATGAGTGTAGGGCCAGGATGGTAAGCTAGAAAGAAGCCTGCTCTCCACCTAAAAGGAGCCAGGAACAAGGCACACACCCCGCTTCCCTGAGCCCCACCCCCCAGGAATGAACGTTGGTCTGTTTCCCAAGGCCAGCAACATTCTGGATAAGTTTTTTTCTACTTGAGATACTGGCTTTTGTGAAAGTGAAATTGGATTTAAAAACAAAACAAAAACCCCCAGACCATATTGTTGCTGAGGCCAGTGCCGCTGCTGTTTCCATTTTAGTAGATGTCAAAGTGAAACATTCTGCCTTATATTATTCACTCCATGTTCTAAGAAAGTCACTGTAACTGCTTGTGCTAATAGTAATGCCTTTCAGAAGCTGAATTCAAACACGTGCCTTTGGAACTTTAAAATACCTTGGTACTTCTCGGCTTTTTTTTTTTTTCTTTTTTGGAGATGGTGAATAGCTCGAAAACTTAAGGTAAACAAAAACTGCCCCTTTCCATATGGCTGTTGAAGTCCCTGCCGTTCCAGAGACCCAGTGTTAAAAGTTGCTCTCTCCCCTCCCATGCTATTTTTTCCTACGAGGAATGGAAGATGTTCAGACTGAAAATTATTGTGGGCAAAACTGGCTTGTCATTTTCTAAAGTAACATTTTTATTCAACAAGTAAAACAAATTTGCCCAACTAAATTATTCATAGGAATTACAAAACTTGTCATTTAGAGTGGATGTTGGGATATTCAGGTCATTTAGAAGGCTGTGGTTAAAAATAAAATGACCTAAATATATAGCTCTACTTTTTTTTTTTTTTAAGGGAAGTTTAAGCTTTTAATTTTTTTTTGACATTGGTCCTAATTCTGTTTCTGTTGGGAATGTAACTAGCTACTCGTTCAGTGTTCTAAATAAAGACAATTCCTTCTTGTTGGTTGTTTCTCATAGTATAATATGTGGCTGTTTTTTAGTCAAGTTGTGTAAGTTCTGGATCCTTTTTGATGCATGAGGATGTACATGTGAGTGACAGAGAAACTGGAGAAGTGGCAAGCAAATGACTCCTCCAAGAAAACTTGAAGAGAGTTCGTTCACTGTTCTGATCACTCCTTTTGTACTTGAAAAGAAGGAGCATTTGAAATGTGAACTTGTCCCAATCTGCTTTGGGGCAGTAACTGGAGCATAAAATGTTGAAAATCAATTATGTATTTAGGGAGGTAAAACAGGCTGACATATTGAAGGCATATTATGTTCTGTTTGGTGGACAAAAGCAGGGCAGTTACATCATATTCCTGCAGTAAAATTGTGTCCCAAGGGGTGAGACACAGAGGATAACACATCTTTATGTATCCAGACTTCACAGAATATGAGAGTATTTACGCTGTATTTGCCATTTGTCCTGGGAAAAAATCCTGTCTTAAAACTGACTCTGCTTTTTTGGTGGTGAGCTGATAAGTATAGAATTTGCTTTTTAAAAAATACATTCTTGGCCCTGATTTATAGTGGTGTGGTCAATTTGCAACGCATTGTACATTCCTGTGCCAATTAGGAGAGGGTAGGAAGAGTTTTAGATTTCTTCTGTAACCCACTGTGCCTTATAGTGCTGACTGCTACATAGCCGTTTGTAGATTTACAAGATATTTGCATGGGTGTTGTCTTATGTTCACTTGATCAAGGAAAGGTCCCTGAGGACTGGGTTGTGTTGAATCTGAGACCGTATGTGTTGGTAAATAGTTGTATTAGTCAGCTAAGGCTGCCATAACAAAGTCCCACAAACTAGGTGGCTTAAACAACAGAAATTTATTGTCTCAGAGTTCTGGAGGTTGGAAGTCCAAGATCAAGGTGTTGGCTCGGTGCATGTGACCCCCTAGAGGTGCGGGATAGGGAGGGTGAGAGGGAGACGCAAGAGGGAGGAGATATGGGGGTATATGTATATGTATAGCTGATTCACTTTGTTATAAAGCAGAAACTAACACACCATCGTAAAGCAATTATACTCCAATAAAGATGTTTTAAAAAACAAAAAAGATCAAGGTGTTGGCAGGGTTGGTTCCTTCTGAAACCTGAGAGGGAAGGATGTG
Source organism: Tursiops truncatus (assembly GCF_011762595.2). Taxonomy (NCBI): domain Eukaryota; kingdom Metazoa; phylum Chordata; class Mammalia; order Artiodactyla; family Delphinidae; genus Tursiops; species Tursiops truncatus. Next base: position 72,200,478 of record NC_047040.1, on the reverse strand, counting down.
TATTAGGCTCCCCTCCTTGGCTTGTAACGTCTTCACATCATCTTCTCTCTCTATACATCGTCTGTCTCTGTTTCCAAATTTCCCCTTTTTATAAGGACACTAGTCATATTGGATTAGGGCCCCCCTTAGGTTCTCTTTTAACTTGATTATTTCTGTATAAAGACCCTGTCTTCAAATACAGTCACATTCACTTAACTGAGAGTTGTCTTCAACAAGAATTTTGGAGGGGACACAATTCAGCCCATAACAGCAGCAGATCTGGGGTCATAACTCTCTTTTTGTCTCCTAATTCAACAACTCTCCCAGCCCTGTTTAATAAAGATTTGTTATTTGGCGTATATGCAGCTTGGACAGAGAAGGCCACATTTTCTACTCACAAAAATACCAACTCCTCTGCTCGCAGTTTCCTGCTATGCTGGCTAGTAAATTGAAGCCATTTCTTACATGGAGACAGTTTTGTTTGAGGCTGTTTTTTAGTGAGTTTTTAAAACATTTATCTTCTCCGCCTTTGATCCCTGGAGTATAAAAATACTTGTCATTTGATGCACACGTTGGCTTTAAAGAGATATAAAGTGTGCACTTTGCCTATGATCTTTTCCCTTTTTGTCTTTCTGGAATACTTTTTTTGGTCTTAGCAGGGGAAAATGATCATCAGAGTTTGAGGGTTTATATATAGGACATACAGTCACCTGGGTAGTTGGTCTCTTAACTCCCAGGCAGCAGTGGAAATCATGGTACCAGGTAGTTCTCCCATCCCAAGTTTGGGTTGGTACTCAAAATGTAATATTTAAAAGATAAAATATATTCTATCACTTTGATTATTCAGTAATATTTAGAGGGATCTTTCCTGCCAAACAACATTGCTGCCAAAAAGGCGTCAGTTTAGTAAGAAATTTCGAAGTGCAGTGCAATTTCTTCTTAGAAGGAGCTAAGTGCAGTTTGTCTGACCCAAGGTTGTAAACTCGTGGGGGGGGGGGTGGCCCTGTAAAGGTTAGGAAATGAATGTTTGCAGTGGTTCTGAGTTGGAAGACTGCAGATGTATACTGGATATAATGTGTGTGTGTGTGTGTGTGTGTGTGTGTGTGTGTGTGTTTCTCAGGTTAAATGCAGTTTTCAGAGTTTTAAATTTGCTTATATTTTATGTACTTTTTTTAAAAAATGAAGGACCGATGCCACAGAAAGCAGCCACATATAGAAATTAAAAAATAGGACCCTGACTGAAATAGTTTGGGACCTTCTCTTGTGCTTGTTGATTTACAGCCTGGCAAGACTCTTGTGTGTGCACGTTTTGAATGCTATTGTAGAACAGGCATGGAGATTAAAACGTCTTGTCACTGTTACCCGGCATCCCACAGTTCAAAGGCAGCCAGTTACATAGTACTTGGCAGGAAGCTGCCCATTTTGTATATTTTTGAGAGAAAAGAGAGAATGAGGTGTCTGTGCGGAGCATTTTATAATGAAGGAAGAACAGCCCGACTGCTGTAGACAGGTATTAAAAGGCTATCCCACTGGCCTCATAACTGTATCTGCTACAGAGTCATCCCCATGAGGCCTCCAGATTGAGAAGAAAGCCCACAGTTGTGCTGCACAGCTGTTAAAATAGTTAATACAGTTCTTCCTAAACCATTATGGGAAATGCAGTAGTTGGCTTTTGAGAACATGAACTTGTAGTGTATTGGGGGTCTTTGGGATCATTAACAACTTGATTCTAGCAAACAGCAGCAGACGAGATTATGTCGGCTCTGTCATTCATTGTTTAAAAATTGTCTTAAAGTATACATAACAAAAGTTACATTTTAACCATTTTTAAGTGTATAGTTCAGTGGCGTTAAGTACATTCCAACTGTTGCACAGTCATCACCCATCCATCCCCGGTACTTTTTCATCTTCCCCAAGAGAAACTATACCCATTAGACACTAACTTCCCATCCTCCACTCCCTCCTGCCCCTCCAACATCTATTCTACTTTCTGTCTCTGTGCCTTTGCCTCTTCTAAGTATCTCATGTGCGTGAAATCATAATATTTGTCCTTTGTGAGTAGCGGGTCTCATGATGCTTAAGCTGTATCTGAACAGCTTTCACCATATGCCATTTTCTTTTTGATCATAAAATAATTTACTAGGTAACCTTAGACTATTACAGCTCTAGGACAGAAGTTTGAAACTGACATGCCTTCAGGGGCCAGAGAGTAGTAACATCTAATATTTATAGAGCAGTTGCTGTGTATGAGGCGCTTTGCAGGCAACGACACATTTCCCCTCACACCAGCCTTATGAGGTAAATACTATTAATACCCAGGTTTGCAGATGGGAAGCTAAGAGATGAATTACTTGCCTAAGATAATGACATGGCTGGTATGTGGCAGAGTGGAGGTGCCAGCTCAGTTGTCTCTGCTCCAGAGCTCTTGAGCTCTCCTTGATTATACGCAGGTGGAGGGAGCAAAGGCAGACGGGATCCTGAGCTAGCGAGGGAGTGAACCGAGGGGGAAGGCTGAGCCTCAGCTCCAGTGGTGGGGTTAATTAAGGGAGTAGTGGAGGTCGAGGGGCTGCACGGCTGCCTGCCGTGGGGTGTCGCAGAGTAGGAATGCGGGCTCAATACTGCTGGCACTCCCAAACTTCCAAGAGAAGCTAGACCATTATTTAGAGATGACCTCTGGATTTCTGAGTGTTTGAGACCTAACTCAAGTAGAAACTACAACAAAGCGTGTGGGCCAGACAGAATATCTGTGGCACACTAGTGTGAGACCTTTTTTTCCGGAAGCCTTGTACTTATCCAGACCCTTCAGCAGTTTGTACCCCTAGGACACTCATCGCTTGCCATTGTTTGGACCCAGAGGCAGGGTCTCGCGGATCTTTGCTTCCCCAGCTGCCACGTTTTCGGTTAATGTGTGCTGAGCCAGTGAGTCTCGACAGCGCTCATGATTTCCACCTGCGTGCTGCCAAGAGTTCACTGAAAGTCTAATTCAAAACAAAACAAAGCGGTTGATTTTGAGAGGCTCATATCCTCTCCTGCGGAGCTTCATAATTTATTGTTTCATTGGGGCTCCTTTGATTTAACGATGCTGATTAAAATAGGACTTTAAAGTGTGTGATTGTTTTCCTTTAGAAAATCCCACCAAAGATACTCAAGTATACGCTGTGTACAACACATACAAACCTGAACCGCCTTATTTTATTAACAGCCGCCAGCGTTTGTGACATGCGTACGGCGTGCTCGCCACTGTGTTAAGGATTTTACATGCCTTATTTTGTTAAATTCGGAGTTAATTAATCAAGAGTTTGTGGACTTGATTGAGTTTTAGTATCGGAAGGGCTTGAACACGTCTAATTCAATTTGCTGACTTTGCATACGAAGCTGGTCAGGGCGAGCAAATTTAAGACTGGTTCAAGGTCATCCATCTGTTGCATGGTATAGCCAGAACCCTTTGGACATACACACCTGTTGAGTGGTGTAGACATAACCCTCTCGGATATACATATCTGTTGTGTGGTGTAGCCAGGGTCGCCCCCCTGCCCGAAATACTGTCCAATAGTCTTTTTCTAGACACCATAGTGCTTCTACTTTTCTCTCTCTACCAACTGTGGGAAACACAGGGCTTATTAAGTTAAAGTGTAATAATTTGTTACCACTCATATAAACAGCTTCTGAACTATGGATTATTACCAGGGGGTTTGAAGTTGTTTGCTAGTACAGGTATGGTTTTAGAACATCTGTTGTGCCTTTGTGAAATGTCTGTAGTCTGGAGTTACATGAAGCTAAGAAAAGAGACTCAAGTCCTTACCTCATTAGCCCAGGACCCCAAACTAAAAGAGCTGACCATCTTACACATAATACCGTAATTGACAATGTAGGGCGAATGGTTAACTTAAAACAGATTATTTACAAACGAATGATGCATAATCATCATATTCATCTAATATTTGACCTTTTGCAACTACTTTGGTAGTTGCCAGTGGTTTTTGAATCCATGTTTTAAGCCAGAGGGCAGGGTTTGGGCCCTTCTTGCATTCAACTGAAACTAATTAAGGCTTTTCTTTTTAAAAGTTATTTTCCTATTGACAAAAGCAATCTACATTCTGGTACAAATTTCTTTAAAAGTACAGAAAAGTAATTTTACCATTCAGAAATTTACTTCAGACATTAAAATAAAATAGTAAGTTTTATTTAAATTGAACAGAATATAACTGAAATTAAAACTGAAGGACTTGCTGAACTTAAGATGAATCTTTTTCAAAGTTAATGTCCCCCCACACACACCTGAAGAAGATTGCTCTAAAGTTAAAAACAATATATGAAAAATATTGGCAAGCTAGCACAAGAATGCAGATTACTGTGACTTCAAATTTCCTGTCTTTTCTACTTTACCATATTGTCCACATATTAGAAAAGGATAAACAATATAGAGTGGCATATAATTAAGGGCTAGAGTGTGAGATATAGGCCATAAGTCAAAGTTTAAGGGCTGGACAGGGGACTTGGAAAGTCCTATTTAAAAAATTAGGGACTTCCTTGGCAGTCCAGTGGTTAAGACTTCGCCTTCCAATGGAGGGGATACAGGTTCGATCCCTGGTTGGGGAGCCAAGAATCCCACATGCCTCAGGGCCAAAAAACCTAAAACATAAAACAGAAACAACATTGTAACAAACTCAATAAAGACTTAAAAAAAAAAAAGGTCCACATCAAAAAAATCTTAAAAAAAAATAAGAGAACTAAAGACAGCTAAAAATTTTTCCTAGAGAGATCAATATCTTTTTCATCATTTCAAAATTGTACAAGAAAAATGTTCTGCTACTTAAAAATAGGTTGGAGAGAGTTCCCTGGTGGTCTAGTGGCTAGGATTTGGTGCTTTCACTGCCCTGACCTTGGGCTCAATCCCTGGTGGGGGAACTGAGATGATTTGAAAGCCCTGGATGTACATTATTTGGTTGCTCAGACAGCCTTTTGAGGTGTTCGTACTTTGATCATTGAAGTCTGATCATTTTAACTCAGACTGACCCTGATAGAGGGCTGTGCCTTATAACTTTTTATATTGTACTTACTTGTCAATAGCAAGACCTTTTCCAGGATTCAAAAAACACTCAAATTTGGAGGGCTAGATTATAAATGGCTTAGGGTACTCTGACCACTTCCTTTGGTTTTGCTTTGATTTTTAGCCCTCTGGGTTTAGTTCAGGAGCTGGAAGCATGGAGTTTATTCTACATAATGCTACCTTTGCAGCCTTTGAAAGCGATTTCCTAGCATGCCTTCTAAGCTTGGACCAGCCCAGTGTTTGCACCCAGATGCCAGGCTTGTTGCAATCTTCATGGGCTCAGCTTGACCTTCAGGGGTCGGCCTAAGTTGCCCTCTACTTTGAAGCTTTCCTCAACTACTTCAGCCTTCTTTGGTTCCCTGTCCCCTCTCCTTTTCTGTTATGCAGTTTAGCCCATAATTATATGCTAATCTATGTTGTTTATGCTTCTCTTGCAAGCAGGCCATATGAAGCAGTAGAAGGGATGGGAGCTTTGAAACCAGCATAATCTGAATTCCTGAGCCTGTTTCCTCATTTTCAAAAAGTTGTGGTTTAAAAAAAACAAAACAAAACACTTAAAACTTAAATTTGCAATGTATGATCCAGTATTGTTAACTATAAGTACAGTGTTGTATAGCAGATTGGTATAAATTTTTCATCTTACATCACTGACACTCTATATTCATGGAACAGCAACACCCCATTTACCCCCCACTCCCCACTCCAGCCTCTAGCAACCACCATTCTACCTTCTGCTTCTGTGAGTCTGACTGCTTTAGATTCCTCATATGAATTGGAATCTTTGCAGTGTTTGTGCTCCTGAGATTGGTTTATTTCATCAAGCAAGCATAATGTCCCCAAGTTGCATCCGTGTTGTAGCATATGACAGGGTTTTCTTTTTTTGAGGCTAAATAATATTCCGTTGTACAGATGTGCCACATTTTCTTTGTCCATTCATCTGTTGATGGACATTTAGGGTGCTTCCAGTCTTAGCTATTGTGAATAAAGCCGCAGGGAACATGAGAGTGCAGAGAGCTCTTCGAGATCCTGATTTCAGTTCTTTTGGATAAATACCTAGAAGTTGGATTGCTGGATCATATGCCTCATTTTTTTTTTTTTTTTAGGGTTTGTAATACAGAATTTGTGCACCATGTAATGCCTGGCACACAGAGTGGGTCCTCTCCTGTCTGGAGTCCTTGAGCAACCTCTTTTGTTCATGTATATTCACTGGGCTTTATTATAGTACTTTATCGTAGTACTTCTTGCTTTACTAATGCCTTACTGGTTTTGACCATGTGTTCAATAACTTTGATAATTATTTTGGAGAGAAGTCATTATCCACATCTACCCCCTCAGCCCCTGCCAAAAACAAAACAAAACAAAACAAAAACCCAACAACAAAGAAACCCAAATTTTTATTCACTGGTCACTCACAGCAGCTGTGTCATTGAGGAAACATTGACATTGCTTTTGGTTTTTAAATGACTGTGTGTTATTCCTTCCCAGGACTGAAAAAATTGCAAGGTTGGAATTTTCAGGATTGTTAACAAGATCAAAAAGCAAAGATATAATGCCAAGGGGGAAAAGTCTTTCTACAAAATAGTGGTAGGAAGCAGAAAATGCTAGAATTCTGTAGAAAATGATAGGTGTTGCAAAAATAAGCTTTGACCAGAAAATGAAGGTTGCTGTTTTTATGTTATTTTGAAATGGAAGACAGTTTAGCCATCTAGAGTTTTTAATGTCTGATTTTTTTTAAGGCTGTGGATAAAAATGTACATATAAATTTAGCTTTGTTAATAGCATTTTAGAAGACGACTTGATTTCTTGCAGAGAATTATCTAGTTATTTTCATATTCTGTATTTCATATTCAGTAGCCATAGATGTTAGCTTTGAGGTGGTTTATAAGAAGTCCTCTGATTCCCCTCCACCCAGGGAAGACACAGTTGCCGCCATTTCTCTGATTTTCCTCGGGTTTCATCTTAGAACTAGTGAACAAGGGGGCCGTGGCTTCAGTACCCACGGGCAGCATGGGGGTGTCGAATTCTCAGGGAACAGATATATCCTATTTGCTTTTGCTTTGTTGATGTCTCATTGCTGAGGTTTTAATTTCTGATAGGTTAAGATTCAGATCCTGTGACTTATTTGTGTTCTGCCCAGAGGACCCTCGGCTTTTTGTGATATGAGTCATTTCCTTGTGAGGCCCACTTTGGGCCAGGAACCCTCCACCCGGAGGTGGGGACAGCAGTGCTGGCACCTGCAGCTGGAAGTCCTGTGCGCCGGGAGGAAAGAACGGGAGTCTGCAGCGCTGGTGGCCTGGCAGGGAGCGGTGCAGGGTGGCAGAGTAGCCTGACGGAGCACCTGTGTCCCCTGACCAGCTGCAGCCCAGTGGGTTCAGAGTGCACCTCCGGTCCCCTGGAGGATTTTCAAGAGGCAGGCAGCGCCTCGGAGCCCAAGGACTTACAGGTTATCCAGCGAGGGGCCCGGGCTCAGTTATCAGAACCGAGCGAGAGGGTCACCCAGGCCTGTGGAATGCAGGAGAGAGAAGCCCAGTCATTAGACACAATAAGGTCAGGGCTGGTTAAGCAGCAAGAACAACTTGGCTTGAGCTGTTTAAATCTCTTATTCTAGAAATTCCCGCTGGCTCACGCCAGGGAGGGGAGGGTGCGGGCAAGGGTCAAGAGGCTTCAGCTGTGGGGAAGGAAGGATGGGCTGTGGAAACTGGAAACAGCAGGCCAGGCCTAGAAGGCCTGGACAGCCCAGACCTGATGAGATAAGCTTTCGGTACTGGGTGGGTCGTTGTAGCTTGTTTGTAAATGGACGGGTCTCAGAGTGTAAGTAGCATATTCAACAGTGAGCTTGAAACAAAACTGAGAGTTACTTTTGTGAATCTGGACATAGATTGAGTTTTTAACTCGATTTAGGTAAAAAAAATTCGTTGAACCAAGTATAAATCGTAACCTTATGATTATAGAACTCAGTTAAATTCATTACTCTCTTTACTAAACCTAAAGCAAATCGGTACTTGAATGCTATTACGTATTGAGACATAAATATGAAGTTACCCAATAATCAGTTCTGAGTTAGATGAATGATTGAAGCCGTTTGAGGTTAGATTTCCTTTAGATCAAGGATAAACTCACCCTAACCTTTGCGGTTCAGACAGGCACATGCAGTTTGTTGCAGAATTTACGCCTGGGCTCTCTCTGTCCTGTACAGATTAGACTGCAAAGTAAATCGAGGCTTGCCCCATTGATCACAGAATTCTAACATTTAAACCTGTATTTTTAAAAACTCTGTCAGAAAGCAGGAAAACCAATACCTTTAAAGACTATAGAAATGCTTGGGCTGTTTTAAAACAGCTCATTTAGATACCTCCTTCCTTAAGATCATCTGGCTGTAGGGCTTCCAGACTGTCAGTAGGCATCAGCTGTGAGATGCAGAGATGGGGGGCATGGTGTCCATGCAAAAGGTGCAATCCCTCTGCTCAAGGAAGTTTATGATCTGGTGAGCAGCTTCACTCACAAGTAGCACAAGAAAAGGTAGATGGGAAGTGATGAGAGCACGTGGCAAGTGTAAGAGTAGCCAGAAGGAAGGCTCCCAATCAGGATGGCAACACCTAGGGGTGTGTGCCTTTGAAAGTCTGTTCTGATGGTCACTCGTATTGGAGACCACATAGGGACAGTGCATTGCAGTTGGATACAGTGCCCATTCCTTTGTTTTGTTTTGTTTTGTTTTTTGGCCTTATCCTGCGGCTTGTGGGATCTTAGCTCCCCGACCAGGGATCAAACCCTGGCCATGGCAGTGAAAGGGCAGTGAAAGCGCTGAGTCCTAACCACTGGACCACCAGGGAATTCTCAGTGCCCATTCGTATTTTTGAGAACACTTGGTTCTTAGGGACTGAGGTTGCCTCTGTGGGCATCTTCTCTCCTGAATGTAGTTACTGGAGATCCACTGAAAAGAAAATAACCTTCTCTTAGTGCCTGGGGTGATCTCTCAGAGCCACTAATGGTGCTATTTTGAAATGCTTTGTTTAGGTGTTCTTGGACAGTTTTGGGGATTGAAAGGCTATTTAAACTATAACTGCCTGTAATCTGCTGTTTGGGATTTTATACATTGTCTCCTGTCAGGCATAATTTCTCAGGATTTTCATTGTGCCTTGATCTAGCAATCGCCCTCCATCTTCTTAATCTATGGTGACTGGGAAAAACAAATATTTCCCTCCTGTTAGAGTTGTATCTAGAAGAGGAGTAAACTAGCTCTCAGGGAGGGCCTGGGAAGGAGGTGTTGGAGAAAAATGGGAAGAAGCTGGGAAGTTCTCTTCTGAATTGTGTGTGAATTTAGTTACTGATTTTGGCAGCTTCGGAGACTAAATAGATCTTCTTGGTTTCTAGGTGTTTGCTGGAGAGTTGAGGTTGCTGGCTTATGACTTTCACCCCGCCCCCACTCTTTCCCCACTAGTATGTAAATCTTTTCTCCCACCTTTGCCTGAATCAATTTTGTTATGGAAAGGAGAGAATGAAAGTTTTCCCAGGGAGAATGAGAAGGTGAAAGAAGGAAAACCCAGGGCTGAGGCAAGAGCTTGGTCTGTTAGTCAACCACTGCTCTTGGAACCTAAGAGGTACTGGGCCCTGTGGAAGACACAGAGGGATGATGTGGGCCCTGCCTTCAAGAAGCTTGAGGTTTAGTTGGGAGAGAGAACTAGCAGACCCGAAACCCTCGATTGAAATTGGTAGAGAAGTTTTGCATCAGGTGTGCGTTCAGAGAAGCGTGACTTGAGTTGGGAGCTTTGAGCCAGCAGTGGTATTGAGTAAATGGCCATGCAGTGTACCTTGGAGAGACCAGTTACCCTGGGAGACCACGGAGGAGGGTGAGTTAATGAAAGCCCAGTTAGGAAGTGGCAGAGGTTATGGACAGATTTAGCAGCACCTCTGATAAACCTATTTCAAAGGAGGAGTTGTTGAGGGTTTATGACGGGTTCACAGGCCATTGTGTCTGTGTGGTTGATTAAAATGCAGACTCTTGGGCTGTACTCCAGATACTATGATTCCCTTCGTATGCAGCCTGGGGCGTCCAGGAATGGCCCAGGTCCTTCTGGTACAGATGACCTGCAGGATATACTTTGGGCAACACTGGTAATGGATGGATAATGTAAAACTGATTAATTCCTCCATGAGAGACTGAAATTGGGAAGGAGGCATCCCAGCTGGACAGCCTGATTTTTGTCCCTCTGTTACAGGACAGGTAGAGAGCAGGTAGCCCTACGAACTAAGGAACAAGGAAGTGAGAATAGAATTAGCTCTCCTCAGCTGGAGACGGTGTTCCCTGCAGTCCTCACCCTTCCCCCAGGTAGCCAGCATCTCTTATCCACGCACTGTCACATCTGAGAGAACATCATGATGCTAATTGAGATCAAGTTTCGATTCAGCTCTCATAGGAGCCTAGGAAAGCTTTGTTCTCTGGGCATTGTAACTCGAGGCAGTTACCCTGTAATGAGGGTGTGCTCTGTCAGATTCAGTGAGCAAGAAAATATGGGTTATCAGTTAAAAAAAAACAAGCAAACCTGTCAGTACTGTTACTGGAAGAACCAGGAGAAATCATAGTGGTAAATCCAGGTCTTCACATCTGAAAACCATATTATAATCACTTCTCACATAGCAAACCCTTGACATAGGGATGGTCTTTACCGATGAGCTGTGAATCGCTTCCTCTCACCAACTCCATGACAGTGCCTTTCCCAGGGCTTACTTGGGGAATGACCCGATCTGTCCCCACCCCGTCCTCTCTCTGGGGAGTGTGCACCCCCCAGGCCCTACCTCACACCCACTCCAGCAATCATCCCCTGCAAGGTGTTATTCACTCCAGCTTCCTCCAGCCCTCTCCCCGTCCATTTGTGTTTCTCCTCCCATTCCCTTCTTTTAGGCATAAATATGTCCTGCTCCCTACCTGCCGCAACAGAAGAAAACACCCTGAGGATAGGTCAGGGGCAGTGGTTCCAGGTCCTGGCTATGCGTTAGAATCAGCTGGTCAGCTTTAAAAAGTAACATTTGGGTCCCCAGAGATTCTCTTTTCATTCTTCTGGGCATCAGAATTGTTAAAGCTCCCCAGGAGATTCTGGTGGGTGGTGAGGATTGAAACCACCTCCGTGTACTTGATAGGTTTAATGGTACTAGCACTACACCTGTATTAAGGAAAATGGAAGCCACAAGATTTGAAATGGAAATAAGTATTTTTATATAATGCCTGTTGCTGCTCGAGTCCCAGACGGATGCGGAGTCCCCAGAGTTTTCCTCCTTCCTATTTTTTGCCTTTATTTAAGTTTGCTTTCTATTAAGCACCAGCATTCAAAATGAAACAAAACAAAGAGCTTCCTTTTACTGGCTTCAGGATTTCTGTGGGATTGTTCTCCACTGCGATGCATGAGCTCTCAGAGCGGGGTGTGACCCAGTGACAGCTGTGGGCTTCATCACTGGTCACCCTCTCTGGGCCTCACCCTCTCTGGAGTAGCATTCAGTGCAGCAAGACCCTGTACCACTGGAGGACTTGGACTGTCACACGAAATCGCCGGACACACACTTTGGACGATAAACACAAACCCCTAGTCATTGTGGTCCGAGGATGCCCGCTGCTAGGTTTCTGGAAGGACACTTAAGAGAAAAAAGCTTATTTCTGTTGGATAAACAACTTTAACGTCTCTCTGTTCATCTTTGAAACAGTGATGACCAGGAGGTAAACCCTAATGATTCTCCTCAAAAGCCTTTTCAGGTTTTATTTTTAGGCACTAATTGGAAATTAGATCCATGACAATGAAAAGGTAGTGATTGGCAATTGAAGGCAATCATTGGCAATCATTCACCTGGTCTCTGAACGTCTGTTTTAGGTTCCATAAAAATTCCTCCAATAAGTGTATGTTGTCTTCTTTTGCAGTTTACATGAGAATATTTTGTGGCATAATGCTTGTTTTTCAAAACTGTCTTGGGCCCACATTTTGGACTGTGCATTGAAACTGAATGGAACCCTTTGGGTGGAGGAGTGATGAAATGAGAAAATGTAAAAAAGTAAAAAGTTCCATTTTTTTCCTCATCTAACATTGATTTTAAAGGACAATTGAAAACTCGAGGCCTAGTTTCTCTTCTGAGTCTGGTGGATGAGTGATCTAACTGTAGTTATAAGTAACTTCTCAAACACCACTCAGAGTTCCTCTGGTCTCGTTGACCTCCGTTTTTCCTTTCTGTAATTACTGAATATGGCCCTTAAAACCCATGTAGGACTGAATACAGAATCTAGACTCTGTGATCTCATCACCACAAAAACAGACTGTAGGGACAGTCCTTTTTGCAGGAAGTCATCTCCCCTTGGGACTTCTGGACTCTGTAATTTACAGAGCTGTCTTTGTCATCTTAAACTCAGAAAGGACTGCCCCACCCACCCCGCCCTTACAGAGGTAGTAACAAATGGGTTGCTGTAGGTGAAGAGGCCAGAGAGAAAGCACGTGTGTGCATCACCTGTTAGAGATGTAGTTGTAAGTGCACGCAGGTCCGTGCGTGCTCTGGGCCGAGGGTCTGCATGACAGCAGGCATGTCGTGGGCTGTGATGGCTATTCTTTTAGATTTGTCTGTTGGCTGTGGTTGGGACAGAAGAGGCGACTGCCTTTTCTGCTGAGGTGTGTTATGTGGAAGGAGGTTGGCTGAAATCCTTGCGGCAGCTGCGAGATGGATTCCTTCCCTGGCTGCGAGTCTCGGTGAAGAGGCAGGTGATCCCTTTTATGAGTGAATAATAGGAGGATGCCTCAGATATTTGAGCTGCTGTGCACCAGGTGGTGCTGTCCTGCAGTGAATGCTTAAAAACTACCAGTGAGGTCAGCAACCCCGGGAGGGAGAAACCTGGAGCGCTCAGAAGGCTTGGTAGAGTTTATGGGCTGTCGCCGAACATGAGGTGAGATTTGACAGAGGGTGACCACCTGGACTGTGTAGGTTTCTCCTCTGCGTTCTCCTTGAATGAGACCTCAGCTGTCCTGAAGTGGGGGGGAGACTGGACCTGTGTCCTGCCTCGGTCCCTGGTTTCCTCCCAGAGAAAAGCTCCCGTGCTCCGTTTTTATCTTTGAAGTCGTAGTGGGTAAGGGGGGCATGTCTTGTAGAGCCCATCAAACAGACTTACAAGGGAGAAAAGGCCTCCACCCGTACTTTGCATGCACAAACCTATTACACTCCGGTGCCTTGCCAAGGTGGTTTTGTTGGCTCCAACGTGACTACACATGATCCGTCCTCTTTGGCAGTGAAGCCCGGCAGCGTTGCTGCAAGGGGATTGACTTGAGCCAGAGCCCGGTTGTCGGTGTGTTTGAGCATAGATAGCACCCTTGAAAAAGAACGTCTTCCAGTACCAGAGTAGTAGTAAAAAAGAATATTTCCCAAGGAAATGGACTCCGAGTCAGTCATGGAGAACCTCTTGTTGGAATCCTTTAATGAACAAACATGCATTGACATCTGCCTCTACTTTTGATTACAGCAGGAGGGTGATGTAGGGGACGGCAGGGAAGACCAGCCCTTGAGAAACGGGGAGGAGGGGAGGTCAAGGCAGCAGGAAGCAAATGCTAGAATGCAGGTACCCTGCATTCTACCACTCTCAAGGTGCTTTGACTGCAGAGGAAGGACTGGCGAGGTTCCATGGGGGTGGGTGGGGTGGGGTGGGCAGGCAGGTGATACTTGAGCTGTGCCTGGAGGATGACTCATCTCCAGAGTGGGGGGAGGGGTTTCAGGATGAGGGACTGGGGAGAGTAAAGGTGTGAGATTGGACAGTGTGTTCGGAAATGATGAGTCGTATAGAGAGCTGGGACCTGTTAAGAGTGAGGTAGGAAATACGGGAAGAAAATGTTCTGGAGAACTTGAGCGCCCTGAGTGCTTTAGAGAGGTTCTTGGCTCGATATCTCAAACCTTTGAAACATTTGTGCTTTGGGCTGCAAACCCATTAGCATCACTTAAAGAGAAAACCTGAGATAGAGAGGGTAGTCCGGACACTGCAGTACCTTGCTCAAGACAAGGGGCTTTCAGTCAGTGTCCCTGGTCACTTGGACAGAGGGTATCGGGAGAAGGAATGAGTTTTCTTGGATTTGCCAGCCCATCACCCTGTTTTTTCCCCTGTTAAGAGTATGTAGATGCTGACAGCTGTTTCCTCTCCATCACTGCTTTGTCTGGAGTCCTGGTTATAGCTGTGGCTTTTTTGTTTTTTTTTTGTTTTTTTGCGTCACGCGGGCCTCTCACCGCCGCAGCCCCTCCCATCGCGGAGCACAGGCTTCGGACGCGCAGGCTCAGCAGCCATGGCTCACGGGCCCAGCCGCTCCGCGGCACGGGGGATCCTCCTGGAGCAGGGCACGAACGCGCGTCCGCCGCATCGGCAGGCGGACTCTCAACCACTGCGCCACCAGGGAAGCCCGGTTGTAGCTAGTTTTATAAGCTCTGTGCTTCTTGCGTCGGAGGACGGGTATGCTGACCGGTTTTCTTTTTTGCAGTTCTCTTCCCAGCTTTCTGTGGTCACAGAGGAACTTTCTGGGTGCCCCCCGAGTAAGACAGCGTCTCTCTGTTGCCAGCAAGTAGAGTCTGGGGTGAAGCGAGGTGAGTGAGACCCAGGGAGAATTCGTGCTCTGACAGACCAAGTTTCCCAAGATATGTTACTTTCTGAACAATTTTGAGGTCTTTGAAAGTGAACTGGGATTTTTTTTTTTTTTTTTTTTTTCGGTACGCGGGCCTCTCACTGTTGTGGCCTCTCCCGCTGCGGAGCACAGGCTCCGGACGCGCAGGCTCAGCGGCCATGGCTCACGGGCCCAGCCGCTCCGCGGCATGTGGGGTCTTCCCAGACCGGGGCACGAACCCATGTCCCCTGCATCGGCAGGCGGACTCTCAACCACTGCGCCACCAGGGAAGCCCTGAACTGGGATTTTGTTCAAAGAAATTTAAGAATAATTTTTTAAAAATTCGTGACTTAATTACGATGTTAAAGCAGTCATTATTAATAATAGGGATGCATTGATTCATTCTTTTAAAACTTTGCTGACTTTTTTTGGTGCCCGTTTCAGGGTTTTTTGGTCTCTATGGTGCCTAGCACAGTGCTTTTCCATTAAAAACATCTAATATATGTTGTGTGACTGGCTTAATATCTTACAGTTTGTAAACAAAGAAGTAGAACTGATAAACATTTTCAGACTTTTAATAATGTCAGACTGGCTGTCAGTTTTTTTTTTTTTGCTGTTTTTTAAATCGAGATGTAGTTGGCATGTAACACTATTAGTTTCAGGTGTACAACATAACTAGTCAATAGATGAATATATTGTGATGTCTGTTCTTTATCATGTCATTTTCTTGTTCCCCAATCCCCATGAAAAACTTATCAAGTTTAATTACAAACCTCCCTTTAGTTACTGAGACAAATAAGGGAATGTTTTCACCTGCCTTACCCAGCTGCTCTTCCCAGGTTGTTTTTTTTTTGCGGTACGCAGGCCTCTCACTGCTGTGGCCTCTCCCATTGCGGAGCACGGGCACCGGATGCTCAGGCTCAGAGGCCATGGCTCACGGGTCTAGCCGCTCCGCGGCATGTGGGATCTTCCTGGACTGGGGCATGAACCTGTCTGCTGCATCGGCAGGCAGACTCTCAACCACTGTGCCACCAGGGAAGCCCCCCCAGGTTGGCTTTTTAGGGCCACAGCAGTTACAATGGCTTGGGTTCCATCTCCCATCTGCTCTACATACTGTCTTTTTTTTTTTTAACAAATTTATTTATTTTTGGCTGTGTTGGGTCTTCGTTGCTGCACGTGGGCTTTCTCTTGTTGCGGTGCACATGCTCTAGGCTCATGGGCTTCAGTAGTTGTGGCACGCAGACCCAGTACTTGTGGCTCATGGGCTCTAGAGCGCAGGCTCAGTAGTTGTGGCACGTGGGCATAGTTGCTCTGTAGCATGTGGGATCTTCCCGGACCAGGGCTCCAACCCGTTTCCCCTGAATTGGCAGGCAGATTCTTAACCACTGTGCCACCAGGGAAGCCCCTCTACATACTGTCTTGTTAACCTCTTCTGAGTGTGTCCTTCCCTTCCTGGGCCTTAGGAACTTTAAGCAAGTTGCTAAACTTCTCCTGTACTATGGTTTTCCTATACTGCAGTCTTACATGTAAATTGTGAAACAGAAATACCTACTACAAGGGGTTTGGTGAGGCCGGAGGCTCCTGATGGTTAAGAGTTTGTTCTGTTTCTCCTTTTTTGTTTGTATTCTCTATCTGCAGTGTGGAGCATATAGTAGGACTCAAATATTCCCTCTTTCCTTTAAGGAGAGAGAGAATTGGCTGAGAACGGAGTCTCTAATCCCATCCTAAGTGCACACAGCTTGGAGGACTGTTGTTATCCATGCTCAGGTGCTTACGGTTGAGGCTGTGGAGTAGGGATCCCCAGGAGGTCCAGGATGGAACGGTTGACTAGGGACATTGGAGGCTCTGCCCTGGATCTCTTTTCTGTGGGTGCTGGAAATGCTCCTCCGTAGGAGATGGGGTCAAGGTTAAAGCTGCTTCCAAACCTCTGAGTGTTCTTGAGACATGCATGTGACGTGCAGGTGCGCTCTGCCATCTGTCCAGCATGGCTTACTCCTGGGATTTCATATTCTGTGCTCACCCCTCCTGCCGTGCCTGGCTCGTCCATGAAGAACACAGTGGCCAATTGTCCCCCACCTCAACTTTGTGGGAATCCTGCCAGAAGGTAAAAACTTCTCAACAGGCGCGTGGCAGGGGAGTACACATCATAATCTCCTGTGAGGTTTCAAAGATTAGGGCACCAGGGCTCACCCTAGGTCTGCTGAAGTAGAATTTGGGGGATGGGGCGGGGGTCCCTGCTATCTGTGTGTGTGTGTGTTTTTAGAAGCTCCTCAAGAGGTGATGGTGTGTAACTTCTTGAAAGGTATTTGTATGTGGAGTAGACTTAAAACAAAAACCTCTTTCTGAGCCTGAGCAGATGTTTGGGGGCATTATTTTTGAACTCTGCTAACTAGTGTGACCAGTTTATACTGCCAAGGCGAGCAGTCCCTTGTAGTGCCATAATCTGCATCGTAGAACCATTTCATAACTTTTATTTAAAATTGCATAGGACAACACTTTCTATGGCTGTAAGTATACAAGGAATGAGGAAAATGACACTGAAGAACAACTTACTAAATTTAACGAGAGCTTAGGTTTATTTAGAAATCCAGGTGGGAATCTGCTTAAATGGAATTTTTGCCACTGTATGCAGGGATTTGCATATTGAAACCAAAGCCTTTCCGACTTGTGGTAACACATTTCTCAAAATAATGTTGAAATAGCAATTTATATGCACTGTGCTAAGAGTTATTGGACAGGAAATTTAGTAAGTTAGACATTTTTTCCTCCTCCAGTTTTTGGGTGGTAGAGAATTTAAGCTAATTTTTCTTTTCTCTTTCCCTGGGGACCAGCTTCAAGGAAATAGGAGCTTAATAGCAAAGATCATGTTAAATGGCTTTTGTGGGTTTTAACTATGTCTCTTTTGCAAATTTCCTTTTCTCTGGGGAAAAAACCTTTGCAATCTGTTGTTGTTGGTTTTAATAATTTGATGGGTTTGGAGAAGGGTGGGTGTTTATTTGGAAATCAAAGAACCTTACCATTTAGGGAGAGACCTTACAGATGATCTGCTGTCTGGTTTCCATCACCTCAACTTTATAGAAACTGCTCCTAAGGTCACACATGGCCTCTAATAGGACTTGTGACGTGACTTTTCTGTAGCACTTGATATATTGATCTCTCCTCATTTGAAACTTTCTCCTTTGGGTTCCTCTGCATTTTTCCCACTTTTCTCCTTTCGTTTCTTCCTAGGCCCTTCTCTTCCTGCTGTTAATGTTCATGTTCCCTGGGCTTGCATCCTTGGTGGTTTGCTTTTAGTCTGCTCAGCCTCTTTGGGGAGCTTCAATATTCCTGTGGCTTTAGCCACCACCCACATGTTAATCACCCCCAAGTCTTTCTCTGAGTTTACCCTTGTCTTAAACAATCTTTTGGACATTTCTACTTGGATGACTCATACGTACTTTTAACTTGAGCTATCCAAACTGAACTCATTTTCCTCCTAATTATTGCTTGCTTTCCACTCTCCACCCCCCAAAGTTCCCTCACCCCCATGCTTCTGTCTGCTTTTCCCACTTTGGTCATTGGCACTGTTCAAGCCAGAAATGTGTGACTCATCCTTCACCCTCCCTCACTCAGTCAGCTCCATATCGTAATTGGCGATTAAGTTCTTTTTTTTTTTTTTTTTTCAGTACGCGGGCCTCTCACTGCTGTGGCCTCTCCCGTTGCGGAGCGCAGGCTCAGCGGCCATGGCTCATGAGCCCAGCCGCTCCGCGGCATGTGGGATCCTCCCGGACCGGGGCACAAACCCGCGTCCCCTGCATCAGTAGGCGGACTCTTAACCGCTGCGCCACCGGGGAAGCCCAAGTTCTATCATTTTAATATCCCAGATAAGAAAGGAAAAGGCCATTCCAGTGACATTTAATTGGGCTTTAAAAGTTGTAGTTGGGCTGTATAAGCAGATGTAATAACGTGGGACCATTTATGTCATATACATTTCTTGCTAGGCAGAGTCCTAGGTACTTGTCATGTTGTTTCTAATTCTTACAGTTATTCTGTAGTATGTCATCTCTGTTACAAAGGAGGATTCTAAGGTTTAGAGAGTTTAAGTTACAGGCTCAGGATCACAGGGTAGGTAAAGCATGGTGGGTTAGGATTTGGGGATTTTAACCCTATGGATCAGTCTGCCTGCCTCCAAAGCCTGTACTGTCATGTCACTCTGTCTTGTTATGTTCCCATGATGCCACAGATTTAGACTTCTAGTGAGTAGGTTGACTGTGTTGAAGGCAGGAACTGGGTCTTACTCAAATTTCTGTGTCTGTGTGTGTGTGTGTGTGCGCGCATTTTTTTTTTTTTTTTTTAACATAGTAGGTGGTAAACACAAAACTCTTAAATGGCAAAACCATGGTCTATGTCTTCTGTGGCTTCATCTGGGTTCAATCCCTTGTTTTCCTATTAGCTGTGCACTAGCTGGGTAGCCTGAGATAAGGATGGTAGGGTCATGCTGCTTACCCTTGCAGGGTTTTTATGGGAAAGTGCTTTAAAATTCAGGGACAATTTTGAGAAATTCTGTTTAGTTGTGGAAGTTGATACAGTTGGCCAGCCCAGATGAGCTTTTTTTTGTTTTTTTTTGCGGTACACGGGCCTCTCACTGTTGTGGCCTCTCCCGTTGCGGAGCAGGCTCCGGATGCGCAGGCTCAGTGGCCATGGTTCACGGGCCCAGCCGCTCCGCGGCATGTGGGGTCTTCCCGGACCGGGGAACGAACCCGCGTCCCCTGCATCGGCAGGCGGACTCTCAACCACTGCGCCACCAGGGAAGCCCCAGATGAGCCTCTTTTTTTGGTTTTAAATAACAGCATGTGAAAATATAAAGTCTTCTGGACCTCTGATCGTGCTGATTGAATCATTCGTGTGCTTGCAGTAATAAAGGCAGAAAAGTCCCTTCCAAGTAAAAACCTTGTTAATGAGAATAGTATATATAGATCTGATTTTTGCTCTTAGTTCTGAACATAACTTTTGGAACAGATGAGGATATGATCTCTGAAACCAGATAGTACGTATTTAGGTCTAGGCAAGTGAATTAAAGCAGAGTCTATTGAAGTTTTTTCTTCTGTTTGATTGATCTTAGGACGATGGACTTCAAGACGTGCTGTACCAAAACAATCCCTAAATCCTGGCACAGACGGTTCTGCATTTTGTTTCCTCATAGCTCTCTCCTCTTGCCCTGTCCTGAGAAGGAAATGCTCTTTGTTTTCCGTCATAGTTCTCCCTTTTCCATCATAGTTTGGTAACAAGGTCCTCTGAGGAGAGGGTTGTCTTTAGTGAAGGTTTAATGGTTTCTAAATTCCACAGTGACAAATTGGTTTTATATATCCTGTCTTTAGGCCCCATGCTGTGCAATAGAGGCTGGTCTTGTACATCATTTAATTTCGGGATCCAAGGCTTAGGGTGCCAAAAGTGAGGGTCTAGTGTTCTTCAAGAGAAGAAATGGAGTGCCGTGTTAAGAGGGAAGGTGTGGCCTGGGCAGGCTACGAAGTTTCTCTGACTCTCTCTTTATCCCCTCCTTTCATCAGAGAGGACAATTATAGTCCCTGCCTCCTCCTTGCTGTGAGGACCAAACCAGACACTTCACAGTGGAAAACGTAACGGTGCCTGCTACTGGGTGTGTTTGTGTCCCCACCTCTGCTGTTATTTTTATGGTGGTTTGTCGGATTCGTGGAGTAAAGGTCTTCTTCTGTTTGTTACAGATTTACAGTGTTGATAAGAGATAATTGTAAGAAGTCATAACATAAGTCTGAATTGGAAATGAATGGCTTTGTGGTTTTCAGTGAGTTATCAGTACCTTGAAATATGGGCTTTATTAGGTTTGTGAGAAGGAATAAGGGAATTGGCTTGGGAAGTTGGACTACATAAAGACAAGGGCCAGGTATTTATTATTTTATATCCAGCTCTGTTGCAGACTCGCATATTTTTCTGTACCAGAAAGATGTTTCAGTGAGACTGTGACAACTTAGTACATCTGTGCAACATCTTCATTTTATCTAGAACAGCTTCACATCTACTGTCTCTAATTCAGTCATTCAAGAAACATGTGTTCCACTGGGTTCTAATTGGGCTGCTTTTCCTTTAAGAAGGCATTGGGACCACACACATATTTAGGAAATAACTTTGTAACTGTGTTCATGTACTGTGTATAAGGAACCTTTCCAGTTTGGAGACTAGTTTCTGCAACTCAGCCCCTCAACCCCAACTTGAAAGGAGAGTGATCTCTGTGTATATGTATGTGCAAGTGTGGTTTCTGTGCCACTTCACAATACCGATTTTGTTCCTTAGGTCTGAGATATGTTTCATACTTGTGTGTATGTGTCGAGAGGTGGTGACAGAATTCATGATCAAAGGTTTCACTGCAGAGTTAAAGGGTCTTCATTGAACCTGTCAGTGTGTTTTAGAGAAAAAAAAAAAATCTGATGTTCATACCTGGCATGTCACCTAACTTCAGGTGTAAAGCTTGAACTTCACAGGTTTGATTAAAGTTTTATCTGACTTTAAAAATGACGTTTGTAATCTCCATGCATAGGAATTCTGGAATTCAGAACTTAGTCGATGTGTTTTTTGCTGTTGGGTTGGGGTTGAATGCCTCCAGTTAGATCAGAGCTACCATCCTAGCCCTTCTGGAAACTGCACAAGGCTTTCATCTTTCTGGGAAGTGTGGCTGGTGCCACAGCTGAAACAGTGAGCCAGATTTAGGTAATCTTATTAGTCTAGAAAAAGTATTACACTTTTGCAGCTGTTGTTGTAGGTTCCTAATCATGGAAACAAAAACCGTCTCAGTTACCCAGGATCCATGAGAAATTGGCAGTGGCCCAGTGTAAGTCCATGTATTTTGGGCTCTGAATTATATTTATCTTCATAGGGCATCCCCTGTGAAGGCATGCAGCTGGGGAATGGCCTGGCTGTATGAAGCAGAGAGGGCAGAAGAGGCCAAGCCTTGGGTACCAGTCTTACTAGGAAGCCTGATCCAGTTAACTGGAAGACTATACTTGCTAGACCTTAAATACCTTTTAAAAGGGTAAGAAGAGCATCCATGAAAACAATAAAAGTGATGTAAAACACACTTGTCCCCAATATTCACCCTGGCTTTCCTGGTTTTGAATATTGTCTCACGCTGTAAATTTCTACAGCGCGCGCTCTCTCGCTCTCTCGCTCTCTCGCTCTCTCGCTCTCTCGCTCTCTCGCTCTCTCGCTCTCTCGCTCTCTCGCTCTCTCAGCACCAGGCTGGCTATTGTGAGTTAGTAATTTTGTGGTGATGGACTTCCTTGTTAAATAGAACTTTTACAGACTACTCTGAAAACTAATCATGGAACTTGGCATTTAAATGTTAAGAGTGGTGCATATGTGGAATACCCAATCCTGCTAATGTGTGCCAATTAGTAAGTTACCATCTAATTTCCTGAATTTCAGTTGTTCCATGAGTGGTGTAAAACTGAGCTACTGTTTCTATAGAAACTCCTGGGCTATTAGCAGAACTTTTGGCAAGTCTGAGTAATTGTTCTGTTGGGTCTGACTCTGATTCTCTGGGTCAGGGTCCCTAACCCTTAGGGTCATTGGATGCACTTCAGAGGATCTGTGAATGTGGGTGAGTGGGTGAAGAAAAAAAAGTACATCTTTATTTTCACTATCCTCTAGCCAAAATGTGTTTTTTTCACTCCAATCATGAAAGGGGCCCATAAGCCATGTAGTGTCAGCACCTGTGGCTTTGCCACTTAGAAATTACACACTTTTGTATCACATTGTGGGAGATAGTTTAAGCTATCAGTTATGCCTACCACTGCTCAGAAAACTACAGTAGCTCTTAGACCTGCTCTTGTGTCATGTTATTTATGCATTAAGAAGCACACATTACTGTTATCACAGATTGCTTTCTAAATATTTTGATGTCGTTTCAATATAATTGATTTTCTTTGTAATCGCATTTTCTATGTCAGAATCGCTCGGGAACATTCTGATTGGAGGGTCTAGACGGCTGAAGCAGCCCGTGGCACTTAAAAGGTCACATGCTCCTGCCTTCGATGACACTCTTGTATTATCTTTCCTATCTTCCTTGGAGACTGGATTTGTTAACATTTAAAAAACAAAACAAAACAAAACTCTACATGTTTGGCTTTTATGTCCTAGCATGAGTTGTCTTTGACTTTTACCGTCTAGAGCGCTGGTATTCCCCCATTTTGGGGCTGTTGGAATGGATTAAAAAATGTAGCCATCACCTGTTCCCATGTGATCTTTCTCATGGGCCCCCGTGGCAGTCGCACTTGGCGATTGCCCTGCAGCCAAATGTTTATGGCCCAGAATGGTTTCCCTTACAAAGTTCAGATAAGAGCACCGTGATCCATGTGTTGAGATACTTGCTTTAGCTGTGGGAAGAGATGATCCTGTGTGGCTTGTATGAATTTGATTCAGCTCTCCACTGCATTAGCACTGCAGGCATTCCCCAGTTTATTTTAGAACTTGATGTCCAAGGTTAAGACCCTATTACATTTATTGGACTGTGTAACACAGCCCAGAGAAGGAAAGCTTGGGTACCAGGCCGTTCCTTGCCCCAGCCCATCACCTTTTAATAAGCTTCATACAATTCATTCTAGTGAGAAATGGGCAGTTTTTTTTGTTGCTGTGTTTTTGAGCTCCCCTCTTGAATAACGTAGTTCCGAATTTCCGGGTAAGTGATAGGAATAGGGGAAGCATTGCCCATGTGACACAGAGGTCTCTGCCCCCAAATGATCTTCCTCGTTGGCAGTATGGCCCGTCTCCGTGTTCTCCCCCTGTAAGCTCATGAACTGAAGAGTGTGCTCTTTTCGTTGCATGTATATTGTTGTGTGATGCCTCCAGATCATACACATTGACAGCACTGTAGTTTGAAGTAACTGATAAGATGGATGCCTAGCAGAACTTGAGGGAGTGGACAGGAGGTGTCTTTCAATAGAGGTAGATTCTCTTTTTCAAGATAGATGGAGGCATGGGATGCCTCTCTGGGGGTGTGGGGGGGTTGTGTTTGTGTGTGTGTGTGTCCACGCATGTATGTGTGGCCAAAGATGATTTTTCTCCCCGTTTGAAGGTTTTGTCTGGTTTACCACCTCACCAGGCCCCTGGGAGCTCGTCTCTCATTTTTATCCAAAAAAGTAGGCATAGAATAGGGACTTCATGGTCGGGCTCTGGAGCGAAACTGCTTGGATGGGCCCCCATGAGCTACATGACCCTGGGCAAGTCCCAGCCTCTCTGTGCCTTCACAGAATGGAGACATTAATAGTACTTTCCCCAGAGGGCGGTTGTGAGGATTAAATGACTGTGTGTGTGTGTATACATACATGTATGTGTGTGTGTATATATATAAAAGTAAAGTGATTAGAGCAGGGCCTGGAATATAATTAGTGTTAAATACATGTTGCTGGCTGAACATCAGAATCACCTGGGGGAGTTTAAAAAAAAAACTACATGGGTATTGCAAACTCCCAACTTAATGAAATCAGGGCCTGGGGAGGTTAAAACCTTGTTCAGAGCATCCTAGCAAGGCACTGACAGAAGTGGAGGAGGGATTTTGACGTCTTGTATTCTGGGGCTTTAAGAGAAAGATCTGTCTGTCAGCTCCGTAAGCAAGAAATCTTTGTGTAATGAATAGCTGCCTTTCACGGGGCATCTTTGAAGCTGTCTGACCTTTTTCACTTTGAGGCCAGTTGCAGTGCAATTTAAAAAATTTAATTTCTTTAGATTTATGATACCAGGCTTCATTCAGCTGGCACTGATGATTGAGTACCTTTACACTTTTTGAAAAATGGACTTTCTGACATGTCTTCAAGGTCTCTTCTCCTTTCATACCAAAGGCGTATCATCAACGCATGCCGTAGACTCCTCAGAGGAGTTCCTTTTTCATCTGTGGTGATGGTTTATCAGCTACTGTGATGACAGTGGCCCTAGGAACAAGAAATGAATCTTCCCCCTCACAGTGATAGCACCTACAGGTGGAAGAGACTTGGTATTGTCCTGTCAAACGGTAAAGGGAGCGGTGTTCCTGTTAGACAGATGAGCCCGTGAAAGGTGAAATAACTTGCCCAAGGTCATTTTGTTAATGTAATGCCTCCTACCTTTACTCAGGGACCTGTGATTGTCACACATCAAGAAGGTGGTCAGGTTCATAGCTCTGTTGTGTGATACAAGTGGAAAACTTAACGGGAAGGAGAAGGGAAAAGAAAAGAGGATGTCATCGGGGTGGTTGTTAGGGAGCTAACCGCCATATGAGCGTTGGGACTGGGGTCTCCAGTTGCTATAAACCTTCCACAGGGGAGCATCCTGTGATCCTGGTCACATCCTGCACGGAGCTCTGTGAGACAGGATGGGACCACATGCAAAGTCTGTGGTTCATGTTCAAACCCTAGGTGGTTCTGTGCGGGCTTTTGGCCTCATGGCCGCTGTGGCTTAGCGTGGGCTTTCTCCCAGCTCTCCTCGGCTGGAGCCATAACAACGGTACTTTCACCCTCATACAAAAGCCACTGTGTCCTTTAGACTTGTATTCTGTGCTCTCCTGGTCACCTCCCTGTCCCACCTTCCCTCAGTTCATTGAGGACTTTGGAGGCAGCAGGTCAGAGCCTGAGCTTTCAAGGCAGACCTGGGTTCAAGTCCCAGCTTCACCTTTACAAATTGTGTAACCTTGGGAACGTTGTTAATCCCTCTGAGCCTTTGCTTCCTTATTAATAAAAAGGAATCAGTAAAACTGTCCCATAGATTTTTTTTTTTTAAGGATAAAATGAGATTACATATGAATGTAAAGCTCTTCCACTTACCTGATACACAGTAAACACTTAGTAAATAAGAGCTGTTCGGGTGGTTGCTCTGCGACATGTGAGATCTTCCCGGACCAGGGCTCGAACCCGTGTCCCCTGCATTGGCAGGCGGATTCTTAACCACTGCGCCACCAGGGAAGTCCCATGGGCCTTGCATTTTAAATGAGGATGCTATATTTACCTAAATTTATTAGGCTGGCAGTGTGTTTTGAGGTACAGTTATTTCCTTTGAGAATTATAGCTGGAAAAATTATGTTCCTCCCCGATGTATCCATTGATACTGAAGTGAGAAAGCATACTGTGCTTGCTGGTGAAGCAGAGCAAGGTCTGGCCATCCAGAGTCCCGCAGACTAGTGGAGGAAGCAGGTGGGTGAGCAATTAAGATAAGACCCAGAAGGCTTCTAAGAGGAAGCTTTTGAGGTGGGTTTTGAAGTGGGCTTGGGAAGTGTCTTTGCTTTCTCTAATAGATTAAGTATCTATGACTGTCTAGATGGTGGTGGTGATGGTAATAATGTCACAGTTATTTTGTCCTCGAGTTAGGTAGTGTCTTGCTGTTAGGTTGAGAGAGGTGGGTGCTTGGCTGGGGAACGTCCGGGTGAAGACAGCTTCTGGATGAGCAGGGGCTTTCTGCAAGACTGGTGCTCAATCTTGCTCCAGAGCCATTGGCCTGGGAGGCACGATTATTGCCAGGAAGGCTGCCCTTGGTTATTTCCCTGTCTGAGCCCTTCCTGGTTTGAGGCAGAATGTATTACTTTCAGGTTTTCTGTTATTATACTTATCCCTTCTGTATGCATATTCAAAACGCCAAAATATAACCTGCCTGCAGCTGGTGCTTCTGAAGGCCTGGTAACAGAACAGGTCCTGCTATGGAGATGTGCTGTTCATCGTGTATAAGTCAGATAACTTGGGCCATAAACTTGGAAATTTGTACTTGGTATCAGAAGAAGTCTTACATTATTAGTCCAAATCCCTTGTGGGAGAGAATTGATTTTGATTTCCCCTCCGTAACAACCTTGCTATTCTTTCATTTAAGGAGATTTATTTAGTGTTTGTTGCATGTAAGGTACTTTTTTTGGTGCCATGGGGGATTTGTAGAGTTCAACATTTTTTACTGTGATTTTGATTGATAACCATCTGTAAGTACAAAGTGGCATGTGGAATTAAAGATACCTTTTGACTATCATGGCCTGGGAAGGCTCTATGGATGAGATAGTGTTCAAAGTTGAATGGAACAAATCCCTTCACAATCTAGAAAAATGGCTCTTGTAGCCAGAAACAGGTAGCTTCTTCATATTTTCTTCCGAAAGTGAAATTTCTTTTTTGCCAAGTGTTATCAAAATGAAAACGTCTTTAAACAAACTTGTATATAGTAATTTTTTAGCAGCTTGAAATACTGGCTTAGGAGAGTTAGATATTTAAGGACACTTCTCTCAAAACAACTTGTATATCTTTCTACAGAGTCTTTTAAATATGGGTTGAAAATGATTTCAATCTAATAGGGAATTTCCACTTAATCTTGTGCATCAGAACTTAAACATTTGAGTTCAAACCTCTTGCCCAGAACTCTTTTACATTCATATTACTTGTGACTGTAAATTTACTTTGCTTTTAATGACTTAGGCAAAAAGACGTCAGGTTTGAGTATAAGACAAACCTAACTCTAAAGAAAAGAACAGCAGAATTAGAGGCACAATTTGTAGAATGGCTTTGAAGAAAGAGGACCAAATGGTTGGGTCGATGTGTCTTAGGGGGTAAATCACAGCCGAATGATGTCCTGTTTCCCAGCTCTGCATGTTAAGCAATACCAAGGGCCGCTTTTTTACTTACCATCACAATTGCTTTCTGGTTTCTTGGTCAATAACCCCTTCTCCTCCCCACCAGCTTTCCTGGACGAGGCGTCTGAATCCTAGAGAAGTTTGGTAACATGTTCCCAGTCACAATGCCAGGACCAGGTCTCCTAATTCCTAGGCTCCTTCTACTACCCGGGGTGGGGGTGGGGGGGGAAATGGGAGAGAGACCTCCTAGAATTTCAAGTATTCATCAAGAGTTGGTTTTTCCCCAGCCTCCTGGGATCTTTAAAAGAGTGTCAAGATATGGCTCTTGCTTTCAGGAAGCTTCTAGAAGGCAGTTTTGCGTGAATTTTCCAGCAGCAGCCATTGCCGCCTCTAGCAGGGCTTTGTTTCCTTTTGTGGTCTCTGTCCTGCTTTGTCTTCTCTTACTTCCTCTCTACTATATTATTTATTCTGTAGGCTGCTTTAGACAGCACCTCCCCACCCATCACCACCACCCATTTCCTTTCTTTTGATAAACACTAAAGGTTGCCAATGCAAAGGAAAGTTCTAAAGGCAGTACTACAGAAGACATGGCTATCGTGTAGGTGAGTCTTAGTCTTATTAGGTGGAGACGTTTTTGAGCCCCTAAAACTGAGGATGTTTTTGATGTATCTCTTCTCTTAAATTAAAAAAAAAAAATTCTTAATGATCCTGTGCATCTTACTTTCCAGTGTTTCACTGTAGCAGTAGCAGTGTTTCACTTGCTACTCTGTCTTTATTTATTTTGTCAAAAGAAAGGAGGCACCTTCTGAGACTGCTTTGCTTTGAGGTCAGATGGATGGTTTGATGCAAGAAGCTCCTTTGAGTGGAGTGAGCACAGAGCGTGTGTTTAGGTGTCCAGGATAACTGGATAATAAGGGTTTATTATCTTGAGATTTTAAGGCTGACTCAGGTGTGGACATGAAGGGACATTATGAAATGCAGCATTTTCCTCCCAAGTATCTCTTGGATTTAACTGTTTTCTTGCATTCCTTGCAAATGAGAATATATAGGAATATTCTTTGTAATTTATAAACTGCTATGAATGTTGGTTAATTGCTTGATTTGGAGGAGATGGCTCATCTGTGTTCATTGCAGCCTAGTTAAATCTATCAACAAATACTGAGAACAGAGTGTGTGGGAAGGCTGTGTTCCGGCTTCTGTTTGCATCTATTAAAGAATAAACATAGTCCCTGCCCTCAGCGCACGGAGTCGATTTGAAATTTCATAAATAGGTGTTATGGCACTCCAGAACAGGAAAGTTTTAAGGCTGGTGTTATTCTATGATTTCAGACAAGGTGGTCATGGTTATGATACTGCCACTGGGATTGCAAACGGAAATAGATTTTTCTCTTATTTTTCAATCATCTCACTGTTTAATCTAGGATAACTTTTGTTATACACCTTTGTAATCACTGCGGAATGCTTTATTTAACACATAACATGGAGACATTGTGCCTATCTCCAAAGAGTTTGTGTTAAAGGAGAAATCTAAGAAGTAAAAGTAAGCTCAATCGTTGGTTTAACTTCTGTGGGTTTTGAAAAGAAGAATCTATGGCATCTGTGGCATTTGGGAAAGTTAGATGTCGAATGATAGTAGAAAAATAAGGAAATTTAGGTGACTTCAGATGATTGACCTAAAGGTAATGTCATATACTCATTTTACTTTCTTTGAAATGAACATTATAGGAAATTTTCTCCCATTAGATCATTTCAGTTGTTGTAATCTAGAGGCTGGTCTTTTCTCTCTTCCTCAAAAATATATGAAGAAACGAGAGCTGAAGTTCTCGACTTTTTCAAAGGTTTATTTTTATTTATTTTTTATTTTTAAATAGGACATATTCATTCTTTTTTTTAAAAATTAATTTAGTTTTGGCTCCATTGAGTCTTCCTTGCTGCGTGCAGTCTTTCTCTAGTAGCGGCGAGCAGGGGCTACTCTTCGTTGCAGTGCGCGAGCTTCTCATCGCGGTGGCTTCTCTTATTGCGGAGCACGGGCTCTAGGCGCGGGCTTCAGTAGTTTCAGCATGCGGGCTCAGTAGTTGTGGCGCACAGGCTTAGTTGCTCCATGGCAAGTGGGGTCTTCCTGGACCAGGGCTCGAACCCGGGTCCCCTGCATTGGCAGGCGGATTCCTAACCACTATACCACCAGGGAAGTGCCATCAGAGATTTATTTTTAAATCCTTAAATCCAGCCATATATTTATACTACTTGTGTGATAGAGGCTAAAGTTTTATGGGGCAGAAATTGAGGGATTCTATTTGGCCAGTATTTATTTGAGTTACACCTGTGCCTTTTGATCTATAGTATTTAAAGTGAAAAAGGACAGCCTTTCTTGTTTTATCCTATTATGCTTGTCCATAAGAACTTCCTTACATGTATGGTCCTCTAGTAGGAACTTGATACCTTCTGGCAGTTTCTTTTTGTGTGTCTGGAAGGCTGGTTTGCATCGTTTCTATGTGGTTCACTTCTGTAGCAGGGCAGTGTTCACCCTTTTTAGGGGAAAATTGTCAGGAGTTGAAGTTGCTACAGGAAGGGAAGCGATGCAGAAGGTGTCATTCAGGGAGAGCCCGCTGGCTGCCCTCATAAGACTGCTTCACGGTGGCATTTGCATTCAAGAATTTACCACTGTCTTCCTTTTGGTACTCAAACTGGAATCAGAAACTTAATATTCTTTATGTCTTAAATAGATGATACTTGGCAAAGTGATTCCCTTGAACAAAGCTCATGAGAGCTTTTGTTTAAAGCCAGAACACTGGTTTATTAATTTATTCCCAGAAGCATGTCTGTCAACAAGCTAGACAATTGTGTTGGGTGGACTAGACCAGCACACTCTCCCCCACTGTTGTTAGGTTAAAAAGCCAAATTAAGAGGCACTGCTCATTGAGAACAGGATCAGAAGAAGGGGAAGTAGTTATGATGCCAGTGTTCAATAGCACTGGGTCCGATAGCCTGATGGGTCTATTTCCAGAACTGGATGTGGGAGTATGTATTTATAAGTTCACAGGTACTGTCAGGTGTGCAGATAATCTTCTCTGGACTATACTGCCACCGTTGGCCCCTCCAGCCTATTACTAGAGTTGCTTTTTCTGACCACCTCGCTTCAGATGGGCATAGTCTTTAAAGGGTCTGTTGATGAGTGTCACGTTCCAGTTACATTTTTCAGGCCATGACTGATTGGGACTTTGCACAGCTCTACTCTGATCTGCATTAATTTCAGAATTTAACCCACGGGGAGCAGTCTTTGTTTTTCCTTTCTAGCTTGTGTGGGTATGGGGGTTCCTTAATTTTTGCACCCAGATATATAATCAGTTAAAGTTTCTCCATGTGCAGTTTGAATATCTTTTAGAGTATAAATTTAAGCTCTTTCCCTTGAGTTATTATTTAGGGAGGAAAACTAGAACTGGGAGAAGAACTTACAGCGAATAGCTGATAGCCTCTTCACTTGAGATCACTGATGGGGGGGGGGAAGGTTTCACTATCCTGGAAACAGCTGAGCTCCGAAAAATAGACATCTAAGGTGTCTGGGATGAGATGCCCAAGTCCGTGTCTGCCAGTCCTTGCCCTGTGGGCTGTGTATTCCGAGTGGCATTGTAGATCTGTTGTGGGTTGGTGGTGACAAAGGTCATTAATCAGGGGCAGCTTCACCGCCGTGGTGGGGCCTGAGCTCTGTTCAGTGATCCAGGGAAACACGGGGAAAAGTTTCCTAAGGACCTTGGCCAAGCTTTGCTGGCCTGGCTCCATTGATATTTTCCTCTTATTCTTATTTCTTTAGTATGTAGTCTTTGCTAAATGACAAACCCTGAAGGGTTGGTTGATTTTTTTTTTTTTTTTTAATTTGGAGAAGAAAATGTCTGTGCTTACCAGGCATCTATTTTTTAACTCTTCCTACCGTTTTTTATGCCACGACATTTTGCATTGTTTCCTTCAAGCATGGCTGTCAGGAGAAATTTGTGTTTCCACAGCTCTCCTATGGAAGCACACTGTGGCCCACTTCCAGTTTCAGTGTTTGCCCTTTATGTGAAACCCAAGTCTTTTCACAGGGGTCCATTCAAGTAGCATTTTTAAAAAGAATTAGGCTCTAAGCCATGCTCCTTTTGTGTGTAAAGACTTGTTTGTAAGATGATTTAACCCTAATAGGCTTCACTGTGGCTTTTTCCAAATTATGCTTAAGATATTTACTTCCCAGTATCTTTCAGGTTGGTTGGTTTGTTGTTAATTTTTTTTGATTGTTTGATTGCTGTTTCCCAAAGCTTTCATTGCTCTAAGCAGAGAGGTCAGCACTGGGGAAGAAGGACCCTTGCTGGGAGTGGCAGATTTGGATTCTGGCCCTGCTGTTAATTAGCTTCGTGACCCTGGGGCAAGTCAGCCTCCCAGGGTCTCTGTTTCTTCATCAGGAAAACAAAGGGCTTGGAAAAATAAATACAGGCCTGGACCCAATGATAAGAAAGGTCACCCTGGGTGCTTATGTTGTGCATGGCAGCACTTTGGGACCCTTCCTCCCTCTCAGTGGGCTCCACAAAACCTCGGCTCAACTCTGGGGTCCAGCACTTGTGCGGGGCGTTATACAGAGACTGCTGGAAGCGTTGATGCTAACAAAGCAGGTTTTCTACAGAGGAGTCATCCCCTCTTTGTTTTCTTCAGCAGTAAGCTACTTGCCTCCTTCTACCTGCTTCTCCTTAGTGCCTTAACAAGGGTGTGATGGTAACACAACCCACTCAGATTTGTTACTGTTTTTGCTTTGTCTAGCCATCTCATCTGAGTTAGTGGAGGGAAGAGGGAGCTGGAGGAGACTGACTAACTGATGAAATAATGGTCCTTTTGTCTGTCTCTTTGCTGGAGGGGTGGTTTTATGTTTCACCTTAGGCCTGGGCCATTGTGTTGTTTTTATGTGCTCAGTACAACCCTGCTTAAAAATACAGCTCATTATTTAAAGGATTCAGCCGTGGGCCTGTTCTTCTTACCTCCCCCCACCCCTGCCCAAAAGTCATAACAATATGTGGTAAAAACCCATTGCAGTGTGTGCTGTTTGATCAGACACCCCAGACATCAGTGTTGAAATGTGTTCCCACTGCATTTATTTTGCAAATGTTTTTAAGGTATGTTTCATTCTGATTAACCTTCCACAATGTTTTCCTTATGGTTAAATAATCAGTAGCACCTGTAAAACATGCCTTTAACCATGTAGCTTTCCTTCTTAACCATTATCCTTTTTGATTCTGTCTTAATGTTTTCTTTTGATGAATGGGGGTTGGGAGACCCACATTCCTATGCCAGATATCTTACAGTAATGTGTCCAGATTTAGCCTCATAACCTTAATTAGATGTGGAATGCTGAGAATGCGCTGTTGTTGTGTTTTTTTTTAACTTATAACAAGACGGTGAACTTCTGATCACTTCATTAAACATTATAAAACACTCCTTGTGTCTTAGCATTTAGTTCCCCATGTTAGTTTATTCATAGAAAATTAATGTAAAACTCAAGGTACCTTTATATTATCCTAAGTGATCTGTTTGTTTGAAGACAAGTCACTGTTTGTGTCAATATGCAAGTTACGTTCCAATTTATAATACTTAATTCCTCTTCCCTCTTCTCCTTTTCTCTTTAGAAGCGAAAGAGTGTTGAAAATGTTAAAGGCTGTGCTGAAGAAAAGCCGAGAGGGAGGAAAGGGAAGCAAGAAGGAAACAGGTATGTGTCCAGGATTGAGTTGAGCTGAGCAAGCATGGTGGGCGTGAGCCAGCAAGGCACCGCTTAATCCAGGCGGGGCAGATGTTACTGCCTTGGGAATGGGTCAGAGAAGTGATATGGCTTAGAAGAAACAGCAACCTGGAGGCCATGAGAAACTAAATACGTTCGTGAGCTTTCTCCTGGGAAGTGCCTTTGAAGATTGAGTTTGGGTTCTGAACCAAATCCTTTCCCAGAAGATTTGTAAGGGTCATAATTTTAACAGGTCATTCAGATCCCGAGGCGGAGTTATAGACATTGAGGGAGAGCAGGTGTGTCCAGGAATTTGATTTCTAGAAAGCGCTTTCTCTTTTCCCACGCATGCTTGCATTTTATATGTTTGACCAACTGCTGGCTGACTGGTCTTCATCTTCTGAGTATCAGATTTTCCCCCTGACAGGTGTAGCCACACTCAATGCCAGGCTGCTAAGTTTTCATTATGATGAGAGCTACTTAATTTGGCTTGGATTTCACTCCTGTTGGGAGAGTTCTGGTGCATATGTGGTCATTGTGACTCTACGCTGCATTCCGTGTGATAAGCTACTGTAAGGTTATTTTGGGGACCACTCACCAGAAAAACTACATGTTATCTACCCGTCTTGCACAATAAAAATCTGTTAGCATGGATCGGTTTCCCTGAAATGTGCCGTTTCACTCAAACTCATGTTAATCCAGAGTCAGAGAATGGCTGGTGTCTGAGTTATTGTATATTGAATAACACTTCAGTTTTAATTTCTATTAAGGTATAAATAAGTAGGCTGAATTATAGTTAACTCTTTAATTCAAAAGATCTTGTAATGCCTTGTGGTAATATTGTTATATATGTTGTTTCTGTAAAAGAATAAGTGGACTTGTAAACTTTTTGGTTATGTGGAACCTTGACAAATTTTCTATTATTAATTTCCCTTTAACCAAACCTGCAAAAGGCAAACTTAACCTTAAAAGTGAGACTTTGTTGTAAAGTTGCTGATAAGATTCCATTAAAAGCCTCTCATTAATGCCTGGCTAAGCAGATGCAAAGAAAAGAAGAAACCAGTTTTTGATGATCGAAACAGGAGACCATAGGTTAGCTCTTAACCTTGGAAAATCAACTCCTAGCTTTGAATAATTAATTAGAATTGTTATTACGGGGAATTTTCAGTGCACATAATTTCTATCCAGGGGACCCTTCACCCTCTGCTGGGTTAAGGCCAAAACATCCTTCTCTTTAGTTCTCGAAAAGCTGTCTTAACAACAACAACAACAAATTTTTCCCCAGTTTTGGCTCAACTGACACTCATCCTAGGAACTATGTTTGCTTCTTTACATGCCTTTGTAATTTCCAGGATAAAGTTAGATCCTAAAGCTGTCTGTTGGACTGGAGCTGCCAACCAGTGGGTTATTTTTCTCAGGGCCAGGGTCTCCAAGCCAAAACTCTCTGCTTAGTAATGGAGTCTTTCACAACAGGCTTACCATCCTCTTTGATCCGTGCCAGACTCATGTGAAATTACAGTATGTTAATGATTTTCGGCACCCTGCCTTTCAGATGGGCCAGACAGTGAACACTGTTTGCGTTTGAAACTTTTCCAGTTGTAGAGCGTATTATTTGGGGTTTATTTCCCCCTTTGGTCTTTAAGAACAACTATTGTGTTTTCTGAATCATTTCTTCATAATAATTCCCACACTTTGGCTTTTCACTAATGCAAACCAACTTGAAAAAGCAATGGGAACATTTCTCATAAAACATCTGTATGGTGTATGCCTTCTTTCTCTTAACTAGAACCTGGTTGTATTCCACTGGGGAACAAAGCAGATGGAATTTTAAATCTTGACGAAGTTATGTCACAAGATGATTGGGGAAAATACTTGGAATTTGACCATTCATGTGTTGAGCTCTGTGCCAGCTCTCATTATATAAGTAAATCACAGCTAAGTTTCTCTGTAAATTAAAGCTGGCTAATCTACTGAGACCGCTGTGAAACTTGGGTAATAATATCTGCTGCAATATGGAAAAATTTTGCTCTACTGTTTCCAATTAAACCAATCTTTGTTGTAAAGACAAAGGAAAATTCATTTTTATGTACTTGAACTCACAGTCACAGAAATTTAGAAAATATTTGTCTAAAATTTTGAGTTCAGATTTTCATATCCTTTGTAGATTGTTGTTACAGACAATCTTGAGCTACACTTTTATGTTGAACCTGTTTTGAGAATTTGGAAAATCACTGAGTTAAACTTAGTATTCTTCAAAAGAAAACAAATATTTTTCATAAGTATTGAAGTTTTTATATCCTCGGCGCCTGTCCCTAAAAGAAAATGTCACTTTATTGGTAAAATTTTAGCAGGTATTGAAATTTAAGTTATATGTATATAAGGATATTTCAAGTATTATGTACAGTGAGATATCAAATTACTGAAAGTTATTGAAGTCATTGAGTCAGCTCTAAAAATAGCAAAATTACTTTTTGATGATTTTTTTTATACCTAGGAAATGCTTATAGCTGAGCAAAAAGTATTTTCTGGAGGCTGCAGAATCACACTGGAGAATGCAGTATTAAAAACCTTAAAATTTTTTTGGAAACTACATTTACCTTGTTTCCACTAGTCCATCAGTGCAAAGGAGTTCTCTTGACCTTGAGTCAGGCCTAAGGGAGCAAAAATCAATATTAAACCATAATGTGGGGAAGGCAAGACGAGGGCATCTATTTTTTCTTTCCCTGCTGTTATGTTAGGACCTTGATCTAAAACAAGCGGATGAGGTGTTATCTTTATTTTGAAGCTCTCTAGAGAGGTCTACAACCTTCTACCACATGTGTAAGTGACCTTTACTATCAGCAAACTTTCATGTCACTATCATTAAAGTTCCTTCATTTAAAAGTAATTATTGAACTCTTTTTTTTTTTTTTGTCTTGTCCGGTACGCGGGCCTCTCACTGCCGTGGCCTCTCCTGTTGCGGAGCACAGGCTCCGGACGCGCAGGCCCAGCGGCCATGGCTCACGGGCCCAGCTGCTCCGCGGCATGCAGGATCCTCCCGGACCGGGGCATGAACCCGCGTCCCCTGCATTGGCAGGCGGACCCTCAACCACTGCGCCACCAGGGAAGCCCTACTGAACTCTTAAGATTTCGGAGTATTAAAAAAAAAAGATTTCAGAGTATTGATGTCAAACCTGGACCTAGTAAGAGTTTAGAGTGGATATAAGAGCAGCATAGGAAATTAGCAGCACTGTTTAGAAAATGAAAAGGAAAAAAGTCTCATTTTATAATAGAAACAGAAACTTTAAATATCAACCTAAGAAGAAAGGTACAAGCCTTATATTGAAGAAAATAAAACTTTGTTGAAGGACTTACAGGAAGACTGAATAAATGGAAAGAAATACTGTATTTCTGAATGGGCAAATTTATTATTTTAAACTGACTAGCTCTTACAAAATTACCTATACATGCCATTTAATCTCTAATGAAATCCCAACTATTTTCTTTTTTTTTGAAGATGTTGGGGGTAGGAGTTTATTAATTAATTAATTTATTTTTGCTGTGTTGTGTCTTAGTTTCTGTGCGAGGGCTTTCTATAGTTGTGGCAAGCAGGGGCCACTCTTCATCGCGGTGCGCGGGCCTCTCACTGTCGCGGCCTCTCGTTGCGGAGCACAGGCTCCAGATGCGCAGGCTCAGTAGCTGTGGCTCACGGGCCTAGTTGCTCCGCGGCATGTGGGATCCTCCCAGACCAGGGCTCGAACCCTTGTCCTCTGCATTAGCAGGCAGATTCTCAACTAGTGCACCACCAGGGAAGCCCCAACTATTTCTTTTTAAAGACGTAATTTTTTTTAGAGCCAGTTTTAGGTTCACAGCAAAATTGAGAGGAGGGTGCAGAGATTTTCTGTATACCCCATGCCTCCACTCATTCCTAGCGTCCCCATTATCAATGTTCTCCTATCAAGGAGGTATATTTGTTACAACTGATGAACCTACATTGACACATCCTCACCCGCAGACCATAGTTTACATTAGGGGTCACTCTTGGTGTGGGACATCCTGTGGGTTTGCCCAAGTATATAATGACATGTATTCACCATCATAGTATCATACCGAGTACTTTCACTGCCCTAAAAATCCTGTTTTGTTTTGCTTTTGACATAGTTGATTTTAAAATTCATCTGGAAGTGAAAATGCTTAAGAATAACCAAGGAGAAATTGAAAGTGTGGGGCAGGTACGTCAAAAGGGCTGAGCCTGGTTCCCATGCCTGGATTCTGGCTGTAGGAGAGGCTGAGCAAGTGTGTATTTGGACTTCTTAGCTTCTCTAGGGCAAGGTGGACTTCATCTCCCACCAAGATGTGCGTTAGGGAGGATTCTCAGTTGTAGACATTTGCAGGTCCTCTCCACTTCAAAAGCTAACCAACACAGATATCTAGTATAGCTTATTATAATAGGTACTGCTTCCACAGAGCAAGTACATGTCTTGGCTAGTTTTTTGGACTTTTTTTCTTACTGGTCTCCAAGAAATGAAACCTAATTTTATCTAACATCTACGATGTAATCAAATCTCACTGTTGATAGTGGTTTTGTTTTTTTCCTTTTAACCCTGGAAATAGTGACACCAATCTGGATGCATTAGATGGGCAAAGCCTCTTACCCTCCTAGAAAGGGCTAGTCCCTCTCTCTCTCTCTCTGTGTCCCTTTTGCCTCTGCCAATCTTGAAGCCATAGTCTCTTGACCTGTCCAGCTCTCCTACTTGCCCGCTATTGGTGTGGAAGTATTGGGTTGGCCAAAAAGTACCTTTGGTTTTTAAGTAAAAATAAGACACATTTTTCATTTTCACCGAGAACTTTATTGAACAACGTATTCACCCTTTTGTTCCACAGGCAACTTCATAATTCCATCTTACCCAAATTTTTTATCTTTTTGAGCAAAGAACTGTTCCAGGTGCCTTTTACAGTCTTCCAGGGAATTGAAATTTTTTTCTATTAAGAGAATTTTGTAAAGACCTAAATAAATGGAAATCCGAAGGTGTAATGTTTGGTGAATACAGCGGGTGAATCAAAACTTCCCAGCCAAGCTGTAACTGTTTTTGGCTGGTCAGCAAAGAAACATTCGGTCTTGCGGTATCCTGATGGAAGATTATGATTTTTCTGTTTACTAATCCTGGACTCTTTTCGTCAAGTGCTGCTTCCAGTTGGTCTGACTGGGAGCAGTACTTGTTGGAATTAGTTGTTTGATTTTCTGGAAGGAGTTCATATAAAGGACTCCCTTCCAATCCGACCATATACATATCACCTTCTTTAGCCTTTCGTGTGGTTGGTGGTGGTTTATTTCGCTTGCCCCAGTCCACCTTATTGTATAGTATCCACTTTTCATCGCCCTCACAATTTGTTGTAAAAACTGAAAGTTTTCATTACGTTTAAGTAGAGAATCCCATGCGGAAATATGGTCAAGAAGGTTTTTTTTCGCTTAACTTATGTGGAGCCCAAACATCAAAGCGATGAACATAACCAAGCTGGTGCAAATGATTTTCAACGCTTGATTTGGATATTTTGAGTATGTCGGCTGTCTCCTGCGTGGTATATAACTTTCATTGTTCTAAGTGTCTTGATTTGCTCACCTGGTCTACCTGACCGTGGAGCATCGTCCAGCGAGAAATCTCCAGCACGAAACTTCGCAAACCACTTTTGACATGTTCACTCAGTCACAGCATCTTCTCCATACACTGCACAAATCTTTCTTTGCGTTTCAGTTGTGTTTTTACCTTTCTTGAAATAATAAAGCATAATATGCCAAAAATGTTGCTTTTTTCTTCCATCTTCAATATTAAAATGGCTACACAGAAATTCACCAATTATAATGTCTTTTTTTTTAAAATGCATGCTGATATGACAGATGTCACATACAATCTAACAGAATTGTTTCGAATGAAGTTAAAGACAACTAAGTGCTACCAGAGTCATCTTACAGAAAAAACAAACAAACCTTTTGGCCAACCCAGTAGCTCCAAGTTGAGGCAGAAGAGCAAAGTTTGGTGAACTCTTACTTGTGGTATTGTCTCAATTAAAATATAGACTGATTAAGGTTGCTAAATATGCCAAAATAATTGTTTATTAGGCTTTTCCTTTCAGTTTAATTATTGGTGTTCTTTTTTCAGCAGGGGGGCTTAGTTTGAAGCAATTTATTTAAAAATTTTGACCTTCACTGTTTCATCATTAAAACCCAGCTAGTTGGCTCAATACACTTGTAATTAATGGTGTTAATTAAGGCATTGGATGGTCCCTAAGCTTGAATGTGTCCTGAATCTGTTAGCTTTGCATCTAATCCTTCACTTTGAATTTGTAGTAAAAGGAAGCTGTTTGCCTCTAAAGTTTAAAAGCCATTGATGTGATTGTTAAATGTGGTATTTTAAGCCATTCCAGGCTGCAGTCTGGCTTTCAGTGGTACCTTCTAAAAATGCCTCAATACAAACGATGCTTTGTTTTATCCGGAAAATCTGAAGCTGCTTTTGATTATTCTCTGCTGCGTTGCCCATTTTTTGTGGCTGTGGACTGTTATTGAGGAATTTAGTGCAGGGACTGTCTTGCTGAGCTGCGGATATTTGGTATCTTGTTGGTAACTGACTCAAAAAATGTTTCCGAAGCAACCAAATAAGCAGAAATAGTTCAGTCTAAAGGTATTGTATTTCTATTTACCAGAGCATTTAAATAAATTCTGCAAAATCCTGTAGGACAGGATTTGAACATAGAATGGAACAGGCTGGTTACTAGTAGGAGTGGGAATGCTGTTCCCTCTGGTTCCATTGGTCCCTTCATCAGTTTTTCTCTGTCACCCCTCACACCTCAGAGTCTCGAAAAAGCACAGACTTTGGAATCTGTAGATGCAAATTCAAATCCTAGCTTGTTCACTTCCCTGTGTACTTGGATAAATTTCTTAACCTATTTAAGCTACCCTACAGGGATGTTGTTAGGGTTAAATAAGATAACCTGTCTACAGAAGTGCCTTGCTTGACATATGGCTTCTGCTAGACGTTCAGTTTCTTTCTCGAGAAAACTGTTTGGTACTTTAAAGAACAAACAAAATCCTTCTAAAACATCTTGTTCCTTCCCTGTTGATCTCAGGCAAGAGAATGATGTTCTAGAAGCTTCTATCTATGATGTCCTCTCTCTAAATACCGATTCTGCCATTGACTTTGGATGCTAAAGGCTCTTCTGCCATCTTTAGCCTTTTCCTCATGATAAAACCGAAGCAGCTCTGAGTCATCTGTCTGTTGTATGGTGATTATACTTTGATTTATAACTTGTTTTACCTTTAACCTGTATCATGTCACTTGCATTTTATCCTTTTTTCTTGGTGAAGTTAAACTGAGAGGCTTTTCCCCTTACTAAAGAAATTTCGGGAGTTAGCAAGCAGCCTTAAGAATAGATTTCTAAGAACAGTTTATAAAGTTGCTGAGATGTTTCATTTCAACATATCCTTATTAGTAAAGGTCTTTATATGTGGAAGGCTCCATTGCCCATCCTCTTTATAGCTTCCCCATACATTTTAGGGATATATAAAGTATGAAAGAGAAGGATGGGCACAAATACCGAGCATTTATCATGTGTGTCAGGCACTATACATAATGGACCACGGCTGGTCCATCTGAGCTGTTTCCTATGAGAGGCGTAATTAGAGAAAAGTCTGGACTGAGAAGGTGAAATCAAGACTTATCCTGGATCTTCCCCTTTTTATGGCCAATACAACCTCTAGCAAGTCACAGCCTATCTGAATCATCATAAAGGATGTAGCAAAATTCTCAGACGACAATATTTATTTACTTGGGTCCCTTTTTGTATGTATATGTGTAAATGCAACAAGAAAGCTAATACAGAAATATAATAATTCAGAGTCCATTTTTATGTCAAACCTAATTTCATTTCACAGATTTTTGTTCATGCAAGCTGCTTTACTGTTAAAAAACAAAAAACAACCAATGGTCTTAGTTTCTATAGACCAGGTCTTCAGAGAGTCTTGTCGTGTATAGCTTAATTCTCATTAAAAGCTCCATATTTGAATTTTCATGTGACCTATTTGCATAAGTTTTATACGTATTCTACAGAAATGTAGAAAACTGGATTTG
This sequence comes from Tursiops truncatus, assembly GCF_011762595.2. NCBI lineage: Eukaryota > Metazoa > Chordata > Mammalia > Artiodactyla > Delphinidae > Tursiops > Tursiops truncatus. The sequence continues at coordinate 72,159,437 of NC_047040.1, read as the reverse complement.
ATGTAATCTATTGGCAAACATAGTTCCTGAGAGGGGAGATAGGCTACCAAAAATTTTGACCTAGGTTGGCTTCTTTTCTCCATGCAGGATGGTCTAAACTAAATGATTCTTCTTTTAGGGATTGAGGGCTTTGACCTTATACTTGTCCTGCTGTCGACAGACGGCCATCAGGGGTAACCCGTTGGGTAGCCCTAGCCTTGGTATACAGCATCAAATTGAGAAACCCTTATTCATATTGGAAATCATGGAGTTGGAATGTAGGATCTGTGTCTGTCTCTCACTCCCCCTCTCCCTTTGGTGGCAGGCTGGTTATAACACATCAGGCATCAGCGGTGCCAATATAGAATCAGAGATTCTTGTCCTGTGTTCTGGTGACCACAGCACTGTCATGGGGGTCAGGGTGAAATAAGACTTTAGAGCTGATTTTTAATTCTTCATTCTCAAAAGTTTGTGTGAGAGTTGTCCATTTTTAAGGGACTTTGGGAGCATCATACTGCTACATTGGGTACATGATGACATTCTTTGTGCCCTGAGACTGTTCCAGAGCCCAGAGTACTCAGTAATAATGATGTCTCTGATATAAGACATACACATAGGGGCCTATAATGGTTTGGGCACTTGTCTGGATTTTATATAGAGCATGGAACTGGCTGGTAGCAGAGGAGAAGAGGATGCAAACTCTGGGTTGAGGATGGAAGAGAGCCACCTGTGCACTGCTACCTTCCTGATGATCTTACGTTTGGTTCTCAAACAATTTATATGTTAATGTCTCGTATCTTTGCGAGGGCTTGTTTGCCTCCCACCTTACCAACCCACCCCAAGAAAGTTTTCTACATAACTTTAGAGTTATGTAGAAAACTTCCTTCCAGGTACCAGATGTTAAAAATATTTTGACTTCTGATGGCACATTTCTTGTTGTCTTAGTTTGGGCAGCCATAACACAATGCCAGAGATTGAGTGGCTTAGACAACAGAAGTTTATTTTCTCACAGTTCTGGAGGCTAGAATTCTGAGCTCAAGGCACCAGCATGATCAGGTTCTGGTTGAAGGTTCTCTTTCTGGCTTGCAGATGGCTGCCTTATACTTGAATCCTCACATGGCAAGAGAGACGGCAAGCACTCCAGTGCCCCTTTGTTATAAGGATGCAAATCCCATCGTGAAGGCCCCATCCTCGTGCCCTCATTTAAACCTAAGTATCTCTAAAAGGCCTCTTCTCCAAATACCATCATGTTGGGGGTTAGGGCTTCAACATATGAATTTGAGGGAACACAGTTCAGCCCACAGCACTTGTCTTTATTGTTCTGATTATAAATGTTACACAGTACTTCATTGGTTATAAAACACACCATTATTTTGGGTACTGCTAAGGAAGAAAGAACTGCTGTCAATTAAATTGACATACTTTATTACTTAAAATGTTATACTTTACTGAAGATTTCCTTTCTTTAGAAAGTTATTTTTACATATCTCAATCTTTTTCATAAAATGGGAGGAAAATGAAATAAGTTGGTTAAGGTATTTCAAATTTATGTTCAGAACCTGATTCTTCTAAATAATTTTTTTCACCTAGTTGTCAATACTCATTTTTCTTCATATGACATCATCTTCTCTACCATTATAGAGCATTGATGTTGCAGCATTTTTCTGAGCCCTTCACTGTTTTCTCCAGGACTTTTCTTACAAGCTGCAGATCATGCATTCTGCAAGTTTGATGCCATTCTTTCATGATCTCAGAAGGAGGTTTTAATGGAAGGCTTTCAGATAAAATTCAGGGCTCTTATTCCTTCCACAGTGGACTTTAAGTGATCTGTTGACTGAAACCTGGAGGAGGTTATCATTGTCTAGTCACTCTACCAGATGTAATAACATAGGTTTGCATGGTCAGTGCTTGCCACATTGCAACCATTCCCTGGCTGGTAGCAATTTTAAGGTGCCATCAACTGTTATATCCATTTTGGTTTTGGAAAAGTTAAAGTCAGAATAAATATGGGCCTTTGATCAATGCCCAGTATAATATGTGCTCATTGTAGAAAATTTGTAAAATACTGATAAAGAATATCCTGGGGTTTTTTCTTAATTCTTATCTTTTGCTTTATCCTTTTTAATGTCATTACTCTTTGAAAAATGCCTAAGAGTCTATTGTACCAGTATACCATGATTTTGTTTGGGTGAATTTTAGTTACATATTTTTCTCATTCATTAAAGAAAAAACCCTCTGGAAAATATGTATCTTTGTATAAATCTCTGATTATTTTAGTGGAATGTTTCTAGATAAGGAATTAATAGTGAAAGGAGAGGGACTTTTCAGAAGCTCGTGGTACTTCCTGACAAATTGTTTTCCAGAAGGATTGTGTTGGTCGCCACCTGTGTAAGCAGTGTGTGAGTGTGCCTGCTTGCATGGCTCTTTCTAGTATTGGGTATTTGTGGATTTTAATAATCTTTGTCAAGTTTATAGGTTAAAACATGTATTTGTGTTTTTTTAAATTTTTATTTATTATTATTTTTCTTTAGCGGTATGCGGGCCTCTCACTGTTGTGGCCTCTCCCGTTGTGGAGCACAGGTGCCAGACGTGCAGGCTCAGCGGCCATGGCTCACGGGCCCAGCCGCTCCGCGGCATGTGGGATCCTCCCGGACCGGGGCACGAACTCGTGTCCCCTGCATCAGCAGGCGGACTCTCAACCACTGTGCCACCAGGGAAGCCCCTGTATTTGTTTTTAATTAGCATTTCTTTGAGATCGGAAGACCTCTTTAAATATTTAGTGCCCATTTATAGTTCCTCTTCAATAATTGTCTTTTTATGTCCTTGTACATTTTTTCTGTTGGGAATGTGAGAGACTCTTTAGTTTGATTCTTCCCTTTTCCAAGTGTGGCCCTGGTGTGTAGTAGTGGGGTTTCCTTATAAAGTTACTGGTAGGGGAATTTTCCTTGAAGTTGCTGAAAGTCCCATTGCCTGTCTTCAGTGGGTAGCAGTGTCTCCTGCATTATTAAAACTTTCATGTTTGTGCTGAGGCTAGATATCTGCTAGTCTGATTGACTTATATTTAAGAAATTTATTTTATAGAGAAACCAAAATAAAGACATAAAACCAACACAAATGAGTCATTAGGTTTTCCACAGTACCTAATAACATTCTACCTCTGTACATACACGGTCAAAAAAGTCTAAGCGCTTCCTGCTCCCTGGATGTGCTGGGAGCCCTCATCCTGTGAGTTTCTGATAGCGGGCAGGGATAGTTCCAGACAGGAAAGCATCTCCTTAATAAATTGCTATAGTCTTAAGTGTAAAAAACATTGTCCATGGCTTATATTCTTAGATTATTAGGTACATGGATGTTTTTTTTTTCAAACTAAGCTAAAGTAATGAAATAAAGGGTTTTAGATCTAGAAGGACTTTAAGAAATTGAGTTCAGTGTCTTCAGTTTTTGAGAACTATTTGGAAAACATTGAGCAACTGCCCAAGGTCTTATAGCTCGTTAAAACAAAGATGTGGACTCAAGGTATAGCTTTTGACTCCAGACTAGTTCAGTTTCTACTATGTCTCTGGCTAGTTCCCTTATTTTTATCTCTAGCACTGAGTAAATATAAAGGAAAATACATCCCTGAGATAGAAGACAGTGAATTACTTTATAATTTCTCTCTCCAGGGCTACTTGTTTTGATTTTTTTTCCTTCTCTAGAAGTATTTTCCCCCCTCCCTAGAAAGTTTATTTCAGAAATTCTTACATGGCCTTAATCTAGATTCAGTAGCACTGTAATATCTCTTTCTTTTTCTGTATCTTAAAGCCCATTTCTGCTTCATGTCCTTGAGACTTATAAATCCATCCTTTTTTTTTGTAAAGTCACTCAAACACCGTAAATGTAATAATTAAATATACAATCATTAAAAAAAGCTATACAATGGTATTAAAAGTACAGATACCCCCCATTTGTTCTCTGCTTCCATTTTTGCTCCCCAAAGGAAATTAATGTTAATGGTTTATTTGATCTTTCTAGATATTTTCAGTGCATATATGTGTGTATGCATGCATAATGTACATGTATAGATCCTTAAGAAAACCGATAGACTTTACAGTGTGTTTTATTTTGTAAGTTACCATGTTGACTGAATACATTTTTAGACATATTTTCATATCAGCACATACTAATATATAGGCTTTTAAAAAGTTTCTCAGTGTTACATTAGACAGATATTCTGTAACTTGTTTTATTATTCCCTTTGATGGTTTTATCTTTTTCGTTGTCGTTACAATCAATACTAGAGTAAATATCCTTGTGCCTAACTCCCTGTCCTTTCATAAGGATAGTTGTAAGAAAAATTGTTGGTTAATAAGTTTATTCATTTATAATTTTCCTAAATTTTTTCAAATTGCCCTTCATAAAGGTGCCAGTAAATTTACAGTTGCACCTTCAATATGTGAGAATGCTTGTTTATTCACATGCTTATTAGCATAGGTTATAATCAAACTATCAATATTTCATCTTGTCCAGTATAATAGGCAAAAGTGATATCTCATTGTTTTAATTTTGCAATTCTTTAGAGTGAATCCAAAGGCATTTTTATATGTTTATGGGCCATTTGAAGCCACACTGCCTGGATTGGTATCCTGGCTCCATAGTTTAGTAACTGTGTGAACTTGAGCAAATTACATAACCTTTCTGTGCCTCATGGGTCACTTATGATGATTATATGAGTTAATATTTATAAAGTACTTAAATCCATGCTTGGCAGATAGTATATAAGTATTTGACAAAAATAAAATTTACATTTCTTTCTTTGTCCTGCCTGTTCATTTACCTGATTTTCTGTTGGTTTCAGTAGGTGTTTTAATATTTTGTTAAGTGGTTAACCATTGATTGTTTACTAGCTAGAGTTCTAAGCAAGTGAAACATGTCATGTTTAGTTTTGAATTATAAAACCTAAGAAGATTCATCTAACTCAGACTTCATTTTTTATAGGATTAAGGGAAGGATTTTGTTTTAATTCTGTAAGTTCAGTGTTGAAAAGTGACTGAGGTTATAAGTCATTATTTCAGGGAGGTCGGCTTTCTTTCCCTGCTTTGTGTGAGAGTTTTGATGCTGTTAATCTGATTAAACCTCCTTACATCCTTAGCTCTAAGATTCTGAAGATTAAGAGATTCTGGGGTTTTCCCCCCTCTATCCATTAAATTGTTACCATGGTTATTGGGCTCCCCAAACAGTACCTCAAATTCCTTCTGATTTATGGAAGCGGCATCTTAAAGATGAATAAGCACTCTGCTGGTTTGGCTTCAGGAAACTTAGGTAAGAGTTCCAGTTTGAATGTACCTACTAGTTCTCTTTGAAAAAGTTGTTTCATTTTTCTGAACCTCAGTTTTCTTGCCTATAAAATGAAGGTAGCAGGGACTTCCCTGGTGGCACAGTGGTTAAGAATCCACTTGTCAATGCAGGGAACACCGGTTTGAACCCTGGTCCAGGAAGATCCCCCATGCCGTGGAGCAACTAAGCCCATGCGCCACAACTACTGAGCCTGCCCTCTAGAGCCTGTGAGCCACAGCTACTGAGCCCGCGTGCCTAGAGCCTGTGCTCCACAACAAGAGAAGCCACTGCAATGAGAAGCCTGTGCACTGCAATGAAAAGTAGCCCCTGCTCACCGCAACTAGAGAAAGCCCGCGTGCAGCAACGAAGACCCAAATGCAGCCAAAATATAAATAAATTAATTAATTAAAAAAAATGAAGGTAACAGTCTCTATCTGTGTCATAGAGTAATTACGAGGGTCAAATGAAAGGAAGATTTGTTTTTTTTAAAACTTCAGGCATGATGATGATGAAGGGAATTTGTTTTGTTTTTCGTTCACATAGTATCTGTTTTGGGGAAATAAAATATACAGGTATTTGAATTTACATGGAGAGTTTTTGATACTCGAACGTTGTGAGGGGCAGGTGAGATATTTTTCTTCAAGGTATTGAAGAAACTAGGAAGTGAACTGCAGTTCATCAGGAAGTGAATCCCCTGGGGTAAAATGTGGCAGTACTAATAAAAGTTGCTCTTTGAGTGTTTACTGTGTATCAGATAGTGTGCCGCATGCTTATAAACAGTAGCTGATTGGTGGAGGTTAAGGAACTAGCTTAAGACTAAACAGCTGCTAAGTGGCAGAGCCCGGATTTGAATCCAGTTTGTCTTTCTGTCTCCAAAACCTTATGATCAGGACAGTATAGCAGCCAGGTTGCATGGGTTCAATTCCCAGGTCAAGTTGATTAACCTCATTGTTTCCATTTTTACGCCTGTAAAATGGTGATGATGACAGCATCTCCCTCTGAGGGTTGTTGGTTGTCCCGAGGATTCAGTGAGTTAAAGTGCTTGGAACAGTGCCTGGACCATTGTAAGCATTTCATAAATGTTTGCTCTTATTATAATTGATGGTAATTTCTGTACCCTTCTGGCTTCTTTGTTTCTGCCCCTTGACCCTCTCCTTTTGGCTTTAGGCCAAAATGGCGGCATCTCAGATATTTTTGTCTCCTTGGTTCCCTTGTCTGTGTGGCACACACGGCCCGGGCCATTCCATCTGGTGCACGAGGAGAGAGTGTGGTAGGCCTGCCCCTAGTGGAGTGCTGTGGGGCAGTTGCTGCAACCGTCTGGGGTGGCATGTGTTTGCTGGGAGGGAGGAGGGGGAGGAATGTGAGGCCAGACTGCAAGGATCCACCACCAGCATTCTGCGAAGAGAAGCTGTGTGCACTCAAAGGGGGTGTACCTGTGAGACTCAGTACTCACCTCGGCTTTACAAGAGCAGGCTCTAGTGCAGCGATTACTAAACCTGGCTAGTTCATCCAAGGCACTTGTGACTCAGATTCCTACCAGACCTACTGCATTACTCACCGTGGTGGGACTCAGGCTTCTGTAATTTTTTTTTTTTTTTTTAATGGTTTTTGAGCGGTTAGCCAGGTTCGGGAGCCGCTGGCATGCCATTTGTTCCTGTGTCTGTGCAGGACCAGCTCCAGCCAACCTTGGCAGGGGTATGTGTATATGACTTGGAAAACTCCTAGGAAAAGGAGCTCCCCCACTATCTAGTAGACTCTGTTCTTGGCAGCCCTGTAAAGATGAATTTGAAATACAGGTATACGAGCAGATGAGTGAAAGGATTCTCTTACAGAAATAACAAGGGGCAGGATTTGATCAGAGTAATTTGTCAGTATATTTTATTTGGTTCTTGTGTTTATGCAGATTCCTCATCAACACTTGCTTATTCTCACACTTGCAAGTTAGATACACAAAAACGAATAGCCATTGAATATAATTTTGATGTTTAATTGTTTTTAATTGAAGTATAGTTGATTTACAATGTAATTTCTGCTGTACAGCAAAGTGACTCAGTTGTACATATATGTATATTTTTTAAGATTTATCATTTATTTATTTTTGGCTGTGTCAGGTCTTAGTTGAGGCATGTGGGATCTTTGTTGAGGCATGCAGGATCTTTCATTGCAGTGCGCGGGCTTCTCTCCTTTAGTTATGGAGTGTGGGTTTTCTCTTCTCTAGTTGTGGTGCATGGGCTCTTTAGTTGTGGCGCACAGGCTCCAGGGCGTTTGGGCTCTGTAGTTTGCAGTACGTGGGCTCTAGTTGAGGCACACGAGCTCAGTAGTTGTGGTGTGCGGGTTTAGTTGCTCTGCGGCATGTGGGATCTTAGTTCTCTGCCCAGGGATCGAACCCACGTCCCCTGCACTGTAAGGTGGATTTTTTACCACTGGACCACCAGGGAAAGTCCCTGTACATTCATTTTTTTATATTCTTTTCCATTATGGTTTATCCCAGGACAGATATATATATGTTATTTATTTGTTTGTTTATCTAGTCATTTATTTACAGTGTTGTTAATTTGTCATGCAGCCTTATAGAAATTGTTAGAGGGCTGTTTTTCCCAGTGATACTCAGAATGAATTAAGTAATGCACATTCCATTTTATATTTGAGAAATCATGATTAGAGTGGAATGTTAATATGGTTAGCTGGAGTGAGACAATATTGACATTGTTGCTAAGATATTTTACCAGACATGTCATTGAGGCTGCTGCTTCAGAAACTGAGCAATGCTGTTTTCTTTTTTTCCTCCCTCCCTTCCTCCTTTCTTTCTTTTTATTTTACTTATTTAACTATTTATTTATTTATTTTTGGCTGCATTGGGTCCTCGTTGTGCGCGGGCTTTCTCTAGTTGCGGTGAGTGGGGGCTACTCTTCTTTGTGGTGTGCGGGCTTCTCATTGCAGTGGCTTCTCTTGTTGCGGAGCACGGGCTCTAGGCGCGTGGGCTTCAGTAGTTGTGGCACATGGGCTCAGTAGTTGTGGCACGTGGGCTCAGTAGTTGTGGCTCATGGGCTTAGTTGCTCTGCGGCATGTGGGATCTTCCCAGAGCAGGGCTCGAACCCGTGTCCCCTGCATTGGCAGGCGGATTCTTAACCACTGCGCCACCAGGGAAGCCCTCTTCCTTCTTTCTTTTGTGATGGTGGTGATGGTGGTGGTAATGATGGAGCAGGAATATAACAAATAAAATGACAGAGTCAAAGAGTGAAGAGTCATCTCATTCTCTCCCCTACTCCCTGCTCCCCAGTACAGGTCTGAAAGGGATCTTGGTAAAAAGCCACATGTACACAATTGATTCATTCTGCTGCTTTCTAGAATGTATACTGAGTTGGTTGTATTGTATTTTTAATCTGTTTGTGGGGGAGAAACTTTAAATGCTGCTTAGAAACTTTGAGGCATTTTCCCACAAATGTTTATAGGTCCCATTTTCCTTGTAAGGAGTTGAAGCAGGATAAATGGCACTGCTCCGTGTACTCTCCCTTTCTCTTGTAACGAGGCCTGTTGGCAGACAGTTTTGCTGACGGGACTGCCAGAGTTTGGATTTGAGTAGTTAGTGAGGGGTGGTGTGCTGGTTATGGTATTGTTCTAAAAGTCTTTTTCCCTCCACTTATTTTTCCACCCCCAAAATGTCAGCATGTCCAGTATGACAGAATGTTCCTGATGATTATTATTCAGAGAAACTTGCTAAATTATCTGTAGATGATAGTCAGAATTCCTTAAGCACCAACAGCACTCCATGTTCGTTATGCACCTTGGTCAGGGGATCCACACGGTGTGGGAAGGCAGACCAGGGTAATGCCGTGATTGGGAATTCTGACTGTGGTCTCAAGTCTGCCTGGGTTCAAATCTGGATCTACCGCTTACAGGCAACTTACTTAGCTTCCCTTAGCCTTAGTTTCCTCGTCTGTAACTAGGGGGCAGTGACAGCATTTACTTGCAATGGAATACGTTGAAAAAATTAGCTAATGGATATAAAGTGCTTAGCAGGGGGTCTCTTACATCAAGTAAGGTCTTAATAATGGTTAGCTTAATCACCCTCATTATTAGGGCAGATATATTCAATGAGCATACACATATTGTTAAAACAGAAAACTCACGATCAATCCTGATGTGTTACCTGGGTACGTACTTAATGTGGAGCTCGAGGGTAAGCGAGCTCTGATAGTTATGGTGGCGCTAGGTGTGTGATTGAGGGTGCAGGATGGCTTTAGGAGTTGGATATCCAGTGTGTCATTACAGTCCCCAGGGCTGCCTCATGGCACAGTTCTGGGGCACTGTCATGTAGATGTGTGATGTGGGGACGGTGGTCCTTCCCTCATCATTCCTCAGTCACACCCACCCCCTCCCAAGGAAGTTCTGTGTAAAAAGTGGCGTTTTCTATGTTTTTATAAATAAGAGGGTATATTCAGGTTGCCAGTTTTTAGTTTAATGCTAAGAGAAGGATTAATTTTTTGGAGATTGGAAGTTAAAAGCAGAGGAAAGTGTAGACAGAGCTAGGGCAGTGAGGTTCCTTTTGACTACTTTGAAGTATACAGTTGAACCTTGAACAACATGGCAGGGAGGTGTGGTGACCCTCCCCGCAGTTGAAAATCTGCATATAACTTATAGTCAGCCCTCTGTATACGTGGTTCCTCCATCTCTGCAGTTCCACATCCGTGCATTCAACCAACCACAGGTTGTGTAGTACGGTAGTTTTTACTATTAAAAAAAAAAAAAAAACTGTGTATAAGTGGACCCACGCAGTTCCAACCCATGTCGTTCAGGGATCAACTGTACAGGGTAGGGGACTGGATCTTGGACCACACAGTGGGTGTCACAGGAAGCCGGTCCGTAGCTTCACTGTGGGAATAATCAACAAGGAAGAACATCCCTGATCAGTAAGACCTGGGAGATAGATGACTGTGGAGAGTTTGGGCTAGATGGATGAGGGCAAATCAGCCAGGTGGATTAAGTAAAACTAGTGGGCATAGTTAGAAGAGCCTGGATAAAGGCAAAGTGAGCCCTCCTTCCTGAAGAAAGGAACTCGGGAGAGCAGGAACTTGACAGGTATCCAGTAGAGGGGCTTGCTGGGAAACCTCTGGAAGTAAAAGGAGATAGATAAAAATTTATGTGTTACATAAATGTTTAATGGAAAAGTGTGTTTTGTCTTATAAAACATTCTCGTTATGAAAATGTCAGAACATATGTCAACCTTAAAATGTAAAAGGAAGGGAAAAATCCATTGATAGTTCCCACCCTCTTAGGAATAACCATATCAACGTTTTATTGAATTTCCTTCTAGTTTTTGGTGGTGCATATTATTTTCCCATTGTCATCATATGGCATATAGAAAATTGTGCACATTAGGGCTACCCTGGTGGCGCAGTGGTTGAGAGTCCGCCCGCCGATGCGGGGGACGTGGGTTCGTGCCCTGGTCCGGGAAGATCCCACATGCCGCGGAGTGCCTGGGCCCGTGAGCCATGGCCGTGAGCCTGCGCGTTCGGAGCCTGTGCTCCGCAACAGGAGAGACCACAACAGTGAGAGGCCCGCGCACTGCAAAAAAAAAAAAAAAAAAAAAAAAATCGTGCACACTAGCTTAAATGTTTATCCTGCATGTTTGAAAAATGATCCTGTGGTAAACTTAAATGCCTCTTTTTTTGTTAATTTCAGTTCCTTGGCAATGAAAATGGTCATTGTGGTGTTGTGTGCTACTCTTCTTCTTTGGGGTGCGTTATTGGTGAGGAGCAGTAAAGAGAGCTTTCTCTGCCCAGTGTCACAATCATGTAGAAAATGTTAGCCATTGTTAGCAAGTTCTGGCACAGGACGCTATTGTTTTAAGAGGTCACCAGATAAAGAGGTTCTTTCTGGGGACTTCCCTGGTGGTGCAGTGGTTAGGAATCCGCCTGCCAATGCAGCGGACACGAGTTTGAGCTCTGGTCCGGGAAGATCCCACATGCCGCAGAGCAGCTAAGCCCGTGTGCCACAACTGCTGAGCCTGCACTCTGGAGCCCGTGAGCCACAACAACTGAGCCCACGTGCTGCAACTACTGAAGCTTGCGCGCCTAGAGCCCGTGCTCCGCAACAAGAGAAACCACGGCAATGAGAAGCCCGCGCACCGCAACAAAGACCCAACACAGCCAAAGATAAATAAATTTATAAAAAAAAATTCTGCACCATGGGGTGAAGGATATGGTTTGAAAAACTCATTTCCTGAGTGAGAAGGGAGTGGAAGCAGAAGAGGGACAGTTGAGTGAAGTGTTGAAGGCTGGGCATGAGTTATAGTTTATTGCTTTTCCCCCCCACTCATAATGTCCCCACTGTTGAGCAGTTAATTTTGATTCTAAGTAACTTTTTCCTCAAAAAGGATAAATGGGCTGGGCGTTTTCTGAGCCTTTGAGTACCTGAGAATGTTTTTTGGTTGGTGTTGCACTTGATAGAAAACTTGGTTTGGCTTTATGAGGTTTGTTCATGCTCTTTGCTCCCTCAGGTTTCAAAGATACTGCTTTTTGGCTTTTGGCTCTTGATGTTGGAGAAGAGAAGTGTTGTGAGTGGAATTGTGTCCCTCCAAAAAGAAAAAGTTGAAGTCCTCACCCTTGATACCTGTGAAAGTGACCTTATTTGGAAGTAGGGTCTTTGTAGACATAATCAAATGAAAATAAGGTCATAATAGATTAGGGTGGGCTCTGCTGTAGGGACTGGTGTCCTTAGAAGAGACCCAGACACAGGGAAGTATGACATGTGATTATGGAGGTAGAGCTTGGAGTGATGTGTCTACAAGCCAAGGAACGTTGAGGATTGTAGGCAACACCAGGAACTAAGAGAAAGGCATGGACCATATTCTCCCCTAGAGTTTTCAAAGAGAGCATGACCCACCTGACATGTGGATTTTGGACTTACAGCCTCCAGAAATGTGAGAATAAATTTCTGTTGTTTAAATAACCCAGTTTGTGGTACTTCGTTACAGCAGCCCTAAGAACTAATTGAAGAAGTCTGAGGGCAGTTGGGTTCTAGGTTCTGGTTCCTTTGAAAGTCTCTGCAGTTTTGTTTCCCCTTAATTATTTTTATAAAACTATATACTTACCTGGATGCTTGTGATACTTTTTTTTTTTTTAAACTATCAACTTAAAGTTTTGCCAGGATACGTCTAGGTATGGGTCTCCCTCTAGGGAAACAGCCTAGAGCACTGTGAGTCCTTTTTTTTGCCATTGGCCTTAGCAATATATTTTTTTGAAGTATAGTTGATTTACAGTGTTGTGCTAATTTCTGCTGTATGGCAAAGTGACTCATTTATACACATATATACATTATTATTTTTTTAATTTATTATTTTTTTTGCGGTACGCGGGCCTCTCACCGTTGTGGCCTCTCCCGTTGCGGAGCACAGGCTCCGGACGCGCAGGCTCAGCGGCCATGGCTCACGGGCCCAGCCGCTCCGCGGCATGTGGGATCTTCCCGGACCGGGGCACGAACCTGCGTCCCCTGCATCGGCAGGCGGACTCTCAACCACTGCACCACCAGGGAAGCCCTATACATTCTTTTTTATATTCTTTTCCATTATGGTTTATCCCAGGAAATGGGATATAGTTCCCTGCACTGTACAGTAGGACCCTGTTGTTTATCCATCCTAAATGTAATAGTTTTCATCTACTAACCCCAAACTCCCAGTCCATCCCTCTCCCTCCCTCCACCCCCTTGGCAACCACAAGTCTGTTCTCTGTGTCTGTGAGTCTGATTCTGTTTTGTAGATATGTTCCTTTGTGCCATATTTTAGATTCCACATATAAGTCATATCATATGGTATTTGTCTTTCTCTTTCTGACTTCACTTAGTATGATCATTTCTAGTTGCATCCATGTTGCTGCAAATGGCATTATTTCTTTTTTATGGCTGAGTGGTATTCCATTGTATGTATTCTTTATCCATTCATCTGTCGACAGACATTTAGGTTGTTTCCATGTCTTGGCTATTGTGAATAGTGCTGCTGTGAGCATTGGGGTGCGTGTATCTTTTTGAATTATGGTTTTCTCTGGGTATATGCCCAGGAGTGGGATTGCTGGATCATATGGTAGTTCTATTTTTAGTTTTCTGAGGAACCTCCATAGTGTTTTCCATAGTGGCTGCACCAACTTGCATTCCCATCAGCAGTGTAGGGGAGTTCCCTTTTCTCCACACACTCTTTAGCATTTGTTATTTGTAGACTTTAATGATGGCCATTCTGAGGCGGGTCCTTTTTTAATTTGCAAACCTCAATTCAGAAAAGATTGTTTTTTTTTCTTTGAGTTTTAAAAATTATTTTGTGCTTGTTTCTCCTCAGAAATACCTTTGTTTTCCATATCTGTAATCTTGCTTCATGAAAATGTTTGCCCCTTCCCCCTACATCCTGGGGACACCTCCTCAAGCTTGTTCTTTATCAGTGAGTGGACTTTCTGTAGTGTTAGTTCTACTCTTTATGCCTGAAATGTGGATAATAATCGGCTATTGCTTTTGAAATGTCCTTGCTTTTCTTCCTCTTTAATATTAGTCTATACTAATCAAAAAAGAAATGCCGTATGAAGGGTATAGAGGCCATGTCCCCCTGTATTCTATTGAGGGTGACAAGCAGTTCACTGAATTTTTATCTCAGCCTTCTTTGTTTGAATCTTCAAAAAGATAGTCCCTTTCCTTTTGCTAATAAGCTACATTCTCCTCAGTCTCCCACCATTTATTATTTTGAGGGAGGTGTTGAGGGAGTTGGCTTTTCATGGAAAGAGAAAAGATCTCATCAGCTCTGTTTTATCTACTGGAGTCAGTTGGTTTCTGCTGGTGGCTATAAGGGGAGATACTGGAGCCAACACTGGGGCAGGGGATGGATGTCTCCCCATCCTGTGGACTGAAGCCTGGTTGGGCCACCAATTGTTGCAATGAAAACAAAGGATGCTCCACTGTCATCCTTAAAATTGCTAGGAATTCTTTGCTTTTCTGGCACTCCTTATCTTTTGGAGTAGACTTTGCACTTGTGAGTTGTTGTCTTTTACTTTGTAGTTACAGGTATTTTATCAGGGTGTTGGGAGGGCTTGTTAGCCAGATACAATAGTTTAAAACAGAAACAGGAATTCTTGCTTTTACCGCCCGCACCCTGCCTCTCCCCACCACTGGCTGCTTCCCTCTGCCTCCTACCGCTGTATTCCTAGGTCCCATCCTGCCTTATTCCTTTCCCTTTTAGCCTCTCCTTATTCCCCTACCCCCCATCTAACAGGTCCCCATGCCTACCCCTCCCTCATCTTGCCCTCTCCCTGGCAGACCTGGTGTTTCCCTAGGGCCCTGCATTATCCTGTGTGAGCTGCTTCCACGAGTGCGCCCACACTCCACCCACAGCAGCAGAGATGACCAGGACATGAAAGAGCCAGGGTGCAGGGTGAGGAGAGAGGAAGATTGTGCTGCACAGTGGGAGCGGGAATGCTTGGGGCTGCCGAGAGTCCCACCTCTTTCAGAGCACGGCCCTGGGGCTCTTCTTACTCACCTGTCCTGTGTCCACCTCTGTCAACCAGAAACAAGCTCACCTCCGACCAGTCAGCACGCACACCGTCACTTTGAACAGTCTTTGTGGAAGGGAGCTTCATCTCACCCACTTGCCAAGTTAGGCCATAGCGTGTGGCCCAGTTAGACTTAAGATCTTCCTATCCACACCTGGCTCAATCCTAGGAAACGTAGATTTAAAATATTTATAGGAAACGTATGCACATAGCAAAAAATGTAAACCATTTAAAAGTGTATATACTTCCCATCCGTGTTCCCAGTTGGTGAGTTCCTGTTCCCAGAGGCAACCACTGCTCCTGGATCCTGTGTGTTCTTCTTAGAGACCTTCCATGCATGTACGAGTGTGTATATTTACATTATTTATATACACATAAAAAAACATACAGCGTGTGCACACGTGTATATAAACACAGGTGTGTATATATACATACACTCAAGGAATGCATGTTGTGCATAAGGGGAACATTTATTTAATCATCTACATGATTATTCCCTCAAGTTTCTTTTCCTTTTCATCTCCCTCCCACCCCTCCCTCCCTACCCCTTATCTTGTAATAGGAACACAAAACGTTTCAGATCTTTTTGACCACTTTCTTGTGGTCTCACAATCTTTGGCGGTTCTCGTTCCTGGCTGTACGTGAGAATCACCTAGTGAGCTTTCACTCACGACTGGTCCCCAGGCTGCACCCCAGAGCACTCGCGACAGCCTTCCCAGGAAGGGCTCGGGCTCCCTTCTGTGGCAGGGCTGGGAACTCCTGCTCCAGTCCTGTGCAGCGGCCGGCAGATCTCAGAGTCCAAGTGTGGAGTGTTTTACAGGACCCATGGACTTGGGGAATGAGTTTATCCCAACAAGGAGATGTAGGATAATGAATTCCACGCAGATTTACGGTGAACCCTGAACCCGGGTTGCCTTTGGCCACAGTTGCCCCACGGCTACCTTCATCACCTGGCCATGTAGAGTGTCAGAATTCTGTCCTGTGTGGTGGGAATGGCATTCAGCACATCCACCCCAGGCAGAGAGAGCAGGCCCGGAGGCTGCGAGAGTTAATGAGTTTACAGTATAAAGTGAAAGAAGAGGAAACTATTTAGGGTGCTTGATGACCGAACATCTATCTCGGATCTACTTTGCCTGTATGGTTGACAGCATAAGGTGTGACTGAAAGAAAATTAATGAACACTGGGCCTGGGTGCCTCCCAAATGGAGTGCTGTGGAGCTAATTAAGCAGCCAGCATGAAAAGTGAAAATAGGTGAGGGAACAGGTTTCTTCTCACAGTGGCCGGGTACTGTGTGCGTGTAGACCTACCTAGACTATTTCTGATCTTCCCTGTTAGGTATACAAAACGATATAATGTGGAAAGGCATCTCTCAGTAGCCTTTCCTTAGGGGAGCAGTGCCGAGAGAATGGACTCTGGATCGCACTGCCTGGGGTCAGACCTGACTCTGCCATTTGCTGGAGTCCTTGGGCGAGATACTTGATGCTTTCCGTGCCTCAGTTTCCTCACTGAAGGAGGGACATAATACTAGCACCTACCTTCATGAGTTGGCTGCAATGATACAAAGTGCCTGAAACCCTGTCCTAACACATAGTATATCTAAAAAAGCATTTATTATGTTAAAGTGCACCCTCCGCGGCTTGGGAGTGGGAGTGTTTCTGAGGTCATATACATATTCTTAAAGCTCAGAATCTCTTGCATGGCAACATGCCTTAAAGGGAAAACTTTGACAATTAGAGAGGAAATGCCAGTCTGTTTACTCATCTGTTTTGGAATAAAGTACATTTGGTTCTGTAACCCTTGAGTATTAAGAATAAAACTGTGAGGATAGTCTTTACTGAGCTCTGTTTAGAACCCACTTGGAGTTTTGAAGACAAAAGGGTAAACTTGTCCTATTGACCAGATTTTTCTGTACTCTGGAGTTAGCTGCTTTGTTGCCTCTCAGCAGTATTGTTTGAGAATTAGTCATGACTGTGTGAATAATGTTTTGGAAAATTGCTTTCTTGGATACATTAATCTTTCTTTTTGAAAATGCACATTAACAGTCAGCTCTGGCTGGGTAGTTGGGGAGATCCTATAAGATGTAAAGCGGTTTAAAGTGCTTTCAGTTGCAGAGAGAAACTTCTGAGGGTTTCAAAAATGATACTGGATCTTGCGGGAGGAAATTTTTTCCAATTTTCTAGGTTTCTGTAAATATATATGAGTTATATGGTCATAAAGCCTTACGATGGAAAATATGTTTAAGAAACATGAGAGCACTCCCAGGCAGGGACTGCACAAAAGAAGCCCTAACACATTTAATGCCCTAGTTAAATGTATTGCACAAGTCCCGTTTTCTGGAACTGGATAAACAGAACATCTTTTCTCTTTCTATTCTAAGCTTCCATTCCCCCCTCCTCCATCTAGCCACTTCAGTGGCACAATAAATGGAAATCTTACTTCCTGCATCTGCAGACCTATTTACCTGAATGTCTAAGCTCACCCTTGCCTTTCTCAGATCTGCTCTTTTTGAAATGCAGTTTTACTTTCATCTCCCTGGCTTCGTTGCCCTCATTTTTTTTTTTAAGCCTTCCTTAATCCTGCACTCCATGCACTTTAATCTGTAATGTTGGACATTGCCACTCTGCATAGCCGCCTTTAAACACTCATCATCTCCCAGGTTCGCATTTTCTGCCATTATGAGTTTAAATCCCTTTTCACAGCCTGTAATAGTGGAAAAAATTAAAAAAGAACTGTTATCACAAGCTATTTCTGCCAATTTAAAAAGCCTTATTGGATGGCTTTATCCCCTTTGATAATTCTATTATCTTTGCAAACTATGACTTGGATTTAGTTTTTGCACGTGTAAGTATATATGTATGTGTATTTACTTTTATTTATTACATATATCCGTATGTGTATTTATATTCATTACAAACAGGAAGAACCTTATACCCTCATGCCCTTTCTGGTCTTTTATTTTTGAAACTCAGAGTTGGTGATTTTAAAATAAGAAAAGGTATGTGTGTGTGTATGTTATGTATATGAATGACAGAGACTGTGTGTGACCTACAAAGCCTAAACTTTTATAGCAAAAATGTGCTGACCCCTTTATAGAATTAACTCATTCAATAACATGTCTATTTTGGGACTTCCCTGGTGGTCCAGTAGCTAAGACTCCGTGCTCCCAGTGCAGGGGGCCTGGGTTCAATCCCGGGTCAGGGAGCTCTATCCCACATGCCGCAACTAAGAGTTCACATGCCACAACTAAAGATCCTGTGTGCTGCAACTAAAGATCGCACGCAGCAATGAAGATCCCACGTGCTGCAACTAAGACCCGGCCCAGCCAAGTAATGTTTTTAACAAAATAAAAACATGTCTATTTTGAGTACCTCTTTTTTTTTTTTTTTCCAAAGTTAAGTTCTTAAATGTGTCGAGTAGTGAGTATGTTAGAGCGTGAGCCAGCCACTTGGGGGGATTTTGGAAGTTCTAGCTGTGACCCTCCTCCTCACGGATAACCCCCATGCCCTGGCTTCTTGTCTGAGAACCTGTGTGATTGGACTAGGTGCTCTCTGAGAGTGAAAGCACGTTGGGGTGGATGTGAGTGTCCATGATGAATCAATGGGAAACACCTGCCAGAGGAACTGGAGGAGGTAGTTGATAATATGGTTTTCCTACCCTGGAAGGGATGCGTCGTTCTACCTGGCCTGGGCATTTCTGCTGCAGCAACAGGAAGGGGGACTGAGGTGTATTTCCCATCACTTAATTGAGGTGGGGAATAAAATAGGTCACAGTCAACAGAAAAACATGTATTCAAAGCTGAAAGAAATGTGCTGGCCACGCTGGTTGTTGCAGTGAGATGTTTTTAATTCCTCTTAAACCTCTTTAAGCATCTGTTGAGGAATGTGAAATCAACTGGAGGATTTCTGGTGTCATGTTGCCTAGAACCAATATTGTTCAGTCCTATGGATGCCCCAGGAGACTTTCACTTTCTGGCGCTGGCGTCGGCATCCTTGTGATGCTCTTGGACTGACTTTGACCTGAACCCCTTGCCTGATGCAGTTAAAGCACCAGACTCCGGAGGGCTGTCTCCAGCTTCTAAGCCGCTGGATCACCCACTTCTTTGCGCCACCTGCTCATACATAAAACTCCTTTCCCTGCTTTGTGCCTTTCTGATAAAAGGAAGTTGGATGTTAGGGATCTGAAAAATAAACCAACAGAACAGCATGTTTGGGACTGATATTATGGTGAGATGTCAAAGTAAACTTGAAATAGAGATCCTTCCTCCCCAAACCCCACCTCTAAGTCCTGTTTTATTGCAGACCACATAAAATCAAAGTGCTGGAGCACAGCTGCTCCGAAAGCTGAAGGTCTTCATGGTTATGGCTTTCTTTGGAAACTCATCCCCACCAGACTTGCAGTTAATGAAAATATTTGCTTTGCTTGATATAAACAAAGTTTATGGGCAGAATTTGTAATTAGGAAACTCTTTAATTCTCTTTTACTCCTCAGTCCCCAATTTCTCTTGTGTCACTGAAGAATTCCAAGTATTTAAGAAAATAAACCCTCTCTCAGTAATGAGCTCATTGTTTTATTTCTGATGTTGTCATAAAAGATGCATTGCTCCCTCATTTTGTGTCCTCATCCAGATTAAGTGACCTGAAATCTGAGGTTTGTTTGTTTTCGGTCAGAGATACTCGTGTGTGAGTAGGAAAAGACAGTGCCTTGTCACAGCGCCTGCTCCCATCAGGCCATCCCATAGCTATTTGGGTACCCAGGTACCTGGGTACCCAGGTTGGTGATTAGGCAGTGTAAGGGCAGCCACAGGGCAGGGTAGCTTTCTTCAAGCCACATGGAAAACCAGTGTCGCCTCTTCAAGGCCCCCCACACTCTGTGTGTGTAACTCCCTGGGGCTGTGGGCTGTAGCCTCAGTGCTTTCCAAGTTCTCGTCTGTCTCCTAGGGTTTCTTGTGACACATCCAGGGATCAGATGACCAGGCACCATTCTTACAGGTACAGCACCTGCTTGCATTCCTAGATGAGACGGAGGTGGTGGTAGGGACTGGTCATGAGAACCTGATATTGGACCAGAGAAAACAACTGTCCCTTCAACTGTCCCAAGTTTCAGCATGGTGGACTTTCAGCCCCAGTGGGAGTTGGCATTGTGGTGCACCCCCTGTTCTGCCTTAAGATCTGTTTCCTCGCCAGACTGTTGAAGGGGAAGCAGCTAGGAGGCTTCACGCCCTGGCTTAAGACGCCAAGGAGGAGGTTTTTGAAAGATTTCAGGCTTGTCCATGGTGGCGTTAAGAGATTAGCTCCTGGGTCCTGGGCATTGGTGGTGATGGTATCTTATAGTGCAGGCTCGGGAAGCAGGGTGGGCAAGGGTTGTAAGAGGACCAGAGTGGGAGACACTGCAGTTCACTTGGACTTAGGAAGTAAGGATCTCCATTAACTCCTTCCTTCCTGCTTCCCTCCCTCATGGGCAGAAAGTCAATTTATTTGTCTTGGGTGTTGACATAATGTCCTTGTTTTTGAAAATTCGAGTGAGTTTCCTGGTAATTCTCGTTGTTTCTTCAAATGTCAGTCATTTGGATATTTAGTTTCCCAAGTTTATTAAAACCCCTTCAAGCATAGCTGGCCCAGCTGAGACTGAAATTACCTTTCTGATGGTGCCAACTTATGCCTTGCGGAACCTGTGGCTTTTCTGTTCACAGCTCTGCTTGTTTTGAGTTGCCTTTGGAAGCCATGCATGAGCCTGTTTGCCTGTTTTAAATGCCCCCTGGTCTGTGGAGGGGGTACCTCTCTACTTCACCGTGCCTCCTAACATGAAAAACAAGTACGGTGATGCCACTGGGAACTTGACAGTTGGGGTTGCATCCTTTTTGAGTATTGTACACAAAGATCTGCAAAAATTGAGTTCCCACTTGGCTAGACAGACGGTTTAAGTTCAAATCCAGGCCTCGATTTTTCAGAGTCAGGAAGGCGTGGTAAACTTTCATCAGTTGGATAACTTTCATCAGAGAGAAAAGTTTGCTTGTGGAAAACTTTCTGTACCTTTCCAGTTCTGCTGTATATAATTCAGAGCTTAAAGATGCTTTTTTAATCATCAGGAAAATGATTTACCTCTTCTTGCAGCATCTCAGTTGCTTCTCTGTATATACCTGGGGGTAAGGAGGAAAGCATGTCATCTGAGTACTTGAGGACTGGCTGTATTTTTTCAGAGGTGCTGGTCCTAGCCGATGTAGTCCCTTCCTTGTGTCCTCTCTACACTGCAATTGCCTCCTCTGTATTTTTTTTTAAAATACGTCTACCACCCTAGAATGTTTAATTTCCCCCCCTTTTTTTTGCTACACCACGTAGCTCGCAGGATCTTAGTTCCCCAACCAGGGATTGAACTGATGCCCTCGACAGTGAGAGAGCAGAGTCCTAACCACTGGACTGCCAGGGAGTTCCCTAGAATGTTTAATTTCGTTACAGTAAGCTTGTTTGTCCTTAAGTTCATTTAGGGGTTGAATACTGAGGAGAACCTGCTTCATCAGTGAGCCACGGTTCCAGTCGCATGACTAAGGGTTTGGGCTGCTTGAGTTGTAGGACGGTGGAATCTGTGCCATGCGGAGTATGAAGTGAATGGGATGCAAGAAGAATCTTAAAAAAAAAAAAAAATTCCACACACACATATGGCATATGGGAATTCTAAGAATGTAGTTCTTAGGAATTAAATTCGCATCTAGCTATCACGGATGGCCTAACCTAAGGTTTTCTCTCTCCACTCCAGGAGGTGACTTTGGTCTGGAGATTTCCCCTCCAGTCCTGCCCCCTGGCCATGGTGGTGAGTTTTCTGTGAGCAGCCTTCCAGTGGCAGAGGACGCCTACAGGGTGAGCTTGGCCAAAGGTGTCTCCATGTCTCTGCCTTCGTCACCTCTGCTGCCTCGACAGTCTCACTCTGTGCCATCAAGATCAACCAAAAAGTCCCCAGGTAAGCGAGCGACAAAACAGCCCCCGAGCTGCATGTATTGGAATTAGGCAGAACTAGTGCTTATAAGAAATCTTCTGGGAGAAGGTTTTTTCTTTGTTACGGTAACTTCTCGAAGAAGGGAATCTTCAAAAAAAAAAAAAGATGATTTGAATAGATTGATTTCTTTAGTTCAACCTATATATAAACTATTTTGATTGCCCAGGCTATAGTTTTACAAAGATTCATGTTATCAATATTAACCATCAGTTTTGTTTTCTTGTTCACAAATTAGGGCAACGCTGTAATCTAAATTCATTGTGGTATGTTTAAAGGTTATGGATTTTGGCAAGTGTAATCCGACCACAGTCTGTTTATTACCACCCAGCGCCATATACTGATGTGTTTCCTTGATTACATCATCCAGCATTTGAGCAGCTATAAAATTTAATTGTTGGTGAAAATTCAGACTTGTAAAGGGGTGGAACAAGGGACTTATGGATTACTTGTATGAAGTATTTTGGCTTCCCTTATTATTACCGACTTTTTGCACTTAACTTTACCAATAAAAACTCAAACATTATTTAACTTTAATCAGATGTGAGGAAGGCCTTTCCAAAATAATGATACACGGAATCATAAAAGTTCTTTGATCTTCTTTTAGGTTTTCTGAGTATTTGTTTACTGAGGGCAAGATAAATTGGGGCCTTACTGATCATATGCCACTGTAAGAATTGGTCACATTTACACATAAACATGTTTGGAATTGATCTAAGATCTGCTCTGGGACTGTGAAATTGGCATCTGTTTTTCTAATCTCCTGAATGAGTGTATTACTTGAGATGTTATAGGCATTATTTCTGAATCATTTAGTGGATATTTGCAGTTTATGTGGGGTAAAATTAAGAGCGCAGACTTTAAGCTCTGAATGTTAGAAATGGTGCTGTGAATTGGTGAGTGGCCAAAATCTTTTATTCTAGAACTTTCTTACTTTGGACAACATTGTTTACAATCCAGTCATTAGCTGGAACTTGGAAACCTCTTTGGTATGAAGTGATTTCCTGTGCCAAGGAATCTGACCTGTTTATCAGTATTTGGGGAAATTCCTGGAATGTCCTTTCTTCTCTTTGCCCTCCCCCTACTGCTATATCTCTTTGTCAGATTTCTTCTCTTCTTTCAAATTCCAGTTCCCACACTGCCTCTTTTGCCGGTTAGCCCACTGGAATTACTCCTTTTTTACAAATTGTGCACAGCATTTTACTTTTATTCTTATTAGCGTCATCATTTGTCCTTTTTTCTTGAATTAGTGTGTATGTGCTTCCTATGTCTGATGGTTGAGGACGGGCATGATGTCTTCTCCAAGTATACCTCATCTATATAAAACAGATAATAGAGGTTTCCCTCTATAGTCTGTGCTACTGCAGATGAATTGATGCTGCTTGGGCCCTAGGATTGGCCAACACCAGAGAGACTCTGGGGAATACTGCATTTCAGATATAGTTTTATTAATAAAAAAATCAGTGTTAGTTTTAGTGGGACTTCAATCTTTAAAAATTTTTTTCCAGCTTTACTGAAATATAATCAACCCATGACATTGTAAGTTTAAGGTATACGATGTGGTGATTTTATATATATATATAAAATATATTACAGACCGATTACCACAATAAGGTTAGCTAACATATTCATCACTTCACAGTTACTATTTACTTATTTTGTGGCACTTTAGGGGGACATCAGGTAGCAATGAATGGCATGGCAAGCTTGGGCAGAGTGGCAAGCCAGAAGAGTCTCATTTAGGCTGCAGGCACACCTGCAGAGAAATCCCTGACAAGGCCTCATCTCCTCTGTCCTGACCAAATTAGATATCTTTGGTTTTAGAGAAAATATCCCAAAGTTTGTTTTTCTCCATAGGAATAAATTTATGTCTGCTAAGGTCTTTGCAAGGCCTTATGAATAGAAGGGAGTAGTTAGCTCTGCAACATTCAACGTTTTAGTGGGTTGAAGGAAATATTCTCCATATTAGATGTTTTTGGTCCAAATGATAATTAAATACACTAAGCAGATTCCTCTTTGGTGGGGCAGTGTTTGTGGATTGCCCAAATTTGTACATCAAATTAGTGTCTCACAGTGTTAATTTGGTTTCATTATCTTGGTAATTTTAATTCGAAAAGGAAAGTTAAAGGCAGAGGTGCTTGCTTAAAAATGGCAGTGACTCAGGATGCATCAGACAGTAAACAATGTTTTTTCCAGTGTTGAACACACAGATTTCTGTTTAAACCATATTGTTGGAAAAGTATCTAGAGTCCTAATGTTCTACCTGCCTATAAAAATAGTTGACATACGGTTGTGAACATGCACTGGATTTTAAAATAGCCATCTATTTAAAAAGCTAGCACTGTTGTTGCTAATGATACAGTAAATATGGTGTGTGCGCAGAGCCCATAGTTAGAGACCCGCCCCCGCCTACCCCACCCCCTCTGTTTTCCCTCCCCATCTGGCTTTGCTTCAGGAGCACATCATCCTTCAGCCCCAACTCTGAAAGATGCTGACTTCTGTTCTCATTTGTAAGATTAGATGCCTTTTTCTTTTGTTTAAGGCAAAAACAAAATGAAAAAAAAATGCACCAAGAACCAAACCTGTTTTACTTGTTTGGGTAGAACGTCTTCACTAATTGACGCTAATCAAGAAACTGTTGGCCTGAAACTGTTATTCTAGCAAAGGTCAAATACTATAACCTCCTGTCACAGGCACTCAGCACAGCCTGCATTAATAATGAAAGTTTGTATACTAGTGTACTTGGTGATTGGCTCCTGGGCCATGGGAACTCAGGACCAGAGAAAATGTCGTTAATGTCGCAGTAATGTGACCCTGCATTTCACATGACTTGAGTTTCTTAAGTTCCACTTACATTGCTAGTTATTATTTTTATTTACTCTCCTTCCACCTTGCTCCACCTTATTTATATGTTTTTCACTGCTAGTCGGAAGATTCAGTTTCCTGAGTACTGTTTCACATTTTTTGTTTTTTTCTAAATGAAACATAAATTTTCTGATAATGAAAACAAGGATCAGTATCCATTAAGTAGTGCTGTGGCTGGTGCAAGCCTTTTTGGGTTAAGAATTCATTAATATTTGTAATGCATTCTTTGGTCTCCGAGAGAAGAGCAAGCCCATTTCCTGTGGATTGTTTATTAGTAATATAATTTGTTACTTTATATTTGGATTACATTTCCCAGATCACTCTGGGCCCATTATGGATCAAAAGGAGGCACAGAGCAACCATTTAAAACACTGAATGGAGTAAAACAGCAGATGGTGAAAAGTGGGTGATACTGCTTTTCTCATCCTCGCATATGGGGAGGCTGGGTAGTGCTGGTTATAATCATCCCCCCTTATTTGTGGTTTCTCTTTCTTTGGTTTCAGTTACTCGTGGTCAGTGTCCAAAAATATTAAATGGAAAATTCCAGAAGTAAACAATTCATAAGTTTTTTTTTTTTTTTGGCTGTGTCGGGTCTTTAGTTGGGGCACGTGGGATCTTCGTTGAGGCACGTGGGATCTTTTGTTGCGGTGCGCGGGCTTGTCTCTAGTTGTGGCCTACCCAGCCTGGCGGGCACCAGGGCGCGTGGGCTCTCTAGTTGAGGTGCACGAGCTCAGTAGTTGTGGCGCGCAGGCTTAGTTGCCCTGTGGCCTGTGGGATCTTAGTTCCCCGACCAGGGATCAAACCCGCATCCCCTGCGTTTGAAGGCGGATTCTTTACCACTGGACCACCAGGGAAGTCCCAACAGTTCATAAGTTTTAAATTGTGTGCCGTTCTGAGTAGCTCACGTGATGAAGTCTCGCTCTGTCCTGCCCAGAATGTGAATCGTCCCTCTGTCCAGTGTGCCCTGCCCATTAGTCTCTGCATAGCCCCCTCAGTCATCAGATCCACTGTTGTGATATCGAGGTGCTTGGGTTCAAGTAACCCTTATTTTACTTAATAAAGGACCTGAAGTGCAAGAGTAGTGATGCTGGCAGTTCAGTTATGCAAAGAGAACGGTTTGTAAAGTGCTTTCCTGTAAGTGAAAAGGTTCTTGACTTAATAAGGAAAAAAAAATCATATGCTGAGGTAGCTAAGATCTATGGTAAGAACGAATTTTCTATTCGTGAAATTGTGAAGAAGGAAAAAAATGTGTGCTAGTTTTGCTCTCGTACCTCAGACTGTAAAAGTTATGGCCACGGTATGTGATAAGTGCTTTAGTTAAGATAGAAAATGTGTTAAATTTGTACAGTAAGGTACTTTGAGAGAGAGGCCCCATTCTATTTTATTTTTAGTCACTGCCGTTAATCTCTTACTTTGCCTAACTTATAAATTAAATTTTATCATAGGTATATATGCATAGGAAAAAACCCTATAGTATACATGGGGCTCAGTACTGTCAGCAGTTTCAGGCATCCACTGGGGGTCTTGGAACGTATGA
This sequence comes from Tursiops truncatus, assembly GCF_011762595.2. Taxonomy (NCBI): domain Eukaryota; kingdom Metazoa; phylum Chordata; class Mammalia; order Artiodactyla; family Delphinidae; genus Tursiops; species Tursiops truncatus. The sequence continues at coordinate 72,133,234 of NC_047040.1, read as the reverse complement.
GGGGAGCTGCTGTATTTGCGTCTCTGCCGTCTCCAGTCCCAGTTCTGTGTCAGTTGACAGAGCTGATGCAGCAGTTTTGAAAACCCCTCTGGCTGTCTGTTTCTTTAAGGGAAAAACCTCAAAGCTGACAGGCTGTAAAGTGGAAATCATTCTGCCCTTTGATTCTTGGACCATGAATTAATGTCCACCAAGGCCCTCCTTCCCTCACCCTGCTGGAGTGTTTCTTGTAGAAAATTTGGAAATCCCAGTGTAGAGACAGAACTATGCTTAGTGTTTTGATTTTCTAGTTTTTTTTTTTCAATCGATTCTTCCTAAACCCAGGACCACACGCGCTTTGCCATTTTTCACTGAATATTATATCATGAGCACGTTCCAGTTTGCTTGAAGAATTTGACATTCGATGTCCATTGTTTCAATATTCCGTAATTGATTTTTAACTAATTTCTGGCTGTTAGATATTTACATTATTTTTCAGTTTAAAAAAATTGTAGTGTGAGCCAAGGTATTTTGTTTTTGCTATTAAATGCCTATGAATTTTTAATTTTATAAATGTATTTTATTTATTTTATTTTTGGCTGTGTTGGGTCTTCGTTGCTGCGCGCGGGCTTTTCTCTGGTTGTGGTGAGTGGGGTCTACTCTTCGTTGCGGTGCGCGGGCTTCTCATTGCGGTGGCTTCTCTTTTTGCGGAGCACGGGCTCTAGGCGCGCAGGCTTCAGTAGTTGTGGCACGTGGGCCCAGTAGTTGTGACGCATGGGCTTAGTTGCTCCACGACATGTGGGATCTTCCCGGACCAGGGCTCGAACCCGTGTCCCCTGCACTGACAGGCAGATTCTTAACCAATGTACCACCAGGGAAGCCTGAATTTTTAGTTTTAGATGTGATAAAATACACATAATAAAATTTCCCATCTTAACCATTTTTAAATGTATAGTTTAGTCATGTTACATACACTTACATTGTTGTGCACCCAGTCTCCAGAACTTCCCATGTGAATATTTTTGTTCAGTAACTTTTACATAACGTCTGATCTCTCAAGAGTGGCAGGTTCTGGGAAGTGGAAGTATTGCACTAAATGGAATACATTTTTTTTGGGGTTTTTTTTTTTTTTTTTTTTTTTTTTGGTACGCGGGCCTCTCACTGTTGTGGACTCTCCCGTTGCGGAGCACAGGCTCCGGACGTGCAGGCTCAGCAGCCATGGCTCACGGCCCCAGCCACTCCGCGGCACGTGGGATCTTCCTGGACCGGGGCACGAAGCCGTGTCCCCTGCATCGGCAGGCCGACTCTCAACCACTGTGCCACCAGGGAAGCCCGATGGACTACATTTTTAAAGATTTAAAGATTCTTGGTACGTGCTGCCCAGTCACTTTACAAAAGCTGCATTGATTACACATTCCCGCCAGCGTTCTTTGAGTGCCTCCTTTTGAAGTCAGCATCTTCAGGGGACAGTCTTGAGTGGATGGTGCTAGTAGGGTGCTTCGTCAGGCCTCGTTGTGGACCACTGAGAATCAGCAAGAAGAGGCAGAGTAGTCGTTCTGTACCCCTCCTCTTTTGAACTTCCCTTCTGTCTGCGCTTCTCAATTTCCATTTTTTCTTTCTTTCCACGGTACTGTGGCAGGGGAATTATCACAGCTGAGTCAGATCAAGTTCATAGTCAGACCCACACTCAGCTGGCTTCCAGTTTTAGCTACTGCCGCAGTCTCTGTTCTGTGTGCGGACCTTGGAGGATCACAGACAGGTTGGGGTTGGCAAGGCCTCTAGGGCACAACCAGTCAGGCCTCTTTGCAGATACGGAAGCATCATTACGGAACTTGCCCCAGTGTGCAAGTTAAGGTAGAGGCTGCCCTAAGTCCAGCCCCCTGCCCTAGCACGTTCTCCTATGCCAGTGCCAGTCTGCATTGTTCTGTCTGCACATTGCTGACACATGAGCTGTAGGTGACATGGCACTGTGTTCTGGTTGCATGCCCGGGGGGAGGCTATAGGCTGGAGGTTGTACACACAAGCATCTGTGAGGCTTCTTCCTAGGGAGGTGGAGGATAGCACGGGAAACACACAGTCTCAGCACAGGTCTGCTGGAAGAACCAGCTAGTTCTCAGTCCTGCTGTCACCTCTGAGTAGTCAGGTCACAGTCAGGGCTCTGACCTTCAGCAAGGACGGTTCCTCCTGCAGTGGTGAACTGGACAGCTCTCTTTGTTTCCTCCTGCAAACTTGTTACATGACCGCCTACTCCAAGGAGCCGGGCGGCCCTGCCTGTACCTTACTGCTCCATGCAGCCGTGACCAGGACACACATACTTTGTTGTTCTGTGCTCACACACAGACTTGTGTGCATTCGGTTTGCTCCACTGTGAACTTAAGGACCTTTGAGTGCCGTTAATTCTCCTGCCTGTGAATCCTGGTTCACCCATACACGATTTGGCTGTACCATGCGATCATACCCAGGAATTTTAAAGAAGACTGCTTTAAAATTTAAAGCAGCCCTTTAAAAAAGGGTCCTACCTTCAGAGATGCTGATTTAGTGCATGTGAGGTATGGCCTGGGCGTTGGGATTTTAAAAAAATCTTCCCAGGTGATTCTAATATGTAGCAAAGTTTGAGAACTTTGGTAAAGAATATGTGATTATATGATAAAATTCCTTTTCAATGAAGGTAGATGTAGATATTTGTTATCTTTATTTTTTAAATTTTAGAATATTTGTGGAGGAAAATTCATTACAAAAATGTACAGAACAAGGTACAGTAAATCTTGGTCCCTTCCACCCCCGTGCCCCTAAAAAGACAACCATTTCTGACAGTTGGTTGAATTTCTGGGTTTTCTTCTTTATTTATTTTATTTATTGGCTGCGTTGGGTCTTTGTTGCTGTGCGTAGGCTTTCTCTACTTGCAGCGAGTGAGGGCTACTCTTTGTTGCGGTGTGTGGGCTTCTCACTGCAGTGGCTTCTCTTTGTTGCAGAGCACAGGCTCTAGGCATGCGGGCTGCGGTAGTAGTGGCATGTGGGCTCAGTAGTTGTGCCTCACGGGCTCTAGAGCGCAGGCTCAGCAGTTGTGGCACACGGACCTAGCTGCTCCGTGGCATGTGGGATCCTCCCAGACCAGGGCTTGAACCCTTGTCCCCTGCACTGGCAGGCGGACTCTTAACCACTGCACCACCAGGGAAGTCCGGTTGAATTTCTTTCCTGCCTTGTTTCTGTAGTGAATAAATGATAGTATTTGCCCACTCCCCCTAGCATCGTACATGTAAGATGATCCCAGTTTCCCACTAAATAAAGAACATTCTTACATATTAATATTTAAAAGCCTCTTTATATTTTCATTGGATAGGCTTTAACTCTAGGATTACTAGTTGAAAAGTGTTTTGATTAATGTTGTGAATGGATTATTATATACTTACTGGTCATTTGTACTTTGGGGAATTCTTGTGGTATTTGTCTTCTCTTCTACTGGGGCAATATAGAGTTCTTACTGAATTACCACAGCTTTCTTGTTGTTTGTTTTAAGGCCATCAGTCATGTATGTTATTCAAAAATTTTCCCAGTTCATGATTTTCCATTAGGTTTATAGTGTTTTATGACTCACAAAAGTTTTTCGTTCTTTCAATTCAGATTTACATATTTTTCCATTATCATTTATCCCTTTGCATTTTTTAAAAAAACAGCTTTATTGGGATATTTTGCATATCATATAATTCATCCATTTAAAGTTTACAGTTCAGTGTTGTTAGCATTTTCACGGGGTTGTGCATCCATTGCCACAATCTAATTTTAGAACATTTTTATGTCCCTTTAAAAACAAAATCCATTTGCATTAGCAGTTACTCCACATTCCTCCCTCCCTCCAGCCCCCTGCCCCACAGCCCTAAGCAAACACTAATCTATGTTTTTTTCCTTTATGGATTTGCCTGTTTGGGGCATTTCGTATAAATAGAATCATATGATATGTGGTCTTTTGTGACTGGCTTCTTTCATGTATGTGTTATATATGCACGTTTTTTAATCCATTCTTCAGTTTATGGACCTTTGAGTTGTTTCCACTTTTTGGCTATTATGCATAATGCTGCTATGAACATTTGTGTATGCATTTTTGTGTGATTGTAGCTTTTCATTTTTTTCTGGGGTACGTACCAAGGAGTGGAATTGCTGGATTAATATGATAACTCTATGTTCAACCTTTTGAAGTACTGCCAAATTATTTTCCACCATGACTGCACTATTTTGGATTTCCAGCTGTGGAGCATGCGGTTTCCAGTTTCTCCACATCCTTGTCAACTCTTGTTATTATCAATCTTTTTGATTATAGCCATTGTAGTACATGTGAACTGGTATCTCATTGTAATTGTAAGAATTCTTTGTATGTTCTAGATACAAGTTATGCAGTATGCAAAATTTTCTTCCACTCTGTGCTCTTGATACTATTGTCATAAGTGCAAGAGTTTCATTTTTTTTTTTTTTTTTGCGGTACGTGGGCCTCTCACTGTTGTGGCCTCTCCCGTTGCGGAGAACAGGCTCCAGATGCTCAGGCTCAGCGGCCATGGCTCACGGGCCCAGCCGCTCAGCGGCATGTGGGATCCTCCCGGACCGGGGCGTGAACCTGTGTCCCTCCCCTGCATCGGCAGGCGGACTCTCAACCGCTGCGCCACCAGGGAAGCCCAAAAGTTTCAAATTTTGATGTCCAGTTTATTAATATTTTGCCACTGTCTTTTTGATGTCGTATCCAAGAAACTATTGCCTAGTCCAAGGTCACAAAGATTTATGCCTATGTGTCCTCCTAAGAGTTTTATAGTTTTAACTCTTACATTTAGGTCTGGATCCTTTTTAACTCCATTTTTTGTGAACGGTGTGTGGTAGGGGTCATCTTCATTCTTGCACATGAGGAAGGATATACAGTTGTCCCAGCACCATTTATTGACAAGTCGATTCTTTTCCTGCTGAATGGACTTTGAGTGATCAAGTCACTGTTGTGCCCAGACCAGCCCTTCTGTTCCACTTCCCCTTTGCTTATTCTCCTTCTTCTGTCTTAGGTCAAAACTTTCTCTTTCAGAGTTGACCTCAGGTGTGGCTTGCATCTGTTGCTTCATCCAGCCTTCCTTTATGTCTCTCCTTTTCCCTATATGAGAAAAAACTTACTGTTCCAAACACCTGTAGCACTGTGCTTCCTCCTCCCTCTGCACTGCCTTTCATGGCGTTTCACTGCCTTGACATTCCGTGAGTTCCTTGTCTTTGGATCTTGCCTTTGTGTTTCCCCTTGGATACTTGGAAACAGGATCTAATCACTTCCTTCAGACAGAGTTACCCTGGTGATGGGGCACTGGTATGCACCTATTAAAATGAGTAGGATTTTAGTAGTCCACCTTCACCAGTTCCATGTGATTGGTTGAAAATCAGGAAAACAATTTAAATTGCAGCACCTTGCATTTGTAAAGCTGGGAACATACCTTTCCCCATATCTAGAGAGAAATGATGCTTAATTAAGGTTGTACCTCTCTCAGGACTTTGCTGTGATCAGGGATAGGCAAAGAGGAGTATGTTTGAAACTGAATCAGCAGCCTTCTCATGCCTCCTTTTCTATGTTCCTGTCACTTTTCTACTTTCTCGGGCTTCTGGCATTTTTTTGCTGCGTGATTCCCGCCACCTGTAGTTAATGATGGCTGGAGGTTTTACCCAGTCCTACTTTACGGCAGTGTCAGGTGCACCCTTTGGTGGTGTCAGATGGCGGCTAGAACAAACCAAGTGCCGTGCTCAGAAATGAGGGTTTTTACTTTAAGAAAATAGATGGGAGCAGAGGCAGTGGCGGTGGGAACCTCTTCTTTTTGATCATTTCTGATTCACAGAGAAACATAGAAGTCACAGAAGCCCATGGAAGCTATCGCACCCCTATCTAACATTAATGACAGTTAGTGAGGGGTCAAAACCGACAGGAAGGAAGGATTGATGTTCCAGCCTGAATCCTCAAATTTGTAGTGAAGCAAGTCTGTGGGTGGGTCAGCAGGAGCAGCTGGCTTTGTTCCAGGCAGAGTGGCAAAGGTGTGCAAAGCTGGGAGTTGGGAAGCGAAAGTGGACATAGAATGGTGATCTCTAGAAGAGAGGTCAGTAAGAGCTGGAGCGTCCTGCAAAAGGACAACCGGGACCATCAAGAAAATCTTCATTATTCAGGCCTGGAGTGTTGAAACCAGTAAGCTTTGCCTCTGGGGCTTTATTGAGAGTTACCAGCTAACAGTTACAGATGGAACCCCTTTTCTGTGCAAGGGTTCTGAGAAATAAAATTTAGGAAACTCTTCCAAGGAGATGTGACTTTCTTTTTGTTTCTCTCACCAACAAAATGCTCCTTTATTGGCCAAAGGTCCTAAGTGGTAGTTAATGAGCTCACCTTTTTTAAAAAATAGAATTTATTTAAGAACAGTTTTAGGTTCACTGCAAAACGAAATGGAAGGTACAGAGATTTCCTGTTGACTCCTGTCCCCACACATGCATGGCCTCCCTCATTGTCAATATCCCCACCAGAGGGTACATTTGCTACAGCTAATGAATCTGTATTGACACATCTTTATCACCCCAAGTCCAAAGTTTACATTATGGTGTTAGACATTCTCTGAGTTTGGACAAATGTATAATGACATGTATCCATCATTGTGGTATTATACAGAATTTTTACTGCCCCCCAAATCCTCTGTGCTTCACCTAATCATCCCTCTCTCCCTACCCCAACTCAAACCCCTGGCAACTACTGATCTGTTTACTGTCTCCATGGTTTTGCCTTTTCCAGAATGTCATAGAGTTGAAATTATACAGTATATAGCCTTTTCAGATTGATTTTTTCATTTAGTAATAGGCATTGAAGATTCCTCCATGTCTTTTCATGGCTTGAGAGCTCATCTTTTTAGTGCTGAATAATATTCCATTGTCTGGATGTACCACGGTTATTTATCCATTCATCTACTAAAGGACATCTTGGTGGTTTGAGGTTTTGGCAGTTATGAATAAAACTGCGGCAAACATCTGTGTGGAGGTTTTTGTGTGGACATAGTTTTCAACTCGTTTAGGTAAATAAATACCGAGGACCGTGATTGCTGGATCGTATGGTAAGAGTGCTTAGTTTCATAAGGAACTAACAAACTGTCTTCTGAAGTTGCTGTACCCATTTTGCATTCTCACAAGCAATGAATGAGAGTTCCTGTGGCTCTGCATCCTCGCTAGCATTTGGTGGTGTTAATGTTTTGGATTTTGGCCTTTCTAATAGGTGTATGGTGGTGTCTTGTTTTAATTGGCATTTCCCTGATGACACATGTTGTGGTGCATCTTTTTGTATGCTTATTTGCCATCTGTATATCTTCTCTGGTGAGGTGTCTGCTAAGATTTGGTCCTTTTTAAAAATCAGGTTGTTTTCTTATTGTTGAGTTTTAAGAGTTCTTTGTATATTTTGGATAACAGTTCTTTATCAGATATATCTTTTACAAATATTTTCTCCTTGTCTGCGGCTCATCTTCTTAGTCTGTTGACATTGTCTTAGAGCAGAAGCTTTTAGTTTTTTTGTTTGTTTGTTTGTTTCTTTCGGTACGCGGGCCTCTCACTGTTGTGGCCTCTCCCGTTGCGGAGCACAGGCTCCGGACGCGCAGGCTCAGCGGCCATGGCTCACGGGCCCAGCCGCTCCGCGGCATGTGGGATCTTCCCGGATCGGGGCACGAACCCGTGTCCCTTGCATCGGCAGGCGGACTCTCAACCACTGCGCCACCAGGGAAGCCCAGAAGCTTTTAATTTTAATGAAGTCCAGCTTATCAGTGATTTCTCCCATGAATCATACCTTTGGTATTATATCTAAAAAGCCCTTGCCATACCCAAGGTCATATAGCTTTTCTCCTATTTTACCTTCTAGAAGTTTTATAGTTTTAAGTTTGTGAGCCATTTTGAGTTAAATTTTGTGAAAGGTGTGGAGTTTGTGTCCAGATTCATTTTTTTGTATGTGGATGTCCAGTTATTCCAGCACCATTTGTTGAAAAGACTTTGCTCCATTGTATTGCCTTTGCTCCTTTGTGAAAGATCAGTTGACTGTATTTATATGGGTCTATTTCTGGGCTTTCTGTTATGTTCCATTGATCTGTTTGTCTATTCTGTGCCAATACCACACTGTCTTGATTACTTTAGCTTTATAGTAAATCTTGAAGTCTGGTAGAAGAACTGTGTTCTTCTTCCGTGTTATGTTGGCTATTCTGGGTCTTTTGCCTCTCCATAGAAACTTCAGAAGCAGTTTGTCAGTATCCACAAAATAACTTGTTGGGGGTTTGATTGAGATTATATTGAATCTGTTGATCAATTTGGGAAGAACTGACATCTTGACAGTATTGAGTCTTCCCATCCTTGAATGTGGACCATCTCTCATTTTGTTAGTTCTTTGATTTCTTTCTTCTGCGTTTTGTAGCTTTTCTCACATAGATCTTGTATCTATTTTGCTTTTTATACCTAAGTATTTCATTTTGAGGGATGCTAATGCAAATGGTATCCTATTTTTAATTTCATATTCCACTTGTTCATTGCTGGCATATAGAAAATTGATTGACTTTTGTATATTAACTGTGTATCTTAGAACCTTGCTATAATCCCTTGTTACAGGAGTTTTTGGTCAGTTCTTTCAGATTTTCCACATTGACGGTCATGTCATCTGTGAATAAAGACAGTTTTATTTCTTCCTTCCCAAGCTGTATACCTTTTATTTCCTTTTCTTGCCTTATTGCATTAGCTAGGACTTCTAGTACAATGTTGAAAAGGAGTGGAGAGAGGGGATATCGTTGCCTTGTTCCTGATCTCAGTGAGAAAGCTTTTTGTTTCCACCAGTAAGTATATTAGTTGTAGAGTTTTTATAGATATCTTTATCAAGGTGAGGAAGTTCCCCTCCATTCCTAGTTTACTGAGAGTTTTTATCAAGAATGTGTGTTAGATTTTGTCAAATACATATTCTGCATCTATTGATATGACCATGTGATTTTGCTTTTTAGCCTATTAATGTGATGGATTACATTAGTTGATTTCCTAGTGATGAACCAGCCTTGCATACCTGGGATAAATTCCACTTGGTTGTGATGTGTAATTCTTTTTATATGTTCTTAGATTCAACTTGATAGTATTTTGTTGAGGATTTTTTCATCTCTGCTCATGAGAGATATTGTTCTGTAGGTTTCTTATAATGTCTTTGTCTGGTTCTGGTATTAGAGCAATGTTGGCTTCGTAGAGTGAGTTAGGAAGTATTCCCTCTGCTTCCATCCTCTGACAGATTGTAGAGAATTGGTACGTATCAGGGCTTGGTGCTTTCTGTTTTGGAACGTTATTAATTATTAATTCAATTTCTTTAATAGATATAGGCCTACTCAGAATCAATTTCACTTTTGGAAAAGCCTAGGAGAATAAGTTAGCCACCATAAGCTAGGGAGTTGTGAGTCTCTGGTTTTAGCTGAGTTGTTAATGACCCTGACAGGTGCCTTTCTCCACCCCAGTCTTGGGCAGGTTAGAACTGTATTCACCTCCCGCTTGGTGTGCTTGGTTAAGTTATAGGTGTTTCTTCATCTGAGCGATGGGGGTAATAATGGGGCTTCTCTTATAGGGGAAGTGAAATTGAGATGTATACCGTAAAGCGTAGGGCATGGTACACAAGCTCTCCTTTGGTGCTGGCTATTTCACTGCAGCCGTCTGCCTTGGAGCCCATCTTCAACTTCCTTCATCTGACTCAGTGGCTGATTCTCACAGTATCGGTCCTCTTGATTCCCTGTCCTCAGCCAGATGCTTCCCAGTGGAATTTCACCCTCAGATCTGTATGCTTTCTGGCATACATATGTCTTCTTGATGTGCAGCAGGCTTTGTTCCCTGTGAATAGGATGAAAGCAGCATAACGCAGTGACTGACCGACTGTCTGGATTCCAGTTCCAGCTCTGCCATCAACTACTTATGTTATTCATCTTCTTTTGGTTTGCACATGTAATTAAAAGTAATTAAAATTATGCACAAGTAATTAAAATTATGTCGTAAAATTCCCCTGTAAAGGAAGCCAGCTCTTGGAACTAGTGATGCAAATGCAAAGGTTTAAGAAAGCAGTAGTTCTTAGCAGGAAAGAGACAATTAGGTAAAGAAAAAAGGTCGGATTCCTGGTGATGCCCTGCCTCAGTAATCTGTGAAGCTCCCGTGAGCTCTTCGTTGAAATGAGAAACAGTGATTCATGAAGCTGATAGAGAGTAAGTGCTCCAAAATGGTTCAGATGTGTTCACTGGGCAGTGAGAGCAAAAGTCCAAAGAAAGTTGAGCAGACAGCTACTTATTGTCTGAAGCTAAGCACGAGAACAGGGTTACAAAGTTGCTCCTTACCCAGGTAAATGAAAAAGAAGGTAAGGCAGAAACGTTTGCATCAGGTTACCCTTGAGCATCCCTTAAATGGCTCATAAAGGCTACATGTAGACACAGCGTCTTTGGATGGTACCACCATTTTTCTTCTGCCATTGGCAGATTGTTGTGTTTTGTTTTTTGCACCAGGTGAAGTCTAGTTTTTTGCACCAGGTGAAGTCCTGGAGTCTAGTGTTCATATTTGACATGGAAGCTAGAGGTCTTGGTGGTGAGGCTGACAGACTAGGAATCTCCTGTTGTGTTAATCAAAGAATGATTGTCGACTTTGAGCTGTTTAGCAAAAATTCAATAACTTTATTAAAAATAATTTACTTTTACAAAATAATTTATAACCTTTTTTTTCCACTTCTACAGTTCCTATTAGAGCCAGATGTATTCTCTAAGATTTGAATGAGTGTGTATATGTTCTCATGTACACATTAAAATATGAGTATATGCATGCAAAAGATTTGCAGAGTCCATGATTTGTTTGTTTGGGGGTGTTTTTGGAAGTTGTGAGGTTTAAGCAGATCTTGTTTGCGTTAGATAAGCTTGAACTTCTGGACACTCCGCCTTTTACCTCGCTGCCTTCTAGATGGAGAAATTCTACCCAAGCTATGTGGCATTGTGGGAAGCTTCTGGCCCTAAAAGACAGGCAGACCTGGGTTCAAATCCTGTTCTCAGTAGCTCTGTGTCCTTGGAAATTACTTTGCCACCTCTCTGATTCTCGGTTTTCCTCATCTGGGAATGAGAATGAACTACCTACTGTGTTGGCCTTTGAGAGGATAGAGGGAATGTGTGACGAGTGCCTGGCTCCTAAAACCCCCACAAGAAACGCTTCTGCTGCCCCTGATTCCCCAGAGCAGGTAATTCGCCCCTCTCTCCCTTTGTTGGCCTCTCTCATACTTCTTGTTTTGGCTTCAGTCTGGTTTTCTGACATGGACAGCAGGGAAAGCTCCACAGCTTCAGTGCAAGGACCTGTAAAGTCTAATTGTTGATATTTGGATATGGGTTTGTTAGCTCTGGTCATGGTTTTCATCTCCTGTTGTCTGTGCTGCTCCCGACCAAATACCTTGTTTATTCTTGGTCCCATTTTAGCTCTTATTGAAAGTGATAAAGGTCAACCTGTGAGGATGCAAGTAACCATGTTTTGGAGGAGTGTGGAAAGCAGTTCCCAAGGAAGCAAACTGGTGCTAAAGATGTTGCGGGTGAGAGTAGGGAAACCACCCAGCATCTGTGTGTTGTCCTGAGGTGACGTTTGCTTCTGCCCGGCTGTACAGGATGCCTCGGAACGGCCACCTGAGCCCTACGAGACTCTCAGTCAGGAAGAAGTGGTGTCACAGTCCAGGCCAAGGACTTGATATTAACTTGATGTTAAGTTTTACTGCATATTTTTCTTAAGTTTGTGGTGTTTTAATAAGCAATTGAGGAATAACAGGTCCTTTTAAGGCAGGAAAAATATGACTGTAGCTTGTTACCTGCCAATCATGTGACTGACTCGCACTGTTGCTTGTAGATTTCTTCATGATACACAGAAAGGAAAAAGTAAAGATGTGTTGAGTCCCATGTGTTTTCCCTGAAACGAGAAAGGAACGTCCTAGCAGACTGCTTAAGAGAATCACATTTTTGATTTGCATTTGGACACCTTTTCATTATTTTTGTGGTTCATGTTCCACATTTCTTCCTTTCATACTGGCAAGTCTTAGTTTGTGTGCCCTTTAGCCTTTAAAAACAGCCCTTTTTTATGCATTAGCGCTCTTCCGAGCTCCTTCTCCCCCAGCTCTTCTGGACTTGCTGGCAGCTAAGCTGGCAAGAGATAGTTCAAGGCTTCCTTCTTAAGAGGACACTGTGGGTGGACGGGAATTGGGACTTTTTTTGGTGATGAACTTTAATTTTCCAAATGGCTTCAGAGGCACTCTGGGTTACTTCCATCTTTCCTTCACTCAGTGATTTCATGAGGTTCCATAAGCATTTGTTTTAAGGGGTTTACTGAGCATCAGCTGCGTGTTGGGCTCTGCTCTAGAGATGAGGTAGATGTAAAGGTAAATACATGCTCTGGCCTTAAGCTTTGGGGGCCTCCCAGTTTAGTGAGAGAGGCAATGACTTTTAAGACACTGTGGTGTCTACAAAGTGCTGTGACCACACAGAGAAGAGCAAGCATCTCTTTGGGGGAGCTGGCAACGTTCCAAGCGCAGGTGACATTGGAGGGTGCTATTCAAGCATGAGTTAGGGGTTACATGGCAGACAGGGATTGGGTTGGGTGGGAAGACTGCCCCGTAGGGGAAGAAGAACCCTGCATGAAGTCTGGACTGGCCCGCAGTGGCTCAGTCTCACACAGCATTATAGGACAGGTTGCATTTGAGGACCAAGGATGGAAATACAGTGGGGCCGGGGAGGATTTGGTTCTTCTGACAGTGTTGTCTTATTCTTTTGACTGTTTTCAAAATAGAGGGATGAAATAAATAGATTTGGGTTGGGATAGTAAGTATTTATTTTGTACAGGCCATCTTGGAGTAGAGGAGACTGGTTGGGACTCTCCTGTAATGATTCAAAGGATGTATAGTAGCTGAAACCTTGGCAGTGACAGAGAAGGAGGATGGAGGGAGGTGGAGGTCCATTTGAGAACATTTTAGGAAAAGGAGTCTGTAGGTTGTGGTGACCCATTTGTACATGAGAATTAGAGAAGGAAGAAAAGTGCAAAATGGGCCAGGGCTTGTGAGCCCGTTTCATATCACGGCACATATAGGAAATATTTGTCCAGCAGTGGGGTAAAGGGACTGTCCCTTGTAGCACTGCCCCAGACTGCCCTGCAGTCCACAGAGCTGGGGGATCTGCATCCCAGCACATCCTGTAACAAATTCTTTGCACAGCAGTTGGGAAGCTTGCTAAGGTCTCTAGCTTGGGTTTCCAGATAGATCTGGATTCAAAAACTTTTTGCTGCACTAGTGGCTTTATTCACATTTTCCCCCTATTGTTATGGGGTCTCCAAGGGGAGTCATTATTTTCATGTTTTAGGTAAGGCTCTGACAGGTGGAATTTCAACCCCGGTGCTGGGATTGCAAGTCATGCTGTCTCTGTACAGCCACAGGCATAGGTGCTGGTGTAATTAATTACAATGTGGAACACAGAAACAGGTTGGCCAGGTGGGGTGGCGACTTCGAATATGTCTAAGCTTGGTATTCTGCAGAGATCCTTGCTTGTGAAGAGCACCAGGGAATTGGAGATGCAGAGCCTGAGCTCAGATCACTGGCCTCCAGGGAGGAGGAAGGATCTCAAGACATTGGCATCTGTGGCAGATGCTGGGAAGTTCAAGTATGATGAGGAATGACAAGCATCTGTCAGCTTTTGGAAATAGGAAAACAGCAGAATCAACAAACTCTGTCAAGGGTAGATAGTAAATATTTTAGGCTTTGAGGGCCATATGGTCTGTGTTGTAACCACTCACCTTTCACTGTAGCTCATCTCAGCCATAGACAGTTCATTCATGAATGGTCATGGCCATGTTCCAGTAACATTTTATTTATAAAAACATGCAGTGGGTCAGACTTGGCCCCTAGACCATAGTGTGCCAACCTGACTTTTGCCTTAGAGGAAAGGAAGGGGAGAATGGGAACTTAGTATTTTTTCAGTGCTTACCACGTACTAGACCCTTTGTAAACATTTTTAACCCTGAGATGTAGGCACCAATCCCATTTACAGTTGCTGGAAAAACCCAAGCGTTTAGATAACTTGCCTGAAGGTTATACAGCTACTTAGGGACTGGCTGGGATTTGGACTTCAGTCTGCCCGAGTCCAAAGCCCGGGTCATCTCCACGTCACTTAGTTGCCACCCAGAACAGCAGCCTTAGGTCAGATCCCTCTCAAAAGGTACACATGGCACAGAAGCCATCAGGCTCTGCATTCCCACTGCTGTCCTTCACGTAACATTCAGTGAAGCACTGTTTTTCTGCTTCACCTCTGTATTGGTTTGCTAGGGCTGCCATGACAAAGTACCACAAGATGGGGAGCTTAAACAACAGAAATTAATTTTGTCATAGGTCTGGAGGCTGGAAGTCCAAGATCAAAGTACTGGCACGTTTGGTTTCTCCTGCAGCCTCTATCCTTGGCTTCCAGATGGCCACCTTCTCCCTGTGTCCTCACGTGGTCTTTCCGCTGTGTCTGTGCATCCCTGGTGTCCCTTTGTCCACATTTCCTCTTGTAAGGACAGCACTCAGATTGGATTAGGGCCCACCTCAATGGCCTCATTTTAACTCAATCACCTCTTAAAGACCTAGTCTGCAAATATAGTCACATGCTGAGGTACTAGGACGTAGGACTTCAGCATATGAAATTTGGGGGCACATCCTTCAGCCTGTAACAACCTTCCTCCTCTATGGTGGATGTCAAGGGATTGTTGGGAACACAGCCTAAGTTCCTTAATACAGAAGCTGAAGGAATTCTCCTGTATGTGAAGGTTTCTCTTAGTTACCATTTGAGCCTTAGATAAAAAGTTTATTTTGGAATAGTTGAAAGATAGTTTGGAGTTCCCATATATTCCCACATAGCCACTTTCTTTTATCATTAACATAGTATATTAGTATGATACATTGTCACAACTAATGATCTCATACTGATGCATTATCATTAACCGAAGTCTGTACTTCCTGTTTCTTTAGTTGATACCTAATATCCAGGATCTTAGTCAAGGATACCCTATGACATTTATTTGTCATGTTTCCTTGGGCTCCAGTTGGCTCTGACAGTTCCTCAGACTTTCCTTGGTTTTGATGACCTTGGCACTTCTGAGGCTACTGTTCCCATGGTTTGTGGGATGCCCCTCTTTGAGGGGTTTGACTGATGCTTCTCATGATTAGACTTTAGTTTTTAGGAGGCGGACCACAGAGGTAAAGTGCCCTTTTCATCACATCATGTTGACACTTCAACATGACTTACCACGGTTTTCGTTCACTTTGTTCACCCGGCCCAGGTAGAGGTTGCCAGGTTTCTCCAGGGTGAAGTTACTCTTTTTCTTACATCCCTCTCCATCCTCTACTCTCTGGAGGGAAGTTGGTATGCACAGCCCCCCATGCAGGGTGGGGACTTGGGCTCCCCACCTTGTTAGTGGAGTATGTACATAAATTATTCGGAATTTTTCTGCCTTGAGTGATTCGTGTCTTCTTCCTCACTTACCTGTTTATATCAGTATAGATTCACAGGTAGGTGACATGTCAGTGTTGCGCCGTGAGACATCTCACTCAGGCACTCGGCCCTTCTGCCCAACACATTGCATTGCTGGCTGTCAGGCTGATCAGCCTTCCCCTGGCAAATATGTCAGAATTCTGTTAAGTCCAGCCTAAAACGAGGGCAGAGTTGCTGCCTGAGCAGTTTTAATTTATCCATATAGACTGTTAACCATATGGATATTGCCTAAAACCTTAAAAAAAAACCCAAAAAATTTTCTGGACGTCACGCTCCTAACGGGTTGCAAGCGTTATTGTCTTGGTGGTGAAGAAATATACTTCTGGATTTTGTCTGGAATTAGTGTTGAAGCAGCGCCACCGTGTGGTAAATGCAGAAGGATTGCCGTGTTCTAGAGACCCATGTCTTTTTCCTGACCCTCGTGGATGTCTAGTAGCTAAAGTACTTGAAGAAAAAAATGTTTTGAGTTCTTAAAAGAGAGGCTGATTTCTGACTTTGCCTTTATACATGATTGGGTTTACATAAACAGTGAACGCTTTAAAGTTAAAATTCCCAGTAGTTATTATTATTTTTGGCACATTAACTTAACTTTAAAATTTTTTTTTTACTTTATTTATTTATTTATGGCTGCTTTGGGTCTTAGTTGCGTCACGAGGGATCTTCGTTGCGGCCCACTGGCTTCTCTCTAGTTGTGGCCTGTGGGTTTTCCCTCTCTAGTTGTGGCGCGTGGGCTCCAGAGCACGTGGGCTCTATAGTTTGCAGCATGCGGGCTCTCTTCATTGAAGTGCACGGGCTCAGTAGTTGTGGCACACGGACTTAGTTGCCCCAGGGCGTGTGGGATCTTCGTTCCGCCAGCAGGAATCGAACCCGCGTCCCCTGCATTGGAAGGCAGGTTTTTACCGCTGGACCACCAGGAAAGTCCCCATTAACTTGTAATGCGTATCTTAAGGTAAGCTTTTTTTCTGATTATTCAAAATTGTTTAATAGCTGAGGTATAAAAGTGCAACAGGTTGAAACTCTGAACTTCTGGAGCTTTTATCTTTGGGTGTACGCAGGTGGGGGACTTATTTTGTTTCATTCTTCTTTGGCCAGATGTTTTAAGAAGTTTAAGGCTGTGTGGAAGTTGGCCAGGGAGCCTGCAAGTGCCCACCATGATGTGTGGGAATGGGGGAGGGGGCGGGGGGGGATTAGCAGCCCTCTGCCTCCTGCAATGCTTACATCCATAGGAGGAGTCTTCAGAACGGGAGAGGTGGGGAAGTTGGTGGGATGGTTTAATATGGCCTGTGGTTGACCTGGGTGGGGTTTAGGGAGTGCTAAGCTGGAGACTCGTGTGACAGCCTGTTAGAGTTGGTTCTAAAGAAAATCAAGAAGCAGTCACTCTTTTTGTTGTGATAAATCAGTGTGTCATCAGGAATTCCAAATTTTTAAAAACATTTTTATTTATTTTCCTGATTTTTGGCAGATTTTTTGTGACAGCCTGTTAGAGTTGGTTCTAAAGAAAATCAAGAAGCAGTTACTCTTTTTGTTGTGATAAATCAGTGTGTCATCAGGAATTCCAAATTTTTTTAAAAAATTTTATTTATTTTCCTGATTTTCGGCAGAGTTGTGTCTCCGTTACTGTGCGTGGGCTTTCTCTAGTTGCAGCGAGCGGGGGCTACTCTTTGTTGCAGTGCATGGGCTTCTCATTGCCATGGCCTCTCTTGCTGTGGAGCACGGGCTCTAAGCGTGCAGGCTTCGTTAGTTGTGGCTCGCGGGCTCTAAAGCACAGGCTCAGCAGTTGTGGTGCACGGGCTCAGTTGCTCCGCGGCATGTGGGATCTTCCCCGGCCAGGGCTCGAACCCGGTCCCTTGCATTGGCAGGTGGATTCTTAACCACTGCGCCACCAGGGAAGCCCAGGAATTCCAAATTTAATGTTAATCTTGATCAACTTTTGAGAGTGAGGTGAAATTGTTGCTTTTGAGGAGAGGAATGGCTATTCACTGGAAAGACCATGAGAGAACTTTCTTAAAAAAAATTGTAATATTTTAAAACTTGATCTAGATCGCTTTACATAGATATATACATATGTAAACATTTATCGAGCTGGACACTTACGATCTGTGTGTTTTAATAAAGTGTATTAACATCCATTATTTAGCTAAAAAAAATCGTTTTTGCTTTGATGGATAAGAAAAGTTCATAAAGAACTTGAACTGTAACTCAGTTAATGTGGCAGCCCTTCCCTCTGCTGTGTCCTAAACCCAAGACACTAGTAGAAAGCTGAACATTGGAGCTGAGAGGGCTGTGACTGTCTCAGTCATTACAGGGGGTGGCAGCTGTGTCGGGAGGAGATGAGCTCTGCCTGTGGCTCGTCATCTGGCTCCTTGTCAGTGATGTCATGGGTTACCTATGTCATCTGTGAGTGCAATTTGTCCTGTTCAACCTCGAAAGAGATAACAGCTAAGCCCCCCAAATATCACTTAGCTGCTGCCCTCTTAGGTTCCCGATGTTTTCAAGAGGTGTTTCAGATAATGGAAACCACGTGCGTTCAAGTGTGAGCTCCTCACCCACAGAGGTCAGAGAAGGACGTTTGCCTCAAGCTCACACACCCGGCCTGTCATGGCTCTCTGGGACTATTAGAGGCCACTCGTGTGTGGCCCGACACACCAGCCTCTGACTGTGCATAGCACGATTGCAGGCTGCTCCTGACCTGAGAGCGTCTCAGAGCAGAGTGCCTCCTCTGTATAGATGCCAGGAACGTGGAGGAGTTCGTTGGGGTTGCTGAGAAGTACACAGCGATGACAGTGAGGACTGCAGTAGCACGTGGAAGGTTCTAGAATGTGGCTGGGGGGCCAGAAATGAATGATGGCTAGCTTTGTTGGCCAGCTGGGGGCTGTAGGTGACTTGTGGTGGACTTGGAGTTAAGGGATTTTTTTTCTCCTTTCTCCCTCCCTCCCTCCTTCTTTCCTTCCGTCTTGAATTCCTTCCAGTGAGCATTTTGAAAGTGAGAGACTGACTTTAACAATGGTCTCTCCAATATATAAAACGAGGCTTTCGATGTCTGAGAGCAGCATTTTGTGTACAGATGATGATATAAGTTTCAAATTACTGTTCATTGTATCATAGTTAATTTTAAACGTGGCTTTCCATGGCCTTTAAATTCAACTTACAAATCTTATGTTTATAGTCTAATTTAAAACCATACATTTAAAACAGCTCATATAACTCAATATCAAAAAAACAATCAACCCAAGAAAATGGGCAGAAGACCTGAATAGATATTTTTCCAAAGAAGACACACCGATGGCCAACAGGCACATGAAAAGATGCTCAACGTCGCTAATTATTAGAGAAATGCCAGTCAAAACTACAATGAGGTATCATCTCACACCTGTCGGGATGGCTGTTGTCAAAAAGTCTACAAATAATAAATGCTGGAGAGGGTGTGGAGAAAAGGGAACCCTCGTAAACTGTTGGTGGGAATGTAAATTGGCGCAGCCACTATGGAGAACAGTACGAAGGTTCCTTAAAAAACTTAGAACCATGTGATCCGGCAGTTCCACTCCTGGGCATATATATCTGGAAAAAGCAAAAACTCCAATTTGAAAAGATGCATGCACCCTAACGTTCATAGCAGAACTATTTACAATAGCCAAGACATGGAAACAACCCAGGTGTCCATTAAGAGCCGATTGGCTTAAGAAGATGTGAGATACATAGATAAGCAACAGGGATTTACTGTATAGCACAGGGAACTATATTCAATATCTTGTAATAACCTGTAATGGAATATAATCTGCAAAAAACCTGAATTACTGTGCTGTACACCTGAAACTAGCACAATACTATAAATTGAAGTATAAATACTTCAATTTAAAAGTAATAAAAATAAGAAATATATTGAAGTAAATTTTACTTAAAGCTGAAAATTACCCATTTCAAATAGGAATCATAAAGTTAATCAGTTAGATACTCTGACATGCCACATTTTAAAAACGTTAAAAATTCTTTACTACACGTACTCCCTGATAATGCCCAACTGTGCAAACTTCATCTTAACCGTAACACAGTTGTTTTGATCCTTTGGGTTTGACTTCTTTTTTCTTCAGCTCTTCATTTAATTCTCAACCTTGCTCAGATTGCAGGACAACCAATATGATTGATCAGCGGAGGCAAGGTGAGGTTGGGGCCAGGAACTCATGATCTCAGTATGCCGCAGTATTAGGATTAAGTTCGGCTTCAACAAAAAAAAGTCAAATACGTAATCGCTTAAACAAGATAAAAATGTGTTTCTCTCTCTCTAGTTAATGGTCCAGAGGTACGTGGCTCGGAGCCTCGGTGAGTTCAAGGTGTCGTCAGGGAACCTAGCTTGGTGCTCATCCTTGGTGTTAGTTTCCTGGGGCTACCACAAACTCGGTGGCTTAAAACAACAGAAATTTATTCTCTCGCACTTCTGGAGGCCGAAAGTCAGGAATCAAGGTATCAGCAGGATTGCATCCCCTGTGGAGACTAGGGAGAATCGGTTCCTTGCCTCTTCCAGCTTCTGATGGCTCTGAGTATTCCTTGGGTTGTGGCTGCGTCATTCCATTCTCTGTCTCACATGGCCTTCTCTGTGTGTGATGGTCTGATCCCCCTCTGCCTTTTTTTTTTTTTTTTTTTTTTTTTGGGTACATGGGCCTTTCACTGTTGTGGCCTCTCCTGTTGCGGAGCACAGGCTCCGGACGCGCAGGCTCAGTGGCCATGGCTCACGGGCCCAGCCGCTCCGCGGCATGTGGGGTCTTCCCGGACCAGGGCATGAACCCGTGTCCCCTGCATTGGCAGGTGGACTCTCAACCACTGCGCCACCAGGGAAGCCCATCACGAGCAGTTTTTAATCATCAAAAAAATTTTTTTTTAATTTTAGCCATTCTACTAGGTGTGTAGTGGTAGCTCATTGTCCTAACTGGATCTTAATGGTCTCAGTGCAAGCTAGTCAGGTTGTAACTAACATCCAAGGATAATCTTTTAACCTAATCTAATTAAACTCATAAAGTCTCCTCCTATCCAGGGTAACCATTAGAGATATTTCTCTGTATAAACTGTTGGATGCTGCATCTCTCTCACCTTTCCTTGCCCTTGATCTTGGCACCCTGAGCATAGGTAAAAGGATTAACTTTACACAGATACGACAGGATGAGTGCCATGGCAAGTGTGTGTGAGGAAGGAGCTGAGGAGAGTTTCAGGTGTTTCCTTCTGTTGCCATTCTCTCTGTGACATAGGACCCGAGGGGTCCTGCAGAGGGGGGAAGGTGGGGGGTGTGTGTGTGCACCAGAGCTTTGTTTGAAGAGGATGGGCAAGTCTGGACCTGGGCCCTGAGGAGGATGGATTGCTGCGGCGTGAGACACGACTGCTCTTCTCCTGCCCTCTCCAGGGTGGTTTAGGAGCGTCATGGAGCACCTGCCAACAGGTGGGACCTCTGGATAGACTGGAACTCATGCTCTTTCCTCCCACCTCATCCCTTCCCCCACAGATCTCCTGCCCTTGGCAAAAAGAACGAATGAGGGTTAGAACAGGATTCCGCAGTAGCCACTGTACTGAATGAATAGTTGAAAAAATAACCCCGAATCATAAAAGTTATTAGTTTATAGCAAATACGTATAATTTATTCAAAAAGCAGAAAGGAACTTTTTCTTGTCAAAATTAACCTTTGTGTACCTACTGAGTACGTGGCACTTTGTGGAAGCCAACAGAAGAGGCGTGGCTTTCTTCCTTCAGCTGCTTCATCCTCAGGCCCAGTTCAGGTCCCACCTCTTCCCTCTGCTGTTTTCCCCAGTCACTTAACACTGTCCGCTGGGCAGCTCTTTCTAATCTTCTTATTTGATTGGAAGCTGCCTCAGGGCATGGACAAGGTCCTGTATTGCTAACCCCTGTGGTGGATTTCAAGCATGAGTATCAGAATCATCCCGGTGCTCTGGGGTGGGGCTGAGAATTTGCATTTCTAACAAGATCCCAGGTGATGCTATTGCTGCCCGTCCAGTCCAGGGATCGCACTTTGAACCCTCAGGGAAAGAAAGTTCTCCAGGGCCCTGCCTCCCTGTTTCTGGGGTCTTTACTTCATCACGCAGCACAGGGCTCATCTCCTGCTAAATATCAGGAGAACTCCTTCCCCCTTATGGGCTCCTTCCCTAGTTCCTTAAAGAAACTGAAATGATTCCAGGAAGGGCTCCGATCTTTCTTCCAGAGACATCTTAGAACCAAAGTTTGTGGTTATTCATTTATTTGTGATGGTTTGGTTAGTGATTCTTACTTGCAAAACAAAACCAACTTCAGGTATTAGATTCTTTATGGTAAATTATAACTACTACCAGTAGTTACAAGACGTGAGGGCTAGAGTTTTCCTCCCTGTAAACTCACTCAGGTGTGAATGAAAACAAGGGTCAGATGGCATTCTGCCCGTATAGAGGTTTATTAGCAGGCTGGCACAGTGCAGTCATATCACCTGTTTCATATGCCTGGTAAAGTTCCAGCTCTGTCCTTTTAGAAGGGTCGCTGCCCTCATGGCACGTCGCACTCAGTGTTTACCTGTAGCAAGTATAGCAGCATTTCGTGGACGACATGTTAGTTTTCTACTGTTGCCCTAAGAAATTACTACAAAGATATCAGCTTAAAACAAATTGATTATATTAGAGTTTTGTGGGTTGGAAGTCCTGGCACAGTGGGTTCTCTGCTCTGGGTTTCACGAGGCCCAGCTTATGATGTTGCTGGGACTGCATTCCTTTCTGGGGCTCAGGGGATGAAATATTCCCCAACTCATTCGGGCTGGCTGAGTTCAGTGCCACGTGGCTGTAGGACTGAGGTCCTCATTTCCTTGCTGGCTCTTGGCTAGGTGTCATTCTCAACTTCTAGAGGCTGGCTGCATTCCTTTGCATGTGGCCCCCTTCCTCCCGTCTTCAAAACTAGCAACATGCCAAGTCCAGAAGGGCTGAATCCTTCTCAGGCTTTGGGTCCCACTGCCTTCTGTCTCATTTCACCTCATACTCTTAACTCAGATTGCACTGACTTGCTACCCTTCTCTCCTTACACAAGGCCCCAGGCCCTTGTAAAAAGGTTTCTGGAAGTTCTGAAATCCCCCCAGGGGACACATCACATGTATTCATGAGATGAAGACTGACTTCAGTTTTCCTCTTCTGCTTTTAAGGGTTCGTGTGATTACATGGGGCCCACTCAGTAATCCAGAATGATCTCTCTAGTTGAAGGTCAGCTGGTTAGTAACCTTAATTCTTTTTTTTTTAATTTATTTTATTTTTATTTTTGGCTGTGTTGGGTCTTCGTTGCTGTGCACAGGCTTTCTCTAGTTGCAGTGAGCGGGGGCTACTCTTCGTTGCGGTGCGCAGGCTCATTGTGGTGGCTTCTCTTGTTGTGGAGCACAGGCTCTAGGTGTGCGGGCTTCAGTAGTTGCAGCACTTTGGGCTCAGTAGTTGTGACTCGCAAGCCCTGGAGCGCAGGCTCAGTAGTTGTGGCGCACAGGTTTAGTTGCTCCGTGGCATGTGGGATCTCCCGGACCAGGGCTCGAACCCGTGTCCCCTGCATTGACAGGCGGATTCTTAACCACTGCGCCATGAAGGAAGCCCAGTAACCTTAATTCTTAATCCCACCTGCAGATCCCCTTCACAGTAGTACCTGGATTGTGTTTGATTCAATAATCAGGGCCTGGGAATCTTGGAGTGACATCTTTGGAGTTCTCCCTACCACAGACAGAACTTCAGTTATCCTGACATTTTTGAATCAGAGGCCAAATAATTCCCTGGAATCAGTAGCTGGACCTCCAGCCACTTACTTATCAAGCCTAGGGCACATCTGTGAGGGCCTGCTAGATTTTCATCTGCCTGGGTCATACGTGGGCCAGGGTGCTTCTGTGATATTTCTAGTCTATCCTCTTTCCTCAAATACCATGAATTCACCGCTGAAAAGAGATTTCCAGCAACCATAATACTAAATAACAAGTCAGTAATTTAACCTGTGTGAAATTCCATTGCTAACCTCCAGGGTGCTAATTAGCGTGACCGTGGTGCTGGTTGCTGATAAGGATGGCTAGCTGACCAACTTGGACTTGTGGTGGCCTTAGCTGTTGTGTGTGGCCTTCTGATTAAAGGCTAGTTAACTATTTCAGGAGCCTGTAGTCCAGATTAAGACAAGTAAGTGCCCTCAGGCAGGAGATTAAAGGCAACGGACAGACACACATTTCTATCGCACTGTTTATGTTGAAGTGTTTTGAAATAAAATTCAGACGATGTGATAAAGACTCTTGTCCCCTCAACTGAGAGCTTCAGGGAAGTGCCGTCACATCTTGTTGTCACCCTGTGCCTGGCACGCAGTGGATGTGCAACAGATACTTGTTGAGTAAATAAATAACGTGAATGAATGCACTTCTGTGCTGTAATACATGAAAACTTAGATAAAGTATAGGAACAGCATGGCAGACAGAGTGCATTGGGAGAAAGTGGAAACATTGCTCAGGGTACTTTGAACTGAGAATTTATTGTATTCATGGTGCTGTAAACATGCACACTGCAAGCTGAGACTTGCAAAACTTTGCCGACATTTATTTTAACGATGCTTTATTGAAAGGGGGATGGCTCCGTTTTGATAGACTATTTTCCTACTAGATTTAAGTGCCTTAATGGCAGTGCACGTTTACATCGCACAGTGCCTGTGCGTCGCATGAGTAAATAAAGGCTGTCCACCCTTCTCAGTGCACTCTTACAAAAAATAAGGTATTCAAAATAAGAAAAAGGAGGCTTAATGAGAGTAATGTCAGGTAACTTTCGTATTTCGTTACCCATTTTTTCCCTCTTGCCTTCTGCTGTTTTTCTTCCCTAGAATTAACAGTCTGAATTTCCCCAGACCTCACCTGTCTTTGGGTAATGAGGTTACAGGAGTTATAACTCAGATTACACTGACTTGTTGCCCACCTCTCTTCACACAAGGTCCCAGGCCCTTGTAAACGTGTTTCTGGAAGTTTTGGGAAGCTCCCCAGGGGCACGTCATGTGTTCACGACCAGGGATGCTCTGGCCGCTGGGGCAGCTGGTGCTTCTCTCCCGGAGCCCTGCCCCGCATCAGCTCCCAGTACCCAGGTGTCATTCCCTGGAGCTGAGTCCGTTCAAGTAGCATTCCGGAGTTTTATTTACAGCCTCTCTGCTGCTTCTTGAAGGAGAAATCCAAGTGATGGATGACACACTGTGCTTGAAATTGCCCTCCTCTTGGGCCGAGGCTTTCTGACTGAGTCAGTTCATCATTTGGCTTCTTCTTCCTCAAAGTGAATCTTCCCAAGAGGCTCTCACCCGCCATAGATAGGCTTGTGGGCAGTCCTGGCAGTTCACCTGCCCAGCCTCACCACGGCGTGGGACAAAGTGGTCAGAGGCAAGGCCAGGTTCCCTCCATCCCATAAACTTAGGCTAAGTCTTCCCCTTTCTCAGTCCCAAAGTACATGTCTCTCGCTCCCCCCACAATGCTTGCTTTTGGGTGTAGGGGAGAGAGAAGGGCCAGACTTTGGAAGCTCTGTGCAGGTATTGTGCTCTTTAAAAATCCAAGACTGTGATCTGATAGTTTACCATTTCTTACTGACTATTTAATGACGTTTGCCCTAGTGATAAAGGTACCCCTGCCCTCCCCGCACCCCCCCAAAGGAATCCTCTTCCTCATCCTTTTTATTTTTCTCATCTTGTTGTGAACATTTCCCAGTGTGAGATGAAAACTCAGACCAGATACAATCAACAGGAACCTTTACTGTGAAAGTTCAAGATGGTTAAAAAAAAAAAAAAAAAAAAACTCTAAAATGATTGATAACACAGGAGGGTCACTTTTCATAGTCTTCAGATGTCGTGAAAAATGTAACATCTGCTTTAAATGCAGTAAGTAGCCTCAGGTGTTCTGTGTCCCAAATTTTGCTTTCACATATATATATATATATATATATATATATATATAAAAATAATTATTTTTAACTGAAACACTCAGAAATGAAAAGTAACCCCTGCCCTTCTCTCTCTCTCACTGCCTAGAGATAAAGCCCAGTTTGGTTTATTTCTGCCATTCCTTTTAAAAAAAATATTCCTTATATGGTCGTTTCTAAGCAGCAAAATAGTCAGCTGTGTGATTAAAATGTCAAAAAGGAGTAGGAAAGCTGGCCACTGGGAAAAGTGTATTTGGAGATTTACATAAAGGCAGGAAAGGCACCAGGGAGAAGACTGAGCTCCAGGCTGTAGACCGATTTGATTGATGGAGATTGCCCCTCCCCCACCTCCAGCTGACGCAAGCCCTTCTGTGCAGTGCAAGGAGCTTGCAGGAGCTCTTCTGTGCCGGCTGCCTACTGGGTACCTCTGTAACCTCTTTGGGGGCACACTGTATGTTTCTCTTCATCTTGAGAGCCCTTTATCTTTAAATTTGAGAGCCCCCTTCCCCTGTGTCACAGAGTAGAGAATGGTGGGCAGAGGAGGTGGGGAATCGGGATGAAGAAAGGGATCCAGAGTATGAACTGGGTGTAATTTATGGTCAAGAACAATCCCCGTTTATCTTAAACCTTGTAAACTGGGCAAGTTGGTGCCCCATCCACGGCCCTAGACCCTGCTCAGACCCTGCCAGAAGGGTGGCCTTCCTTAGAGGTCCCGCCTGTGGTGACCTGTGCTTTGCATACTTGATACGTTTGCTACCAAAGTATGGCCCATGGTCCTGACTATACCTGGTAAGTGCATCAAAATCTGCATCTTGACAAGACCCCCATGGCATCCTTATGCCCAGTTAAGCTTGAAAAGTGCTTTATACCAGTGTCTTGGGTCCCCAGGAGTGACTGGGTGGCAAGGCCGGTGGGACAAGGAAGCACATTGGCTACTGGATGAGCCCGTTTTCAAGCTAATACCTGACAGTCTTGTTTTTAAGAGCCTCTTGCCTTAAACAGTTAGGAGCCCGCATATCATGCTTTCTGGGTAATTATTATTGTAGTATTGGATTCTGGTTAATTGGGGGGGATTAACCTGAGGGCGCTTGGTTTACATAAAGAGGAGAAGTTATTTTAGGTAGTTTATGCTTGGGAATGTTGAGCATTTCATTGTAAACGAAAAGCTGTGTGTAGAAAGGTGCTGGGCAGTAGTTTCCCCTGAGTAAGGGGGGTGTTAGGGGGATGGATTTTTCAGTTTTGATCTCTGTTGATAAAGAATTTGGCCACTTCATTTAGAAGGAGTTTTTCATTTCAGTGGCATAGAACTCAGTGTCCTTGTGGTTTAATAGACGGCATTTTAGTGTAAGATCAGTGATTACAATGAGTCTTAAGTGGTGTGGCCTCGGTCGTCTGTCCTGCGGTCAGTCTGGTCAGCTGATCACCTCACTAGACCCTGAAGGCCCTTGTTATAGTGCCCCCTATGTAGTAGAAACGGTAGCTCTTCTCTTTCTGGAGGGTGTACCTCCTATAACCCTGATTCCTCAGGGTTTCTCTTTTAACCTGTTATTGTTGTTTTCTTTTAGGGTAGGGTCTTTCCTTGAGTGTCTGATAATTTTAGTTTGTAAGTAAGTACAAGGTACTACAAAGCTGATTGAAAGGTAGGGTTGGTGTGCGTGTGTGTGTGTGTGTGTGTGTGTGTGTGTAGGGCAGGCTTTATGGTAGCGTGAATGGTCAGGGATCCACCATTTCTTTGAGGGCTTGTCCCCAACTGTTTCTCGTCCCAGGGAGGAATCCTCTAATCTATTCCTGCTTGGTGTGCAAGCTTGCTGTCAGCATTTTCACAGCTGGGGCAGGGAGTGTGGAGAGATGCATCTGGGGCCACATGGAGAATTTTTCTTAAGCCCAGTGTTTTAGTGTAGCACTCAAGAGTTTAGCTGTTGAATCTCCACGGTGTTGGAATTCAGCCTTTCCAGGGGAAAAGCTCTGCTTCCAGGATGAAGGAGGGAATGAATGCTTCCTGGTTTGAGAAGGGGTTCTATGGGTCTTACTCTCCCTTCAATAGATTTCCAACCCATGGTCCTGCGTTCAGCCCTGCCGCGCCCCTGCCTTCAGAGGTGTCTGCTGTCTGGGAGGCTGAGCCCTTCCTCCCCCGACCCCCAGCCCTAACCTCTTCTGCTGTGTTTCATCCATGCTCCTCGGCAGTCTGTTTCCACTTTCAGAAGTTTGGTTTCTTGCCTGTGGCTGTCTTCTTTTCCCACTGGTCTCTCTTAAATCCCTTTACTGCAGCTTTAATGGTGTTTTGAAAGGGAGTGAGGGCAAATGAGTGTTCATCTGCTGTGTTTAATGGAAAGTGCCCAGAGTCTCTAACGAGCGATTGAGGGGGAAAGAAGAAAACCTCTGTAGTTACAAATTTATCTGGTTTTATAGCATTTGAGGTTCAGCTGTTTGTGAAAAGCAATTTAAATAAAAGGATCATGTTGGAGAGCAGTGGTTTATATTCACTTCATAATATTTCAACTCTTAGTAAAAGGGGAGATCAGAGACAAGTGAGTATGAATAAAAGATTTGCTGAATGTATAGCCAAGACCTGTGGATTTGGTGTTGGAAGGTTCCACTGCCCTGGCCTTTTCTAGGATTGCCTATTTGATCTAGATTTCCTAGTTGGATAAGTGCTGAATGGTGATTCAGTACATGGGCTTCAAACCTGCACAGACCACGAAACCATTTGAATTCCTGCTTTGCCATGTGTGGGCCATGAGCACATTGTTCCACTGATTTGAGCCTCAGCTTCCTGACCTAAAAATGGGGGAAATACTGCTTCTCTCCCTAAGTTATTAGGATCGAATGAGTTAATATATATAAGTGCTTAGCCTTGTGTGGTCACTGAATACAGTTGTATTTACTTTGTTACATTCTAGGTCTCCTTTTGTGTCCAGCCTCACAGGTCGCTATGCCAGGCACTGTGCCAAGTGTGGGAACCTGAGAGACCTGCCCTCTGCTTTCAGGGTTTTCCCCTTAGAGCTGAACTCTCCCTCATTCATCGTTTAGCTCTGGGATGTACTGAGGTCCGAACTGGAGAGGGAGGGAGATTGTATTTGAACCTAGGTCTGCCCAGGTCTAGAGGCTCTGCTCTTTGTTTTTTAAAATTAATTTTTATTGGAGTATAGTTGTATACAACATTGTATAGTTACAATGTTGTGTTAGTTTCTGCTGTATGTGCAGCAAAGTGAATCAGTTATACATACACATATATCCACTCTTTCTTAGATTCTTTTCCCATATGGGTCATTACAGAGTGCTGAGTAGAGTTCCCTGTGCTATACTGTAGGTTCTTATCAGTTGTCTGTTTTATGTATAGTAGTGTGTATATGTCAATCCCAATCTCCCAATTTATCCCTCGCCCCCTTACCTCTTGCTAACCATAAGTTTGTTTTCTACATCTGTGACTCTGTTTCTGTTTTGTAAGTAAGTTCATTTGTACCATTTTTTAGATTCTACATATAAGCGATATTGTGGTATTTGTCTTTTTCTGTCTGACTTACTTCCCTCAGTATGACAATCTCTAGGTCCATCCATGTGGACCATGTAATGCATGGCATCCATGTAATGCAAATGGCATTAGTTTGTTCTTTTTTATGGCTGAGTAATATTCCATTGTATGTATGTAACACATCTTCTTTATCCATTCTAGAGGCTCTGCTCTTAACACCATCTCCTTAGTGTTGAGTATTTCTTACAGTGAGGGGTTGGCCTCTGGGTAGAACACAGTTACAGACAAACAGATGGGCATAGATGCTTTCTGAAGGCTCTGGGTGACGTTGAGGTTCACATTCTAACCATTCCTAACAACAGCTGTACATCCATGTGAAATAGCCCACATTTGAAGAGAGTGCTTATTGTTAGAGAACATCTTTGGAAGGATGTGTGGTGTAGGTAGATTGGCTGGAAGTAGATCTATTTAGATTGGTTATTACTATACCCTGAGGAGTTAAGGTGAACAGAATCTTACAGGTACTTCATGAGTGGTGCATGGTTGCTGCTTGGGGCAATGTGAATCATTGGACGATAATAATAAAAGGCTTTAGCTCCCTTGAGTTCTTTAAATGGAGGAGAGCAGATGATGCGAAAAAGGTGCCCTTGATCTCTTTTACCATAGGGAGTAGGTTGGGAACCAAGAGTGTGGAACGGTTCTCATATTTGTCCATTTCTGCCTGCCCTGTTCAGGCTCTTCTTCCAAGTTGCTGTCTCCTTCACAGCAAATATCTTTGTTTCCCTTCGCCCCCCAGTCTTTCCCTTCATGCATATTTATATATGGATAAGTGTGTATTTTTGATGAAATCTGAATTGTATTTTGTGTACTGTTGTATAGCTTACAATTTCCACTTAATTTTCCTTCTCTGCACGCCCCCCCCCCCCCCCCCCCCCCCCCCGCCAAACCATTCCACTTTAACCTTTAAAAACATTCCCTTTCTGACAGGGTTAAATCAATTATGAAGACAGCCACATGGTTAAATACTACATTAACCATTTTAGAACCATGATTTCTGAAGTCTGAAATAATACCCCTATCTGTCAAGCTCTATAAGCTTCTTTGATAATGCAGCCTATTTTCAGATGTGGTACGTTATAACTGGCTGGGAATTACTAGAGTGTTTTTATAGTGTAGATGCTTTTGCAGTAAACCTTTAGGTGGCAGCACTTTCACCGTAAACCACATTCTGAATCGAATTTCTCAGATGCATAACATGTTTGACACAGAAGCATAATCAGAAGCCACCTGACTTACCCCTTCAGTGTGCAGTGGTGGAGCTGAGGACCTGGGAGGGGCAGGGCTGTGGCTCAGGGTTGAGCAGGAGGGAGATCTGTGAACCACTGTCTGGCACTCTTCTTCCACCCTTTCTCTTACTGATGTGAAATGTTGCCTGTCTCTGTGGCATTGTTAAAATCACACTTTAAGTATAAGACAACCAAGGAAAATAAGAGTCAAGTGGATGATTCTGGACCAAAATGTAATGAGATGTTTGAAAGGACCAGACAGAATAGGCAGTCTTCTTTTTTTTTTCTCTAAGCAGCTTTATTTAGGTATGATTCACATACCATACAGTTCACTCATTTGAAGTGTACACTACAGCAGTTTTTAGTATATTCACAAGTTTTTGCAACCATCACCACAACCTAATTTTAGACCATTTTTATCACCGCAGCCCCCTTAGCCATCATCACCCCACAAGCCCGCACATCCTCCAGTCCCTGGCGACCATTCATACTTGTTTCCATAAATTTGCCTGTTCTGGACATTCCATATGAGTGGAGTCATATAACATGTGGTCTTTGGGGACTGGCTCCTTTTACTTAATTTTTTACTTTATTTTTTTTTGGCTGCAACGCGTGGCACGTGGGATCTCAGTTCCCTCCTGACCAGGGATCGAACCCGCGTCCCCTGCATTGGAAGCACGGAGTCTTAGCTACCGGACCGCCGGGGAAGTCCCTGGCTTCTTTTACTTATCAAAATATTTTCAGGCTTTGTCCATGTTGTAGCATGAATAAGTACTTCATTTCTTTTTATTGCCCAGTAATGTTACATTGTATGAATATATCACATTTTGTTGTCAGTTGATGGACGTTTGGCTGTTATGAATAACGCTGCTACGAGCATTCATGTACAGATTTTTGTCTGAACATACATTTACATAGAAGTGGATTTGTTGGGCCGTATGATAACTCTGTTTGTGTAAACTTCTGGGGAACCACCCAGCTGTTTTCCAAAGCGGCTGCGTGTGTGCATTGCCACCAGCAATGTGTGAGGGTTCCATTCGTTGTAATTCAGAATTCCAGATCTTCTGATGATAAGTTGGGGATGAAGGGGAGGTGAGAGAGACGATTCTCAGGCGCTCTTGTGTCCCCGAATCGTATGCCGGACTGCCTGTTCTGCCTTTCCGAAGGTAGCTGTGTCAGCTACCAAGGAACCAGCCGGCTTCCCTGCCCCACACAATTGCTTTGCGTCACCAGGCTGATAAAATGCCTGCGGTCTGTGGCCACGCAGAGCATATTGATGTTATAGCCCGGCTGTTTGTAATCCTTGCCTCCTGACTTTGGAGATACCAGCAACCTGATCGTCTTGGTCCCAGTTAGAGAAAAATTCCAAATAAAAAACCCTTTGCCATGAGCCATCCAGGTCTGGACATGTCAAAATCACTTACGTGACATACACCAAAGACGGCTGTAGAGACTGCACAGCAAAAGAGCAGCTTTTGTTCTTGTCAGAGTTTATATTCTCCAAGCTGAGCTTACAGCCCTTTCTTTGGCAGCCCAGACTGGCCGTTCTTACATCTGTACTGAAATGACTGTGTGTGTGTTCAAGGGAGGGGAAGGGGCCGGCTCTTCCTTTAGGCCTATCTGGGTCCTGGTGAGGACACACACTGTACATTCTGAAGCTTTGTTTGCAGCTGGAAAAAATTAGCCACACTCAGATCTTTCTCACTGCAGGTCCCGTCAGGAAGCCCAAGTATGTGGAAAGCCCCAGAGTGCCTGGAGATACAGTCATAATCCCGTTCCGAGACGTGCCCAAGCCAACAGAGCCCAGTGAAAATGGTAAGAATATGTTTTCAATGATTTTCCCCCCTAAAGATTTTACACCATGACACTCCACTTCTGAATGAAAACTTGAGTGCCTCTTGTAGGAATGCTTTGCTAAACTGAATGTATCTGGGAGGTGGTTTTCCTTGGGCAGTTACAGAGATCTGTTTAGTTAATGTGAATTCTTGGGATTATGTACACAGTGTAGGAATAGTTGAGTGGGTGCATATGCATTGCTTACAGGTGGAGACTTAACTTCCTGTCAATTTTGACCTTCCTGGTTTGGGGGGGACATGAAAAGCCAGCCAGTAGACTGCTTCCAAGATTTTGTTCTGTTTTGTTTTTTAGTGCTCTATCGTTTTAGAATATTCAACAGCAGGCTTTGGCTGAAAAGCTGAAACCGTAGCTAGACAAAGCTTATAATAACTAGCTTTCTTAAAAGCATTTGGTAGCTTTTGAAAGCTGCTTATTTTTTTTTTAAACATCAAAAGTTTTTCTTCAGAGAATGTTGAAGTAGAGGCAAAAAAAATATCCAAATTGATTGAAACTTTTCATGAAGCCACTTTATATTTTGCTTTTTTCCCTATATCTGGAAATACGTGTAACAGATGGTACATACTCTAGCATTTCGTAGAGGTATTAATAGTTCTTTATTTTTTTTAATCGATTCCAGAATGTACCTGTTTGTTTCTTTCTCTGGGGTGGGGGGTTGTGTCCACAGCTCACAACTCTAAGGTCTTTAATTTACGTGTTTTGAACTTACATCCTGTTTTCCTGCAGAAACACATGGTTAAGAATCCTGGCATATGTAGAGAAGCCTGTTGTACCCCCAGTATGGACACAGGTTTATGTAGTAATGCTGAAAGAGAAAACTCACCCATATTTCCACCTTGGAAGACCTGGCACCCTCCTCTCCCTAATTGTGGGTGGAGAGGGGTATAGCTTCTTTATGTTCTACCACTGTATGTGCATTTCATGTTTCTGCTGAGGCATAGGAGGGAGTGGGTACGAAGTGTAGGGCATGGTAGGAACGTGGAGTGGGGTGGCAGTGGTGGTGGTGAAAATAAAGCTAAAAATGAGCCGAGCGTGAGGGGTTGGCAGGAGATGAAAATCAAGAAGAGGAGTTTGGGGTGGGCGGGGGTCGAGATGGGACCAGGAGCTGAGCATTCTGGGCAGGGAAGAGATGCTGTTGCCTGCATCTTGGCATGAGAAAGGCCACCCTTTTTCCTTCTGTCCAGGCACCCAGCCGTTTGGTTTAGGTAAGGGGTTCCCACTAGGATTTGTGCTGAGGAGGGGCAGGGCACCAGGTGTGTGGTGGTGCAGAGGGGCGAGGGTCCACAGTGCTGTCTGATCAGGATAGCCGGAAACCCTGCAGACATGAGGACCCTCCTGGTTGTGAATTCACGTGTGCAAGGTGTCTGTGGGTCAATCTTCTCGCTCATTTCTATTCTGGGTGTCAAAAAGAAAGTGAAAACCTGTTCCTCTGAAGTGAGAATCAATAATCTGAATTTCCTGAGCTGTCTGCCCATTTCAGAATAAGCCTGCCCCCCCTTACCCTCATCCCCACCTGCCTTTGGAGTCCTGGTTGGTTACGCCCCTGCCATTTGGCTGGTGTGAACTCCATTATGTGACGCCTTCCTCGGTGGCCAAGAGTCCTGTTGACATCCTGTCTAGAGTTTAGGGCTCCCCCTGGGGTAAGAATGAGGACAAATTTGGGATTTTTATTGGGCAAAGAAAAGAGGTTATAAAATCGTTCCCGCTGTGAACTTTTCTGCCCTTGCCCAAGGCAGAATTGGCTTTCTTAGGGGAGGAGGTATCCTTACGCTTGGCTGCCAGCTGAGCTCAATTCAAGCAGAGTGATTGATATTGTTGGTGTAGCCTGCAGTCTGCTTACAGAGGGGCTTACTCTCGAGACCCTAACTCCTGGATTCAGCATCGTCAGTCTCCATGGGGACTGAAATTATGACATACCCGGGCTGCGAATACACACCAGGAGTTTCCAGAAGTTTCACCTAGAATTAAGAAGCAGGATACATTTCCCCTTTTTTGGGCGTCGGGAAAGGGGCATAGTTCATGCTTGCGGGCACGTGGTCTTTTGTGGCTAGCCACGAAGCCGGTGGAAGCCCCAGGAGAGTTGTCTGTTGGTTGATGAAGAGGTGGTTGCCTAACAAAATTTAACTTGATGATTAGTAAACGATGGTGTGTTTTGTAATCCCCGTGGAATCCTTTACATTTCAACGGGGTTAATTAAGTTTGCCATATTAAAGTACAAATTTTATGTGCAGGTCACTGAATCTAAAGGCGAGGCTGGAGCAAACTAAAACTAATTGAGTTTGAGTATCAGCCCAAGCACGTACAGATGCATGCATGATGGACTAAATCCTAATTTCTAGGGTTTCATAGTAGCAGCATTACTTAAGTTTTAATTTAAAATTTGGGCTTATACTTTCCATATTTCCTTTGGGCATTTTGAAAAAGTCTCTAAGACACTTTTCTGGATTCTGTCAATAATAGCATTTCAGTAATCCCCAGACCAACAAACTACTGACGACAGCCCCTCATGAAATGCTTTTGAAATTTCCCATAGACTCGTGAAATATCAAGTTATTCCTAGATGTTTGAAATACCCTTTCCAGACTAAGCTGCCTCACTTTATGGTCGTGTTGCTCCATAAATTCTTGACTCTTAGCTCTCTGAAATTTAAATCAAAGTAAAACAAAACCAATGAGCACTTTGAATTTATCCATTAACTTATAAGCAGTTGTATTTATGTGTAATCTGCTTATTTTAGCCATCTGGGTAGTGGGATATATGATATGGGCAGATGAACATTTTTATTATAAGCAAAGAACCTGTTTATTAAAGTTTACATTAACCTGGAAACATCTTTATGGAAAGAGATTCTACTTTATTCAGTATTTTAAAATATTTTGGAAAAACAGCACTGTCTACTCTGACAAAAAGAGTGACTTAGTGAGGTCCTCAAACAAAATACAATCCCCTTTTTCCTGTCAAATGATCCTAATAAGCTATGTGTCATATAGAGTAAGTTCTTCACAAATAAGCTTCCTATTGCTAAACCAACATATTGTTTAAGGGGAAAATGTCACCCACAAAACAATACCTCTGCCTTAAGGGAAAATAGAAAACTAGCTAAATTAGGGAGGGTTATTAGATTATAATAGGATTCACAGCTATGTTTCTTGGAATTAGGGGCAACTATAATCCATTTAGGTTTGCTTCAATCTATCGTTAGCTACTTGAGCAAGCTTTGATGGGGAGGGGTGAGAAAGTTTTAGTCTTATGACTCATTGCTTGGTGAAGTCTTAAAATACGACGAAACGTTTTTTTTCTAGCGGTGTGGTTAGCAAGTAAAAACAACACTTATGAAACAGCAGAATAATTAAATGCAGGACTATCTTACTGGGAGGAGTGAATCTTTTTTAGATATATGTTTAAGTACACATTGATGCCTTATGCTTTTGATCACTATTTTAAACATTCAAAAAGATGTAGAGAATGAAACAGGTATAAAGAATATGGTACCTGTCTACCCACTACTCAGTTTAAGAAATAAAACGTGACTGTGTTTCCTCCTGATCACATTTCTCTTCCTTTCCCGAGAGGTAACCTTGCTCCTGCTCATTTAATTTTCAGCTTCTTAGCATGGTGATGCAGCACTTGACCGATGGTTGGATAAGGTTTTAGTTAGATGGAGGTACAGAAGGGGGACATCCCTGGTATGTGTGTAGTGGAGGAGAGACTAGAGGTAGAGTAGCCATTGGTTCTGCATTCCCTTGAATAAATATTAAATTCTTATGCTGTGGAAAGTACTGTGTTGGATGCTATTTGAGATGGGTTATCAAGCATAAGTCCTTTTTTCTTAGAGCCTTAGAGTCTGGTCAGGGATTAAAGACCTATATATACAGAGTAACTATAGTACAGGGGTGGGGGAGTAGTGTTGACTAATCCAAGCTGGGTGACCAGTCGGGTGCAGATGGAGGTGCTGTGCCGGGAAAGACTTGCTTGGAGTACTATGCCTTGATTCACTTGTTGGCGAAGTATAGGATGGAGTGGGGCAGGAAAGGGACTAGAGTCAGGGAGAATGGTTAGAAAATGATTTCAGTAGTTAAGTGAGAGAATAAGATCTCAAATTAGAACAGCGGCCTCCCTGGGGGCGCAGTGGTTGAGAGTCCGCCTGCCGATGCAGGGGACACGGGTTCGTGCCCCGGTCCGGGAAGATCCCACATGCCGCGGAGCGGCTGGGCCCGTGAGCCATGCCGCCTAGCCTGCGCGTCTGGAGCCTGTGCTCTGCAACGGGAGAGGCCACAGCAGTGAGAGGCCCGGGTACCGCAAAAAAAAAAAAAAAAAAAAATTAGAACAGGATCAGGAAAAAAGTGATACAGGAAGATTCCTGAGGAATTGCAAGGATCTGGAAGCCGTAAGAGACAAAGATGATGACATCAGGGTTTTGAGACTACATTAACCAGACACTAGGAGAGAGGGACCTGTGCATTTTGGTTTGAGTTCAGTTTCAGGCATGTTGAGTTTGAGGTCTGGGCACATCTAGGCAAAAGTGTCCAATGAACAGTTGGAAAAATCAAACTGGGGCTTAAGAAAGAGCTCAGGAGGTAAATTGAGCAGCCTTTTACTTAGAGGGAACGTGATGAGGTTAGGTGCATTACACTAGGGAAAAGGTCATTGAGAGAAGAGACCTGAAAGCCTTTGGTATTTTATTTTTGAACTGTGAATAAGGTGGAAGAAGCACCAGCAAAAGGGTAGAAGAACCCGCAAGACCACACAGTATCCATGGGTTTCCCCTCTGAGTGTCTGATGTGACAGTTGCCACTTTCTTCCTTGCAGAGCAGAGTATCTGCCAAGGTCAGAAATTTACAGGAAAATCAAAAGAGGAGATGGGGCATGAAAAGAGAGTTACTGTGCCTAATAGGGCTGTTTTAGGAGGCTTGTGACGGTGAATGAGTTTAAGTTGTAGGTATGTGATAAGGAAATGGAATTGGTGAGGTTATCTTTTCCGCCTAAGAAGCTGAGCAAGTAAGGGAAGATGAGAGATCAGTTAGTAGGGTGGAGGGAGTCTGCGACTAGGGTTTTATTTATTATTTTTATGAGAAGGGAGAATTTAGTACAATTGAAGACTTAAAGGTTCTACAGGAGTGGGACATGGACTTCTAGGCATCCCTAAGACCCTTGCAGAGGGTTTGTGAAGTCACAGCTCTTTGCATAATAACACTAAGATATTTCCATTTCTTTTGCATTGACAGTTGCAGTGATGGTGCAAGGGCAATTGTTGGTAAGACTTCTGATGCCTTAATATATGTTAAAGTAGGGGCTCCTGCTAGTCTAGGGCTACATGTGGTATTTTTTTTTTTTTTACCAACACCCACTTGCAGCAGAAATAATAATTCACTGAAAAATGTCCTTGATGAAGCCCTAAAAATAATGAATTTTAAGTCTTGACCCTTGAATACCCATCTTTTTAATATTCTGTGTGATGAAATGGGAAGTCCGCAGAAAGCAACGTCCACTGTGTGCTGAAGTATGATGGTTGTCTCAAGGAAAAGCCCCTGTGTAATTGTTTGAATTGCAAGCTGAACTAGCCTTTCTTTAAAAAACAAAAAAAAGAACATCATTTTTACTTGAAAGTACAACTGACAAATCAGGGTTATTCAGAATTGGGTATTTGACATGTTTCCTCGAAAAGGAACAAAATGAACACCTCACTTCAATTAAAAAAACAAACAAAAAATCCTGGCAGGCATTAGTTGCCAATGATACAATTTGACCTTTCGAATGAAAATTAGGTTTTGGGGAATTTGCATCTGTCACAAAAAGCTTGATGGCTTCCCAAGACTTTTCTATTGAGATCTGTGGTGATGTTAATGAATGTGATATTTTGGTGTTGTATAATAAAGTGTGTCAACACTTGCAAGATCTGCAAAACCAGTATTTTCCAAATGACCCAGTGCATGATGTTACAAAATCTTGCATGGGTAAAATCCATTTGAAGCATAAAACAGACCATTGGATTTTACTGTAACAGAGTACAGAAAGTTCACTGATTCAGATTCAGATCAACATTGGAACTAACCTTTAAGAAATTGCTACTTGTCAGATTGGGGAGGTGTCAAAGAAGAATATATGTAATTAACTGGAAAGGTTCCTCCCTTTCCCAACTATTCAATACATTGCTCTCTAAAGCCACAATTCTTCACATGCTTCAACCCATAGAACCTATCACAACAGATTGAATGCAGAAGTAGACATTAGAATCCAACTGTCTTCTATTAAATCAGACCTTAAAAAGAATTTGCAAAAATGTAAAACAATGCCATTCTTAACTTTTTAAATTAAAATACGGTTATTATTAAAAATATTATTTGTTAGTGTAATTTTTATTAACCTAAAATGGATTAACAGAGATTTTAACATTCTTAGTTTTAATTTCAAACATGCTAAACATCAATAGACATAACCCATATAAGGCCAAGCTCTTTGGAGTTCTTAATTTTTTTTTTTTTTTTTTTTTATTTACGCGGGCCTCTCACTGTTGTGGCCTCTCCCGTTGCGGAGCACAGGCTCCAGACGCGCAGGCTCAGCAGCCATGGCTCACGAGCCCAGCCGCTCCGCGGCATGTGGGATCTTCCCGGACCGGGGCACGAACCCGTGTCCCCTGCATCGGCAGGCGGACTCTCAACCACTGCGCCACCAGGGAAGCCCAGGAGTTCTTAATTTTTAACGGTGAGCTCTGATACTAAAAGATTTGAGAACCACTGGCTTAGAGGAAGGAAAAGAGAGGGAGAAAATAAAAATAGGTGAGAAAATTGATTCACAGACTAATAGTTATCTAGACTGGAGAGGATGAGGACTTAAAGCGGCAGTGTGACTGAAGAGAAAAAGGCGAATTCAGGAAACATTTTGAAACAGGAAATGGTAAGATTTGGTAACAATTTCAGCATGGGATGCATGAGATGAAAAGCCTAAAGACAACTAATGTGATAACTATGTTTTGGTATTCCAGACTAGAAACCACTTATTGATAGAACCAGATCAGGTTCATGGATAGATGCTCCTCTGTAAATAGTATTTTTGGAAATCGAAGGAGGAGGGAATGGCGATGCCTTAGGAGAAGGAGTAAGCAGAAAGAAACAGGAAAATGTTTGTGGAGTAGAAGGCAAGGAAGGCAAGAGGTTGAGCAAGAAGCAGGTCCTAGACAGGTAGAGGCAGAGGAAGGGATTTAACATCAATCAAGGCTGTGTCTCGCTTAACAGACTTGATTCAGAAGTACTGTCTTTGGAAGCTGATGTTAAGTCAGTGGTTCACGGTTACCTGCTAGTGAATAGCCAAGCGTCATCAACAGTGCCCAGCGCTCTGTTGAGTTTGAGGAGACTGAGAGTGGAGAAAAGGCTTCTCTTGACGGCATTATCACTGGTAATCCCCAGGCACTTCCAAGGTTCTAATAGCGTCTGGCTTTAAAGAAGGCAGAATGATTATATGGGAAATGAAAGCAGTTAAGTGTGGGCCAAGTTGGAACAGTTTGATAGCAGGAGGGGATTTGTTGTCTTGAAGGAATAGTGAGTTCAGAAAAAGTTAAATTAAGGCAGAAAAATTCTAAACAGAAAACTATTTTTTTTTTTCCGGAAAGAGAAATATATGCACATTAAATATAGAAAGGAAGCCATGAAAACAGAAAATGAAGTAATAGTGAGAAAGTGGGCTCTTGGTGTTAAAATTGGTAGAACTAATGACCAACTTTGGTACAGTGTTTTATCTCAAAGATATTCGGCTCATAAGATGTTTCTCACATTTGTTTTGAGCTTCACAATCTTTAAGAAGTAGGTGATGGCCACTTCCCTGATGAGGAAATTGAGGTTTAGAGAGGCTCACACTGAAAGGGATCCAGAGTAGCTTTAGTGTGGGGAAGTCTTTTCCTCTGAGTCTGTAGGGGGGGAGGGTGAGGGGATGGTTATTAAGGGGACAAATAGGTTTGAAGTTAGGATGGAGCCAGTCACCTTGTGGACCGTACCTGGATGTTGGCACCCCAGATGTGATCTAACAGGTGTGAACAGGTGAAAAGAGCCAGGCAGGGAGTGATCAAAGAAATTCCCTTTGCCTTTCTCCATGTGATTATTCCACAGTGGTGTAATAGCAAGGATTTCATGAGAACATTATTGGGAGGAATATCGCTCTCCACTTACCTAACGGGTTCCTAGGGAGTGTGAGGCCAGATACTCTCTCACCTCCAGCTACAGTCATCATAAGTTCTTTGGCTATTTAAATCTATGAGATGTGAAAGCATTGCTAAGAGATGAGGTCTTTCTCTCCAGCCCTTATCCCACTGCTGTGGGGTAAGGTACACCCATTATTGATGAGTGATTTAATATTAACTACACAAATGAAAATAGACTATCTAGAGTATCCCATTGAATTTTGGTTTGGGAGTCGTTCTGGAATCATTAGCTCAAAGAAAATCCTATCTGACTGTTCAAATCTCAGTATTTGGTAATTGACTATGGAAGGACAAATACATTTCCATTTCACAGTCGAGTGTATCAGTGTGTGTTCCCAGGCAACTCATCTCCCCCAAAATGGCACTGTCACACTTCACCCAGGGGTCCTTCTGCCAGAATGAAAAGTTCAGCGAGAGACACTCTGTGCATTAGGGAAGGAAAGATGCGGACAGCTTGACGTGGATTAAGGAATTCAGACCAAAGGCGACTTCTGAGGGGAAGGTCACTAGGATGACATTTTAGTAGAAAGAGTAATATGAAAAGACAGTTGGGAAGCTTCTGGAAGAAAGAAAATTGTAGTGGCTTAATGGATGCCAAAACTGCAATAAAGAACATCTGTTCATTCCTCCCAAACCTGGGTAGATTTTTGGAACGTTGGTAGCAACAAAGACCAGATTGAACAGTTAAGAGAACAAGTTAATGATGAATTTGGGCATCTCTTGTCTCTTCAGGAGACTGGAATGGCCACTGCTCCCCAACTTGTCTGAAGGGGGGAAGTTTAGATGACTAGTTGTCTTTGAATTTATACACACACACACACACACACACACACACACACACACACACACACACACACACACGTGTGTGTGTGTGTGTGTGTGTGTGTGTGTATATATATACAGTGATATGTGTATATAAAATTATTATTTTCTTAATGAAAACCTTGACAATCTGGGGTGAATCTGCTGCCTCCGGCCCCCCTCCCACCCAGGACCTACACAGGATGCGGGTCTCAGAGTGAGCCATTGGCTGTGGCCCTGTTTGTAGTCAGGGTAAATTTCGTGACGGCAGCTGCCAACTGGGAGTAGTTTTTGGCTCTCTCCCCAGAGTGTTTCAGGTTGAACCAGAAGCTAGACATTCTGGGGCAGGTCACAATTGGGAAGCAGTGTAGAGATTGTTTTGAAAAGAAAGTGGGGTGTGGAGTAGAGAAAGTGCTGAGTACTGGCCCCTCACCCACTTCTTCCCCTTTCCAGCTGCATCCTGTTCTCTCCCTCCCGTCCAGCTGCCACACCTAAGATAAAGCAGCTGCCCTGCCTGAGCCTTGGGGCAGGGGAGGGCGGCACTGATGCTGTTCTGAAGTGGTCCAGCCCTTGGGTGTGCCTGGGTCATGCTGATTTGGTTTGGTTCCTGGTTTCCTTTCCCCAGTGCCCATGTACCTTAAGAGTCAAAATGTGGTTGGAGATCTCTGGTGGGAAGGGACCTTCTGTAGAGTGGCTTTGAGGGTGTGGTTGACCTGCCCTGGGGTGGCTTCCTTACCCCTGTCATTGGTTTGGGGCCACTGCTCCTTCGTGTTATGGGTTTATCTCAAATGATCCAGAAACATCAGGACTCTTTTAACCCATAACGATCAAGCCTTGGTTATTTTATCTCTGCAGTATTCTAGAGCAACTGAAAACTGTCCAAGCTGGGAAACAGCTCTTCTCACCCTAAACATTGGGAGCTTTTGAGAGCAAGCCAAGGGGTGGGGTACTTTTCCTTCCTTGAGGATACAGTCAGCCTAGTTCCTCTTACAGCTGCCATCCTGGGAGCATGACTTAGCAAAACTCATAATGTGGGTGAGTATAATACAGATGGTCTTCTCAGCTCTGCTTATGTTGATTTTTGTAGTTCCTTACAAAAGGCAAAGTTAGCATTGAACTTTGGGGTTGATGTTGTAGCTCAAAAGTAATATCTCGAATTTGTTCTTTCCTCATTTTATTTTTCTGTGACCTATTATCTGTAGATTTCCACATCCAGGGAAAATTGTTCATGAAGGTATGGATCTAGGTACCTAGACAATTAACAAGAAACAACAAAACATTAAGAGGAACGACTGTTACGGGTTGTATGTTGTTCTTAAGCTCTAACTTTTGTAGGCACAGTTAACTTTATACGTTATTTCATTCCCTGATGGATGCTGACTTAAAACTGTAAGAGAGCTGTTAGAATGATGTGAATATCATTTTGTCCACCAAAATTAAGTTCTCTTAGGCTTTGGATACAAGATTAATCTACAGCTCAACATTTAAGTCAAGTCCAACAATAAAATTATCTCGAGTGCACCGAGCAAGATGACCAGGCTTAGGGCATCCAAACATGCCCTGTGACCTTCAGGTGGAACGTGCTTCCAGCCTTACTGTGGAGTGTGCTGAGAAGACAACCCATTTTTCTGCACCTCCCCATGGACAGCAGGGTGTACTACTGGGCCCTGTCTCTTAGGACACAGTTCACTGGGACTTAAGATCTTTGTTTCAACGTGGATCCCTGATGATTGACCCTTGGGTTGGAATTCTGGTTTTGACTTTCACTCCTAGGGGGTGTGCACAGGAAGTTTCCACTGAAGTGGTCATGCCTCTTTCTTGTTAAATGAGAGCTTGCATTTCAGTCCCCCTCTGCCCCCGCATCTAATAGCTCTGGCAGCATGCCACTTGGATTTTACTTTATTTCAGCCTCCTGTTGGCATTGGACACACTGTGCTCTTCAAGAGTAAGAGGAGTAGGCCTTTTTCTGCCTTTGGTGTCTGAAGTACCCATTTTTCATGCCATGGAAGTAGGAATTGCCATCAGAAAATGACACCGTGTCTTCTGATTCGGGTCAACAATTTCACCCTTTGCACTTGGAGTTTCTCTTTTACTGTTTGCTTAACCTGTCACAGTCTCTTAATTAGAATGTATTGCTGGCGGACAGGCAGCATTGTCAAACTTTGTGCGTTTTATAAAAATACGCAGAAGCACCAGACAGGCAGCTGTAATGCCAACTCCTCCAGATGCGATACTGAAATTCCAGAGAGGGGTGTCTTTCATTGTTTTCTTTCTTTCTTCCAGAAGCAAAGGCCAATAACGAACCGAGCTGTTCGCCAGCAGCTCAAGAACTGTTGACAAGGCTGGGATTTTTACTGGGAGAAGGGATTCCAAGCTCCACACACATCACCATTGAAGAAAAAAACGAAACCATGGTAATGCCCGAGGAGGACACTGCATGTCATACTTGCTCAGGGGATGAATGAAGGCATGACCGTCTTCCCCCCTCCCTGAGTGGGGAGGTCATTGTTCGGGCCAAATGAGTCTGGGCTGCTGCGTGTTGAAATTCATTTCAACAGTGTGTTTGTGAATCTTTGTAGTTGAGGTTGGGGTGGTGAGGAGAAGCAGAAGGGTGTAGAATTTACGAAAATGTCCACATTAACCTGATCAGCACCCGGAGAAGAGTAGCGGAGTGAATTAAAGCGGCTGAGAGAATTCCTTAGTAACGACACTACTTTTATCTTTATAGCACCGTTCTTCTCATCTGGCTGCTTTGGTGTACGCTTTCCTGTGCATTTTTATCCGTTGAAATTTTGGAGGGTCAGTGGGGTGAGGAAAAGATTTATAGGAGATTATATATAGAGACAAAATAAAATGAGATCAAATGGTCCATCTACGGAGGAGCACTCCCCTTCCTAGGGAACAGCAGCCTGCCACATCTGAGATGAGAAGTGTACGTCTGAATAGCAACGAGGGGCCAGAGCCTCTGCCCCCTGCGAGGGTCTCAGGGAGGGTGTCATGCATCGATTAAGATCGCAGTGGCCACCCGTCTCCTTCCCCTGATCGCAGAGCCCATAAATCTTAAGGAATTGAACCAGGTTGCAGTGCTTGTGAAACATTACAAAAACAGAATTCCCAGATT
Source organism: Tursiops truncatus (assembly GCF_011762595.2). Classification (NCBI taxonomy): domain Eukaryota; kingdom Metazoa; phylum Chordata; class Mammalia; order Artiodactyla; family Delphinidae; genus Tursiops; species Tursiops truncatus. The sequence continues at coordinate 72,089,071 of NC_047040.1, read as the reverse complement.
TAACGCACAGAGGTCAAAGAACCCATTTGTCTTCTGCAGACGTTAAATGAAAGGGAGTCTGCCTGTTTGCTATTTCTGCTCTACTAAATGCACATTCCCACTAAATTATTTCTAAGACTGCCCTTTTAAGAAAAAAGAAGATGGCAAAGTCGGGGGAACGGAAGTAGGAGATTTCTCTTTTAAATGTTGGAAGACCGTGTATATTAAGATCCCTAGATTTGAAGAACAAAACAAAACTGTTTCCCATTTTCCGGTTTGTAGTTTCATTGTTTCAGCATCAAAAACAAAGGGATGTGTAGCTGCGCTAACTCCTCCTTCCCTTCATCTTACAGTGCACAGCTCTGAGCCAAGGCATCAGTCCTTGCTCCACACTTACAAGCAGTACCGCGTCTCCTAGCACCGATAGCCCCTGCTCAACCTTGAATAGCTGTGTCAGCAAGACGGCAGCCAACAAAAGTCCCTGTGAGACCATTAGCAGCCCTAGTTCCACCCTGGAAAGCAAGGACAGTGGAATCATAGGTAAGAAGCTCACTCCTCGGTCATGTGCTGGCTCCCTGCGTTTCAGCCAGAGCGTTCACCAGGCACGTCTTAAGAGGGTTTTAGCATGCGCGGTTTCTGAAGATCGGGCCTGCCCTGTCCTTTGCAGATAGCACCGGCTCCATGGACAGCTGAGAGGATGAAGCATTGGCTTTTACGTTCCTTGGTGTTTACTTTTATAACCCTGGGCTCATTTGGTAAAAAATTTTCCAGATCAGGTCTGGCCTGGGAAGTTACAAAAATCTTCCCTCCTCACTGAGCAATTCTACTTGATGGGGATCGGGTCTGGATAGGACACACCGTAGGGCAAGGAAATCCCTGCATATTGAGAAGTCTTCCCAGCTCAGTCTCAAGGTCACTGATCTCCCACGTATTTCTGGGTGTGTGTTCTTTAGTTTCTTATAACGGCATCTGACCACTGTTCGGAGGCCAGGAGTTTCTAAGGAAACCTAACTGCCCACACACACCCATGCCCATACCCACAAAGTAGGTGTGCTTGTGCTGAGCTGTGAGTCTGGAGACAGAGTGTAGTCCTGACCCTTAGGCTGCTTGACTAGGTGACTTGAGCAACATTTCATTGAATTCTTTGCACACTTCTTTCCTTCTCAAAGGAAATCAAAAGTAAGGCTTCTGATTAGGTCAGTAGTTTCTAGTCCCATGTTCACAATAGCATCAACCAGGGAATTTAAGAGCCCTTGTCTTTACATACTATCCCAGACAGAGTGCGTTCGCATTTCTGCAGGAGGGCCTGGGCGCCTGTGTGTCCCAGTCTGCAGCCTGATGTCTTTCGGGGGAGCCGTTCAGGTCTCTTGTGTGCTGAGGCCATGCTGCTGTCTGACACCAGTGCTCTCCTGCACAGCTCAGCCCCTCCCTGTTGCCCAAGTGATGCACATATCTCTGAGGGATATTTTATGTTTTATGTATGGAACCAAATGCAGTGACATTTGAGCTTTGTTTTCTCCAGTCGCCTGCAATTTCTTTCAAGTGTAATTTGAAAAACCCAGCTCTGCAGGTTCATCCAGTTTTATTTTGGCGATTGCCCCAGAAGATCTGTGAGATGCCTAGGACTGGGTAGTGGGCTCTGTGAGGGGCCGGTCAGCACGAGGAAGGCAGTCTCTTCCCTCAGTTTTCACTTGGATCGGGATCTTCTATGGGTTTTTGTTCCTTTTTGTTTGAATTGTCTCATTGAGATATAATTTGCATACCATAATATTCACCCATTTAAACCATTGAGCGGACTGTGTTTATTCAGTACTGTGCAACCGTCACCACAATCTGATTTCAGAGTATTTTTACCACTTCAGAAAGAAACCCTGTACCCTTAGAAGTCACACCTCGTTTCCCCGCATACCCCAGCCCTACTCAACTGGTAATCGACTTTCTGTCTCTACAGACCGGCTAGCTCATTCTGGACATTTCATGTGAATGGTGGGTTGTGGTTTTTGTAGCAGGTTTGAATTCTTTTCACTCAGCTTCAGGCCCTTCCAGTGAGCTTATTCTGCTAATTCCCCTTTCTCATCTCACTCTGCTTCCCCACCTGCTGTTTTGTGTAACAGATTTTTCCCAGTGTTACCTCTGTTTTCATGCCCCGTCTCTCTGAGCTGCCCACCACCGAAGGATCTCTGGTATTAATTCTGTGATAGCCAGATGACTTTCTTTTCTTTTTACAAATTATTTATTCATTTATTTTTGGCTGCTTGGGGCCTCCGTTGCTGCGCGCAGACTCGCGCTGTCGTAAAGAGCTGGGGCTACTTTTTGTTGCGGTGCGCGGACTTTGAGCCGTGGTGGCTTTAGCTGTTCCAGGTGACTTTCTTTACAGCATTCTTAGCCTTCTGCAATGTCCTCTCCTCCTCAGAGTTTGTCTTCCTTCAAGAAATTGGCTAGCGCTACAGACTTTTTTTTTTTTTTTTTTGACAGCCTTTTACTTCTTATTCTGGGTTCTGGCCTTGACGTCTCATGCCTCTGATTATGGCCAAGCCAATTTCTTGTTTTGACAGAAACCCTTTCAATGACAGAAAACTACCCTCATTCATTCATTCATTCTCACTCTGTCTCTTTCTCTCATTGAGAGATTGCTGCTATGTTAAAGGTGTTCTAAAGAGGGAAAAGAAAAGGTGCTGGTTGGTCTTCTGCATTGTCAATGAACGACTGAACTGCAGGAGTATTGAGGCTCTTAATTAGTACTTGATTTAATACAGTCCCTGCTGAGCCCAGACCAGTGAGTCCCCCTATTACATGCTCTCCGTAGATCTCAATATTTTCAATTTACTTATTTTTTTCTTTTTAATTTTTTTTTTTGTTTATTTTATTTTTGGCTGTGTTGGGTCTTCGTTTCTGTGCGAGGGCTTTCTCTAGTTGCAGCTAGTGGGGGCCACTCTTCATCGCGGTGTGCGGGCCTCTCACTGTCGCGGCCTCTCTTGTTGCGGAGCACAGGCTCCAGACGCGCAGGCTCAGTAGTTGTGGCTCATGGGCCTAGTTGCTCTGCGCCATGTGGGATCTTCCCAGACCAGGGCTCGAACCCGTGTCCCCTGCATCGGCAGGCAGATTCTCAACCATTCCGCCACCAGGGAAGCCCCTCGGTTTACTTATTTTTGTTTTGTTATTTACTTTTGTCTCCACATAGTTAGGGGGTCTCATTTATCTTATTCTGGCTGTCTACTGGGCTCCTAGCATGGTGTTGGGCATGAGAAATTAAGGAAAGAGAATTGTGGCTACTTACCAAGTTGCATTGCAGGAGGCAGTGGTTTAGTTGGTTTCTAAGGAAGCTATGTGGGATTCCCATTCCAAGTTGGCATTGTCCAGTCTTTTCATGTCGTCTGTATTTTAAGTTGTGTCTTGTCGTTAAAAGTTAAATGACCCACTTCATGTCATTGAGGCTGTCCTTCCTTCCTTGACTCAGTCAACATGTTCCCTTAACTCGGCTGAACAGGAAAAATGGCAACGATTGAGATGAAAGTGGGAGGAACTGGGAAGAGGTTCCTGAGTCCCTCTTTCAGCAAAGACCCCCTGCTTCATGCGACTGTGCTTCGTGCCCGGTCACCTGATCTCCTGCAGGGAGCGAGGACCATAGGTGGCCGAGAGGGAAACCCTGTGCTGGTGACAGTGTTTCTCTGTTCTCTCTCCTTCAGGGACCTGCAGAATTAGAACCTGTTGCCAAGGGACACATTGGAGGTGTGGTAGGGAGGAGAAGGAAAAACAAGCATTTCATCTCCAGGCAGACTTACCCACAGCTCTCTGTGAAGAGGTGGGCGTGACAGGGCCAGAGGAGGGACGAGCTTCCTCCTGAATCAGTACAGGGTATGCAGGTTCCGTTGCCGCTTCAAGGAGCAGGGATCTGTGACTCAGTTGTGGTTCTGTGATTGCTGGGGGGTGGGCAGTGACGAACATGTCTGTTTTTATAAGGTGTAGCCTTTGGGCATCTTAACTGTTCCACAGAGTAAAATATTCAAGAACACAGTGATCCCATTGGGCACCGATGAAGGCGAGATATGTTGGCTTCCTGCTTTGGGAGGCCCTGCAGTTGCTTGTAAAACAGGCTGGTTAAGATTCATGTCCCGGATTACACAGGGCCTGGAGAAGGGAGGAAGAGGCTTTCCATTTAATTTTCCATTTGAAGTTGTTTGAGATTTATCAACCCATGGAGCTCAGGTTGGAGTGGCAAAGGTTTGGGGGTGGGCTGACGTAAAGAGCACACAACTCATGACATAGCAAGCTTTGGGAAAGCTGTAGGCTCCCATCCAGGGCTCAGACCAGAGCTCCACGTACAGTATTAGCACAGTTTATTTAGGGGAAATTTCTAACAATGCTAACCCATCCTTAAAAATTCCTGGGCCTCCCCCTTACTATTCAAGGTGACTTCCTTCATGATGATTCTATTCAGTCTAAATATTTTTGCCCAACAGATGCCGTGAAGGGAAGTTTGTGTTCCCACGTGCCCAGACAGCCTTCTCAGGCTGCCACAGGGTGCCCTGCCTGGGTTCTGTTTCTACTGGTTTTGATTCATTTGCAGGTGAAGAGAATTTCCTTTGGGAATTGCTTAGTAGGAGAAAGGGCAGGCTAATGACCATGTAGAGGAATTTATTTGGGCCCCTTCCAGTCCCTCTCTGTGGAGGCCAAGGCCTAGCGGGGCCCCTCTCCACCCACTGCCCCATGTTCATGGTGTAATGCAGAGGGGAGTCCCGCTGCATCCTATTTCAGGAGCTCCAAGTTCTTCCAACATAAATGTCTTTAGAAGTTTAATAATTCTGTCATGTAGAAATACTGTCTGAGCTGGATGGGATTAACTACATTCCCTACAAATGTCTTTTTTTTTTTTTTTTTTTTTTTGTGGTACGCGGGCCTCTCATTGTTGTGGCCTCTCCCGTTGCGGAGCACAGGCTCCGGACGTGCAGGCTCAGCAGCCATGGCTCACGGGCCCAGCTGCTCCGTGGCACGTGGGATCTTCCTGGACCGGGGCACGAACCCGTGTCCCCTGCATCGGCAGGCGGACTCTCAACCACTGCGCCACCAGGGAAGCCCTCTTTTTTTTTTTTTTAAAGTAAAATTCCTTACTCTTTACATAATAAAATCATTGGCATTACCTAGAAGTTAGTGTCTGATTTTCAAAGCTGCAGTGTGAAAACCTTCTAAATGTGACAGCAGCTGTACTCAGTCACCATGAAGCAGCTTTTTAATTATTTGCTTTGAAAAGGAAGACTTTATAAAGAAGTAGCATTTAAAGGTATTTCCTCCATGGTGGAAAGAACATTTTTTCTTAGTGACACTCCCTTGAATATAACTTGCTTCCAACTGTTACAAATGGAAATTGTAGACTATTAATCCCAGCTTAGAAAAAAATTAAGTACAGGCAGACCTGCAGGCTTGATTCCAGACCACCATAACAGAGCAAATATCGCAGTAAAGCGAGTCACACAAATTTTTTTGTTTTTTAATGTGTATAAAAGTTGTACTGTAGTCTGTTAAGTGTGCAACAGCATTATGTCTAAAGAAAAAAGCAGTGTACTTACCTTAATTAAAAAATACGTTATTGCTAAAAAATGCTGACCGTCATCGGTGCCTTCAGCGAGTTGTAATCTTTTTGTTGGTAGAGGATTTGAAATATTTCGAGAATGACCAAAATGTGACACATAGACATGAAGTGAGCAAATGCTGTTGGAAAAATGGCGCCCTTAGACTTGTTCAATGCCGAGTTGCCACAAACCTTCAATTTGAAAAAAAAAAACAATTTCTGTGAAGTGCAATAAAACATAGTATGCCTCTGTGTATTCATTGGAATCTGTGTGAAAACCAATCTGATTAAAAAAAAGAAAACATCACTGAGAATAGCAGGCTTTAAAGCACTTCTTGATTTAAAGGTACTGTTTAGTTTTTGTTTATGTCCATATCATGTTCAGTATTTTATGTGTGTGTGTATGTATTTCAGAGAAATGGGCTATTTATTTAGGGAGAAAGAGGATGGATGTTGGATGAGGAGAAACAAACAAAACTCAGCTTTCCTATCAAGATTTAAAACAATAATAAATCCTTCCTATCCATTAATGATAGAGGTGCCCAGGAGAAGGATTTCCAGGTAGCAATTTAAAAAATTCTGGCAGAGAGAGAGGCCATTGAAAGTCAGTCATGCCTTCCATTTCCTTTCTCTGCCACCTGCTTGTACCTGCTGACATTTATAATCTCCCAGTGGCTTTCATAGCTTGTTGGATGGGTTTCCTTCTGAGAGTTGGTGTTAGGACAGCCCCATGAAGGGAGGGGAGGGAGTTCTGAGTGGAGGACAGCCATATCTCACCTCTCACCCCACCATCTCCTGCACTGGGTGTGTCTTCTCAGCAGATCAGGTGTGTCTCCACCTGCCCTGCTGCCCCACACCTGAGCCACCCGCATTCCACCAGGCCAGGTAGCTTTCAGGATGATTAAGTGCTCAGAATTTTAAGAGGGTAAAGCAAGAACTCAGGCTTTTCCTGCTGCCTTTCCCCTTTCTCTGGGGGGGGCGGCGGGGGAGGGAGCTTACATTTGCTCTCCCGCTGCTCACTTTGAAGCTGGGAGGCAGGTCTACATTTTTTTTAATTAATTAATTTATTTGTTTTATTTTTGGCTGTGTTGGTATATATTTAGGCAGGGGAACTACCGTCACAGGAATATTGCTCCTGCAAAAGTGGCTTGCAGTGAAATACCGGACACTTGATTAGCATCCTTGCTGGAGTTTGATGATATTTGTTCTTCTGCCCAGTTGCTTAGGACATAAAGAAAAGTTACCCATGGGCTGACTTCTATCTTCCTGCATCTCTCTTCTCTGCCTTCCTAGGCTTGTAAAATGAAAGTGATTCTAGAGGTAGCTTTAGACCTTTTATTTCCTGGACTTTGTGTCCCAAGGGAGATGATCAGATGCAGAGAGAGGCACACAAAGAGGAATTAATTGTACTTTATTTTCCTTTTTAACTTGTTGTAACTCCTGTCCTTTTGATTTTATGCTAATACTGCTTTGTTGCCACCTGTCTTGCCCTGCTTGCTACTAAATTGAAATGCTTTGAAATTGATTTGGTAATAACTATTTAGAGTGTTTCAAATCTGTGTTACTATTCATTTTGCTACACTGCCTGCAATTTAAAAAATCATCGTTAATTATAGAAGCTTTTTAATCTCTTGGGTGAAGGAGGAAAATTTGCTTTTACATATATAATTTGGTAACGTACTTAACATGGGAAAGGAGTCCTTGGCGGTGATGCGAGTTAGCAAAGCGCTTGCTATACTTGTATTCAGACCGTGGTTGGATTCTCCGGGCTGTTTTGTCGGAAGCATTTACTGGCCCCGACTGCACACCGGGAGCACGTTTTTTTCAGTACTGGGACAACAGAGATAGGCATAGTATCTACTTTAAAACTTGTTTACCTGTGGAACCAAAGAGTGGTCTCCTGCCCTTTGAAACTTGGGCAAGTTGTCACTAGCTGAAAAGGGTTTAAAACATGGCAGTGGCCTCTGATGGAAGGTGTATGCCGTAGGTGCATAATAATACCAACCCCTGATAGTGCCTTCTGCTTTTTTCTGGAAGAATCCAGAATTCTATGGAGTCATTGGACTAAGTCAGAAGTGCCAGCGTCTAGACCTTTGGTGTTCGGGTTATGCGAAGCCTTACGGGGACACCGTGTCACGTGCTGTTGCTAGAAAACTTCCTGTTGTTCAGGTCCGCAGGCCGTTCTCCGGAGGCCACTGCCTGCCCTGTCCCACTGAGTCTGGGCCATGTGGGGTGGGGCTGAGGTTGGAATGGTGTGGCCGAGTGAGGAGGACTGTCCTCCCCTCCCCCACTGCCCCGCCCCAGCTGCCCACGGAGCGCTGCTGTGACCGCGTGGCTGTGGCTCGGGCCCCTGGCCTCGCTGCCTGTCACAGCAGAGTGCGCCTTGTGCACAGCCGTGAGCACTGAGCCAGAGATTTGGGACAGAGATCTGTCTGTCACGAGCCAAAGCGCAGGGCCTTCGGCAGTTCCCCAGGGCTGGCCAGAGGAGCCACGCGCTGCTGTCCACGCAGAGTGGCGAGAGGAAGAGCCAGAGGTGACTCAGGCCACCCCCCCACCCCCTGCTCCCATCCTGCCAGACGTGAGTGCCTTCGCTCGCCTTCCTGGGCTGCCGGAGGTGAGAGCAGCAAGCCTCAGACTTTGTTCCCTGTGGTTTGTTAGTATGTGGGTGGGGCAGAGGGAGAAGCACAGTCTGGCATTTCTGGTCAGAAGGTTCCCAGCAGGCTGGTTTCATCCTTGCAGTCTTCCCCCTTTGTCACTCAGGGAAGTCCAGAGTGTGGCACGGCAGCCTGAACCGTGTGAAGCGTGAGTACACAGCAGAGGAGTGCACAGCAGAGGAGTGCACTGAGTGCTGTCGGGTCCAAAGGACCAGGTGGTGGGCCCGTGGCTTCCTGGACCTGTCACTTTGATCTTGCCCCAGCCTCGGTGGGACGTTCTTCGCTTTCTAGAGTCGCTGATGATCTTTATGCAGTCGGGTCAAAGAGACAGTGTCTGCACTAGTTGGATTTTCCTTTTTTTTACTCACTTCTTCCCGTCCTCCACTTTCATAAGCAACCGGTCTACTTCTTTCTTGTTTGGTCTCTAATTCTTCGGTCCCGTGTTTTAACTTTTAGACTCTTCCCGTCAACCATTAAACTGGATATAGAAGCTGAAAGATGTTTGTTTGGGTTTTATTAGTGCTACTTTATTTTTCTTCAGTTGTATGGGGAGGAAAGCATTCTTGGGTCCTTATGATATACGAGGCACTTTACATATGCCCTTCTATCTAATTTTCTCTCCCAGGGAGAGAGTTTGGAACAGGACCCGGACATGATTAACACTATTATAATATTCATGTTAACCACTATTGTTGTTCTTATTTCCTAGGGATACTTACTTATTTATATTTCATCCCTCCCTAGTGGATTTGAAATGCTCATAGGCATTTGCTAAAACAAGATTTTTCTTTTTCAGGGAAGGTATGAGTTGGGAAAGAGTGAGAGAAAAGATGAAGTCAGCAGTCAGGTTCATAAGATTTTATTAATTTTGCCTATAAGTGGGCAGAAAGTTTTAAGATTCCTAGTAACCTGTGTAAAGGGAGAAATACAATCAAACACACAAGATGATGTCAGTAAGGTAAGACAAAAATGTGCCCATTCCTAGTAGTGGGCCCAGAGAGACATACCCCCTTGTGGGTCCTCAAAAGAAGAAAAGCCAAAGTTTGAACCAAGCCCCTTGCACTTTTCACCTCTTGTCTTTTCCAGAGCTAAGAGAGAGAAGAATTTGGCTCTGTGTATACGTTTGATATCAGTGGCCCTTAGTTTCTAAACAATTCTGGACTAATGCATTAGTCTATAATTATTAGTCCATCTATAATTAGTCCATCTGTAATTCTATTAGTCCATCTATAATTCTGGACTAATACGTTAAATAGTTTAATGTATTTCTGTCTATCTGTTTATTATTTTTGGCTGCATTGTGTCTTTGCTGTATGTGGGCTTTCTCTAGTTGCGGTGAGCAGGGGCTATTCTTCGTTGCAGTGCACGGGCTTCTCATTGTGGTGGCTTCTCTTGTTGTGGAGCACAGGCTCTAGGTGCACGGGCTTCAGTAGTTGTGGCGCGTGGGCTCAGTAGTTGTGGCGCACAGGCTTTGTTGCTTCATGGCATGTGGGATCTTCCTGGACCAGGGATTGAACCCATGTCCCCTGCACTGGCAGGCGGATTCTTAACCACTGTGCCACCAGGGAAGTCCCTTAATTTATTTCTTGATGTTCTTTTAAACCTACAACTTGATTTAGATCCCACCAAACTACTTACTGGGCCCTGGACTTTACTGTTTTTTTGGTTTTTTTAAATTCTGTTTCAAGTGAACATTCAACATATGAAAGAACCTTCAATAAGCAAAGAGGGGATGAGGGAAAGTTGGGAAGGAGAAGGAATCATTTTATTGCAGTGCCATATGTAGCAAAACGTTTAATGACTGAGTGGGTCTCTCTCTCTGCTTCCCCCACCTCCCAGTCAGACTCCCTCCTGGCTGCTGTGAGCCCATGATTGGCCTCTCTCCACTAGCCCCTGCCCAGGGGCTGCTGTTTTTAACAAGGCAGATTTCATGAACTGCAAAATACTTTTTAGCCACAGATACTTTACAGAACTCCTTTTACATGTTGAGAATTGTACAAGGCAAAGGGAGTTTTAATACACACTGCATGTGCAGTCAAAAGAACTGGGACATACCACTAACTCTGTGTGTGTGTGTGTGTGTGTGTGTGTGTGTGTGAGAGAGAGAGAGAGAGAGAGAGAGAGACAGAGAGAGATCAGTTTCTCCCCAGTGTGTTTCCATATCTATAAAGTGGGATTGATGGTTCTCAGCCTTTCCACCTCTTCTCTCGTGTTGTGGTGATCATGTATATGTCTTAACATAATTAGAAAGTGCTTTGGAGGTGGTATAGCCCAGTGCACTAGTAGGTCTGGTTAAATGTGCTGTTTCTACAGAGGAAGATAACCCCCTGTCCTTGGCTAAAAGGAATTTTCAAGTTACATGGAGAGTCGGAAGTAGTAGCACATGAGAATCAATGAGCAGTGCCAAACCTGATTTAATACTGACCTGTAAGGCACAGCCTAAGCTCGCAGCTTGGTAAAACTTAAGGCCTGGTAAGTTGCTCATTTTACAGAATCCTGTGTGTTTGCAGAGTGACTGGGACCCAGCCTGAGTGATGATGGCAAGTCTTAATTGATGAACACTGGCATCTATAATAGTTGAAGTCATAAGATGTTAGAATTTTTGAGTTGAGTTGTTAGGGAACTTTTCAAGATTATCCAGTCTCTGGAAAATGTCAAATGACACTGATTTTTTAGAGTTTTTTTTTTTAAAAAAGAAACATCATAGTTAGGATGTTGCCCTGTGTGTGTTAAAACTTGAAGGTGACTGGGTTAACTTAATTAGGAATTTATTTCTGTTAGCTTGGAAGAAGAATAGGTATTTTTTGAGTAGCTTGTCATGTGTTATAAGAAATACTTTCCCTTTCTTGGAGACGTGGAGCTTCCCTCTTTGGTGTGCTTCCTGGGTCGTGTGGGAGAACTGGGGCCTTCATCTGTCCCACTGGATCTGCTTCAGAGCTGAACCGAGATGAAAGTTCACTGCTGGGGCTTCCAGCCGTCAGCCTGGGTCTGGTACTGGATCCCAGGGAGGAATGTTGTGAAGTGGGGCAATCTTAGTGGAGCATCTTTGGGGGAGGGCCCTGGCTTCAGAGCGCCTCACCTGCCTGCCTCTGAGAGGGCCCTGCTCAGTGTGGACTCTGGAACGCGTCCCTTAGTTGAACTTCTTGAGGACAGTGGGAGAGTCTCCCCCTTACAAACATACTGTAAACTAGTAATATCCTCCTTTTGAAATCGTGGCCCCATCTGGGACTTCTCTTCCCAGCTGCCTGGGGGCCTTCTTCCTCTACCTGCTTCCCTTCCGCTCACTGCCACGACCTGAATGGTGCCACTCATCAGGGCCTGGGCACCTGTGGCTTTGCTGACAGAACTGGGCGTTCAGCCTGTCCCAGCATCCCGTGAGCCCTGACCAGAATGTCCCTGCCTAGCTGCTGCTTGGGTTCCGGAAGCCCTGCTTCTGGTGCTGTCCCTGGTCACAGGGAGTAGGGAAGTCCCAGTTTCTGTTCCCACTGCTTGAGGTCTGAGTTAGGATCAGATCCTTAGGGGTTTGATTCTGAAGTGCTTGGCACTTCGGGAGAGCAAAGGAGAAAGAACATCACTCTGACATTGTTTGTTTTTCACCTTAAGAACGTGTGCCCCCAGATAAAGCAGCCACAACATAAAAACCAGACCAGTCGCCCCACCCGCTTTCTGTAACTTAGGTGTTGGGGTAGCCTGGGAACCTAATGACAACATGCCTGCAGGAAAAGCTTTCTGAGTCCTGAGCACTGGACTTTTAAATGAAAATTTGGAACACAGTCACAGCTTATTAATAGGGTTATCATTAGTAACTAATTACCATTGAGGCAATAATCTCATTAATAAATTAGAGTATTCCTGTGATGCCCTTAGCACAGTCCATGATATATACAGTAACCTTCAATAAATATCAACTGCTGCTATTACTACCACCACCTGCATTTTTAGGATGGAAAGAGTCATACTTAATATACATATGCTAATATGAATGATCCATTTAAAAACCACACAATGAAGACTGTGATCGATTCCAAATAGATAGAGGGATTAGTATTCATACGCCTGCTAGAAAACTTGGAAATGCTGGGAGTAATGACAGGTACCCTGAAGATGTGACAGGCCCATCTCAAATCAGCTTACACTTTGGTTAGAGACATAATGTCAACAATCCTGAACCAATAACAGTGAGATTAAATGTAGTTTGTTCATTTGCTCATTCGTTGAATAAGCAAACATTTACTGAGCACTGAGTATGTGCTCAGAAAAGGAAGGGATCAGCTCGTGGTGAATCCTCTGAGGAGGCTTCAGCATGTAGAAGGGATTTTTAAACAGGGAGAGAAGCAGTGGGTGGTAAGTCCAGCAGGAGCAAAGATAGTTTGAGAATTGGGACAGGATACCCTGCGGTCGGTCGCATCACAGGAGGAAATTGTTTTGTCCTTACTTCTAAACCATAAAGAGCGTTGTAAAAATAAACAAAACCAAACCCCTTCAGACCCTTTGATCCTAGATGACAGACTCTGTTGGCGCTAATTCACCAGCCTGCTGGTAAAGTGTGTATCGTCGGGGTATGTTGAAGAAGCAGCTTCATGCAGGCAGCTGGGTCTTGAATGCCCTCTGACCCTGTGCACTCCCATTTGAGTCTTGCAGTTAAGGGCCTGAGCTGCTGGGATCCAAATAAAGATCAGAGGACCTGGCCTCTCTTCTCAAGGACTCAAGCCAGTGTTGCTTGTAAGCGGATCACATATGGCTCAGCGTCTTTAAGTCAGAAGTGGCTGTTTGTAGATGTGTGGAGTGAATGCTGCTGCTTTCCTTCGTCATATTCGTCCTCTTTTGCCAAGATGTTTTTCCATCCTGTTTTTCTTAGAAGAGGTTAAATTTTAATTCTGCCATCAAGTGTCCCTTCCCATGCTTGCGTATTCCCGGCGCTGGTTACGTAGAGGTTTCCATTCTGAGCTGCTGAAGGAATAAAGTCACGTCAGCCGCTCTGGATCGTCTTGAACAGATGTTATAAAGTTTAATTCTAAGGATCAAATTTCTGCTTGACTTAATAATTGTGTTTTTGTTCTATAGATTTTTCTCCTGCATCTTTTCTGTATTAACTATTGTGCTGCCCTGCCCCCTCTCTTTATACACAAATGTTATTAATTTGGGAAAAATACTTAAAGGTTCAAGGGAATTTAATGAGATTTGAATTCTTTTGTGAGCAATTCATCTTTGTTAAAAGACAGGCTAAAAAAAAAAAAAAAAAACCACAAAAAAAGACAGGCTATATCATTTCCAAATTACATAGATTTACTGTTAGCTCTCAGGTACTTTTAGACAGCTTTTTCATTATCTTCTTCTCAGAGTTTTCTTTTTCCTCCCCTGTAGACTGATTTAGCAGTTTATTTCCCCTGATAAGCAACATTCTTCTAATTTACTAAAATACACTGTATGAAACATACTTTGATAAAAATCTGTGCGGGCCAGAAAGCTTTCCATTGATCATGGGGAAGGGTGTGTGCATGTGTGTGTGTGCGCGCACGCGCGTGTGTGCGCGCGCGCGTGTGTGTGTGTGTGTGTGTGTGTGTGTGTGTGTACTCTCAACGGCACCAGCAATTCCTGGCTTCCTTCAAAGTATTTTGGTCTCTCATTTCAGCCACGATTACAAGTTCATCCGAAAATGATGACCGGAGTGGCTCCAGTTTGGAATGGAATAAGGACGGAAGCCTAAGGTTAGGGGTACAGAAGGGAGTGCTTCATGACCGCAGGGCAGATAATTGCTCCCCAGTGGCAGAAGAGGAGCCCCCTGGGCCAGCGGAGAGTGTGCTGCCCAAAGCCGAAGCCTCAGTTGGAGATGGTCCGGTCCCTTATTCTCAGAGCTCCAGCTCGCTAATAATGCCACGGCCCAACTCAGTTGCAGGTAAGGCCACGCCTCTCCCTGGAAGGGTGATCTCACTGGGTCTGAGGTGCCCCCTGCTCACTCTCTTCACTTGGGAATCTAATCCAGACACAGGCCAAACTTGTGATCATGGGTCAGGCCCTTACCTTTTGTAGGCCTTAGTTTACCCATCTGTAAACATGAGGGTAAACATAAGGCCGCACTTAATGGTCTTTAAGTGACCCTCCCCCCTCTGGAATTCTTTAAATCTAATATTTACACTGTATGGCTCTTTGTGTTTGAGGGAAGAAAGCACCAAAAACTCTGTCCTTGTTTTTTGTTATTTTGAGCCGGAGTTAATTGAGGATTTACAGCTTGGTCAATGGGAATTGTTGTTTAGAATGAGTTTGTTAATATTAGCTCAAAGAATTTCTAATCCAACTTTCAAACTAAGGTTTTGTAACTGAGGCCCATCACACAGATACGAGGTCCAATTTTTGTATAATTCAGTTTCAAGGGAGCTCATAGTTTAAAACACAAGCCAGCAGGAAAGAGAGGAAATGAAAATAGGTGAGACAGACGTGCCCTTCAGCAAGATGCGGCAGCCAGAGCTGAGACGAGAGTGCAGAAGTGGTGACTGGTGCTGGGTGACTGGTCAGTGAGTGGTTGTGAGGCAAGGAGACTAGTTCTCAGCGGGTGGGGAAGGGAACTCTGCCTCTGAGCTGTCGTGCCTGCTTTAAGCTCCCAAGTTTCTAAACTCAGTGCTCTTCTGTTGAATTTAGAAGAGGAACTTGTTTTGATCATCTTTGTTACCAATGAGGCCTTTAAATTTCTCCTCTGCCAAGGCCTGGACCCAGGATCTTTCTTCCTACATCAAAGGATTTCTCTGTGATTTTATATTGCTCCTTTGGGATGTGCCAGGCCGCTCTGGTTGTTATTGGGTGTGTTTTACAATGGAACTCTGAAGCAGCTGATAAATAAATGGCCCTAATGGAAAAGTTCAGAGACACAACTCTTAATTCACTTTCAAAGGGATTTGGCGTGCCTGCCAGAGGGAAGTACTGAGAGCTTTATGCGTATTGAGTGATGATTCTTCCAGAAGCTTTTGTGTCCTCCCACCACCCTCCCACTATCTACGGCATAATATGTTGCACCCAAGGCATTTTAGACCCTTTTTACCTGGATGTGATGAATGGTTCATTTGTATTATCCCAGGACTTCATAGCTTTATTGACTTCAACAAAATAGCAAACTCATATTCAGTTTAATGAAGCTATTTCAAAATTAGGAAACACATTAATAAATTACCTTAACAGTGGTAAAAGGACCCCCTTTCGGGTTATGTTTTCTGCTTGATGTTCTTTCATGGGGTTTCCTGCCACGTGAAGTGACAGTGGGTATGAGCTGAGCGTTTCCAGGAGACTGCAGTGATTACAGAGCAGGCCTTTCTGCTTTCTGCTGTGCTCATTCATTAGCATCTGTGGATGCACTTGAACTGGACCTCCTGTGGAATTGGGAGGGTTTCACCTCTGGTGTTGAGCAGTGACTGCCCAGCCTAATGGGTTTGCTCATTTCTCCGTGTTGCATATTTTATACACTAAAAACGTATTTTGGAAGGAAATAGGCAAGTGCCTTACATCATAGTAGTATCAATTCTGCTAACAAGCTGGGAGTCTGGTAGATTCTTCATTGCCCACCCTCTTACCCCTAAAGCTGAACCTCAGTTAAGAGGGAATGCCAAGATTTTTCAAGTATCACTGAAAAGAATAAAAGACTCAGGTTATAGACTATATGCAGAGCTGTTTATCTAGGGATTAGAAGGCAGGCTGCTACAAACAGGGCAGCAGGCAACGCTCAGTGTTCGAAGGATTGAAGTAAAATGGGAAGGACCGTATACTGAAATCTCTTGGAAGTGTTTGCATGTCAAGGTCCACGTAAACACAGAGAAATTGCCATTTGATAGGAAAGGTATTTTGGTACACGAGGGCCGAGTAAGGACTAGCAGGTGAAGGAAGGGTGATGCCAGCTTCCCCAAGGGACATGGTTCCCCTGGGGGGTGAGGATATGGAAACAAGTTCCTAAGGCTGCCTGCCTGTACTGTCACTGAGCCTGTCACAAAGAACTGGAGTTGTCGCTTCCGTGTTAACTGTCTCGTACAGCGAAATTTTTTGGTCAAAGATGATGAAAGTAAGTTGGCCAGCTGTGGTGATTGTTTTGCTCTGCAGAGATTTTTCTTTGCAAAAGCATTTGTTGGAGTGGAATTGATTTAGAAAACTGCAGTCAGGTTATTACTGTATATGCCACATCAAAATGTATGAAGCGGACACCTTATTCCTTCATTAAAAAGCAGAGTGAGAAGCCTTTAAAATGATATCTTGGATAATCCAGAAGTTGGATAATTGGGTTCTACCTGTTTTTAAAAATATTTATTTATTTTGGCTGCGCTGGGTCTTAGTTGTGGCACGTGAGATCTTCGTTGTGGCATCTTTTGTTGTGGCATGCGGACTCTTTTTTAAAAAAAATTTGAATATTACTTTATTTTTTTATACAGCATGTTCTTATTAGTTATCTATTTTATACATATTAGTGTATATCTGTCAATCCCAATCTCCCAATTCATCCCACCACCACCACCCCCGATCCGTTCTGCTTTCCCCCTTTGGTGTTCATACGTTTGCTCTCTACATCTGTGTCTCAATTTCTGCCCTGCAAACCAGTTCATCTGTACCATTTTTCTGGGTTCCACATATATGCATTAATATATGATATTTGTTTTTCTCTTTCTGGCTTACTTCACTCTGTATGACTGTCTCCAGAGGCGTCCACATCTCTACAAATGACCCAATTTCGTTCCTTTTTATGGCTGAGTAATTTACTCAGCCACATCATCTTTATCCATTCGCCTGTCGATGGGCATTTAGGTTGCTTGCATGTCCTGGCTATTGTAAATAGTGCTGCAATGAACATTGGGGTGCATGTGTCTTTTTGAATTACGGTTTTCTCTGGGTATATGCCCAGTAGTGGGATTGCTGGGTCATATGGTAGTTCTATTTTTAGTTTTTTAAGGAACCTCCATACCGTTCTCCATAGTGGCTGTATCAATTTACATTCCCACCAGCAGTGCAAGAGGGTTCCCTTTTCTCCACACCCTCTTTAGCATTTATTGCATTTATTGTTTGAAGATTTTTTGATGATGGCCATTCTGACTGGTGTGAGGTGATACCTCATTGCAGTTTTGATTTGCATTTCTCTAATAATTAGTGATGTTGAGCATCCTTTCATGTGCCCGTTGGCCATCTGTATGTCCTCCTTGGAGAGATGTCTGTTTAGGTCTTCCGCCCATTTTTTGATTGGGTTGTTTGTTTTTTTTTTTATATTGAGCTCCATGAACTGTTTGTATATTGGGGGGATTAATCCTTTGTCTGTTGCTTCATTTGCAAATATTTTCTCCCATTCTTAGTTGCAGCATGTGGGCTTCTTAGTTGCAGCATGTGGGCTTCTTAGTTGCGGCATGCGGGATCTAGTTCCCCCACCAGGGGTCAAACCTGGGCCCCCCCTGCATTGGGAGCGTGGAGTCTTACCCATTGGCTCACCAGGGAGGTCCCTGGGTTCTACCTTTTGGACTACCTGTTTTTGGCTTTTGAAATTCTAAGTGAATCACAGAACACTGTGTTTAGTGTAGGAAATCAACAAGCAAAATTACCAACCAATTTTCTTGAAACTCTAACTGGTAATTGCCCTGGACTTAATGGTATTTACCTTTGATAGGTTAATCCATGGTGTTTCAACAGATGTTTCCCTTTGCTCAGCTTAGAGAAGTCTCCCTGTGCTTCTCACTCCACCTACTCCACCCCATCCCCTTTTCCCCCCAAAAAAACCCTCTGTCCTGCAGCGTCTTAAAATGTACCTCTCACCCAGATGTTAGACACAATGTATGTATGCAGTGAGTATAAATTAATTATAATTAATTTAACTGTAGGGATACTAGCAGTAGGTTTATTGCAGCATGAAATTATTGTTTCCTCTCTGATTTTTCTGGGCCCTGTATAGCGTTCAGACTTTTGAAAGCACTTACTGTTAAATACCAGAAGCGAACTAATTTTTGTAGTGTCCGAGCATCCGTAGGCACGTGTGAGAGGACAGCACGTCAGCCTAGTCACCTGATCAGCTGGGTGGGTGTCTCCTGGGTGCGGTGCTAAGCAGCTGCAGCGTCACTGCTGCTCCTTTTCCATCCCTCTCAGTGGCTGTGATGATACCTTAGAAAGCAGAGGGAGCTGGCAGCTGGGGGCTTGCAGCCCATTTGAGCAGTGGTCCATTTCAAAGCAGCATATTCATGTTTTAAATAGAGCTCTGGAGTTGCTGGGGCCACTCTGTTGCTTGCTTCAGAGCTGAAGCTGTGCTGACTGGATATCTGAAAAGAGGCATTCAAAACCCCACTGTCTTCTGCCTCTGTGTCAAACTAGGGCTTTTTTGCAACCCTTTCTTTGGCATGCCCTTCATAGTCTCTTCTTCTTAAACCTGTCCATTGTTACGAGATTATGAACTGAATGTCATGTTTTGACGGGTTAGGGTGGAAAGGCAAACGGGAAACCTTTGGAGGCTGCGGGCGTCTTTGTGCTCTCCGGGGCTGAAGCAGCAGCCGGTCAGGCAGTCGTGGCTCTTCCAGCTCTAAACTGAACCAGCTTGTGGATTGTTCTACCTCAGCCTTCAA